>NW_011494951.1:8279720-8283062 GCF_000754665.1 Bison bison bison | reverse complement strand
CCCTTCTCCTCCTGCCTTCAATCTTTCCCAACATCAGGGTCTTTTCAAATGAGTCAACTCTTTGCATCAGGTGGCCAAAATATTGGAGTTTCAGCTTCAATATCAGTCCTTCCTATGAACACCCAGGACTGATTTCCTTTAGGATGGACTGCTTGGATCTCCTTGTAGTCCAAGGAACTCTCGAGAGTCTTCTCCAGAGGTTATGTGTACATGTTCTCTTTGCAAAATGGAAGAGCCTTTGCGTATGGAGCAAGACATGAGCTGAGCCTCTGGGAAGCTGAGCTGGAAGAGACCTTCACAGAAGCCACTGTGGGCCAGAGGATCATCTTGTTAGTTGCAGAGGAAAGAGTAATCAGGAGCCATCCCTTAGTCGGACATTCTATCCCAACCTCGATTTCTCTCTTCTTGTTCTCTCTGTCTGTGTCTCCTCCGCTTGGTTAAGAAATGAACCCACTGCCCCAGGAAACTCTCCTCTATTGAGGGCAGGGTGTGGCTGGAAGTTTAGAGGCTTCCTCTCTGATTATTGGTCTGGAGGACTTTGGGGCCCCGGGTCTATTCCATGTGCTGGTTAGATTGCCAGAGCAATTGAAATACTTCAGAGGAATCATGGCATGGAGTTCAGTGCTGGCCCAAAACTACTCAGCCTATTGTTCAAGAGCTTTCCACTGACCTCTTACATTCTGAAAAAGGCCCTTGTAGTCTAAGTAGGAGTAACATCCAGCATTATCTATGTGTGTCCCGGACTCTGTTCTCACCCATCTTCCCTCCTAAGAGCAAAAGTTCTGAGAACCTTTTGGTAACTGACCTGGTTCCCAATATCACGTGTTATTACAGAGACCCTGCTCCCATCCATCTCCCTGTCTCCTTGTTTTTGTGTCTGTTATTGTCTCCTGTTTTCTCTTTTAAACTTCAATGTGTATTGGGCTTAGACAGGCCAAGAACAAGTTATTTTAAAATTTACATCAATAATGTTTGCACATTCTTCTACAAAACTGCACATACTCTGTCAGCTTAATTCCTAGATGCTTTATAATTTATGTGGCTATGAAAATCATATCATTTTTCTAATTTGTAGAGATTTGAGTTTTACTTTCACTGAAAGAAAAAAACTACAGCATATTTTTTTCTGGCTCCATATTTTCTGTTGTCATTTTTTTTCTTTCAGTGACATCTCCATGGAAGGGGAACTGGTAGGAAATAGAGGAAATTAAATTAAAACAAAGAGACTATAAAAATAGATATTTTAACATTTTTAATCTCTATGTTCCCAAAAGGAAATTTATATATACATACACGCACAGATTTATAGGTATGGATATCAGACAGAACTATAAAGGATTAATGAAAGAATTCCATTATGTCATGGATTTTTCAGCTAAAGTCCAAATTTATTTTTTTTTTCTTTTTAAAGTCCAAATTTAAATATTTTGGCTACAGCCATAGAAGACAAATCGGTAACTAACAGGGCATTGAAGATGTATTTACCACCAGAGTGATATTAAAGCTTGTCACCTAGGTGGGTTCAAAATGTAGATGTTCACAAAGTGCATGGTGGCTTGCAAATCCACTGCTGGTCATGCACATGTGGCTCTATGCAGCCTTCAGATGGTCTCAAACGCACTGTCTATAAAGTGTCAAACTCTCTGCAAAATGCACGATGAATCATACATCACTGAACCCAAGAAGTCACAATGCTTCATGTATAACTGTCTGAGAAATGCACGGCTTCCTGCCAAAAAACACACAGCATTTTCACCTGACACTCATCTGTATTCAAAATAGAGATCTGTTAGGACTTCCCTGGAAATTCAGTGGTTAAAACTTTCAATTCCAATGTAGGGGTTGTAGGTTCGATCCCTGGTCAGGCAACTAAGACCTATGTGGGGCGTGGCCCAGAAAAAAAGACATGCTCATGTGATACCACTCTAATGGCAGAAGACGAAGAGGAACTAAAGAGCCTCTGATAAGGGTAAAAGAGGAAAGTGAAAAGGCTGGCTTAAAGCTCAAATTAAAAAAACTAAGATCATAGCATCTGGTCCCATCACTCCATGGAAAATAGATGGGGAAAAGTAGAAGCAGTGACATTTTATTTTTGGGGGCTCCAAAATCACTGTGGACAGTGATTGCAGCCATGGACTTAACAGACACTTGCTCCTTGGAAGAAAAACTATGATAAGCCGAGACAGCATATTAAAAAATAGAGACATCACTTTGCCCACACAGGTCAACAGTCAAAACTATGGTTTTTCCAGTAAACATGTACGAATGTGAGAGTTTGTTCATAAAAAAGGCTAAGCACTGAAGAATTCATGATTTCAAATTGTGGTGCTGGAGAAGACTCTTGACAGTCCCTTGGTCTGCAAAGAGATCAAACCTGTCAATCCTAAAGGAAATCAACCCTGAATATTCTTTGGAAAGACTGATGCTGAAGCTGAAGCTCCAATACTTTGGCCACCTGAGGTAAAGAGCTAACTTATTGGAAAAGACCCTGATGCTGGGAAAGACTGAAAGCAAAGGAAGAGGTGGCAGAGATTAGATGGTTAGATAGCATCACCGACTCAGTGCACATGAATTTGAGTGAAGGACGGGGGAACCTGGAGTGCTGCCGTTCATGGGGTTGCAAGGAGAAGGACATGACTTAACAATTGAACAATGATGGAACACACAGTTTTCTTTGAAATTGTCAAGCACTCCTGGTATACAACTGTAAGAATGAGTTTCTGGCTTACCCAGGTCCTGGAAGTGGGGTACATACTGGCTACCATGCATAGTATGAAATTATTTGTGAGCATATGCTCACGAATTCTCCAACTGTCTAGCATCATTCCCTACTATTGTCTGCAACTTACAGGTGAGGACATGCAGGCTCAGAGAAGTTTGGGAAACTTGCCAAATATCACCCATGTTAATAGATAGTATATTTGTGAATTAATCCCAGGTCTGACTGCAGAGGCTTTATTTTCTTTTGCTCTAACCTACAATGAACATCTCAGTGAATAAATTTTAGGCTTGAAAGTTAGGAAGACAAAGACTTGAGTCAGGAAATCAGTAGACATGTTGTAGAATCAGAAAGCAGTTCATCTCTGCCTAATCCGTGGACACACAGGAACCATGAAAAGGAAAGTGAAAGTGAAAGTCACCCAGTCGTTTCTGACTCTCTGTGACCCCATGGACTATACAGTCCATGGAATAGACTTCAGGCCAGAATTCTGGAGTGGGTAGCCTTTCCCTTCTCCAGGGGATCTTCCCAACCCAGGGATCGAACCCAGGTCTCCCACATTGCAGATGGATTCTTTACCAGCTGAGCCACAAGGGAATCTTTGAAAAGGAAGCAATGAAGAA
>NW_011494951.1:8278604-8279612 GCF_000754665.1 Bison bison bison | reverse complement strand
CATCACCAACTCCCAGAGTTCACTCAGACTCATGTCCATCGAGTCAGTGATGCCATCCAGCCATCTCATCCTCTGTTGTCCCCTTCTCCTCTTGCCCCCAATCCCTCCCAGCATCAGAGTCTTTTCCAATGAGTCAGCTCTTCGCATGAGGTGGCCAAAGTACTGGAGTTTCAGCTTTAGCATCACTCCTTCCAAAGAAATCCCAGGGCTGATTTCCTTCAGAATGGACTGGTTGGATCTCCTTGCAGTCCAAGGGACTCTCAAGAGTCTTCTCCAACACCACAGTTCAAAAGCATCAATTCTTCGGAGCTCAGCCTTCTTCACAGTCCAACTCTTACATCCATACATGACCACAGGAAAAACCATAGCCTTGACTAGATGAACCTTTGTTGGCAAAGTAATGTCTCTGCTTTTGAATATGCTATTCAAATATTCAAATATGCTAGGTTGGTCATAACTTAAGTTAGGAGAACTGTGTATTTTTTTCTTCCTACTCAGGTAGTTAAGGTATAGTATCAGAGGGGAGAAATACAGGTTCCAATACTGACTAACATTCATTGCATGTGTGTTTCCAAATGAGTTTCTTCATTTCTCTGCATCTCAATTTTCTTATCTTTAGAATGAGGCTAGTCATAGTATCCATTGATGAGTGAATAAAATAATGAAATGTTATTACTATCATTGTTAATTAGGAAACCTATTTTAACACAACTTTATGTATGAGACATTCCTCTAACGACTTCCTTGGTGGCTTAGAGGTTAAAGCATCTGCCTGGAATGGGGGACACCTGGGTTCGATCCCTGGGTCGGGAAGATCCCCTGGAGAAGGAAAATGGCACCCCACTCCAGTACTCTTGCCTGGAGAATCCCATGGAGGGAGGAGCCTGGTAGGCTACAGTCCATGGGGTCACAAAGAGTCGGACACGACTGAGGGACTATGGGATGGGATATATGAGACAGCACACAGGATCTGGAGTCAAGAAATGTTGAGTAAAATGTTATATGAGC
>NW_011494951.1:8251531-8278504 GCF_000754665.1 Bison bison bison | reverse complement strand
AATTTTTCCCACGATAATATATGCTGCTGCTGCTGCTGCTAAGTCGCGTCAGTCGTGTCCGACTCTGTGCGACCCCATAGACGGCAGCCCACCAGGCTCCCCGGTCCCTGGGATTCTCCAGGCAAGAACACTGGAGTGGGTTGCCATTTCCTTCTCCAATGCATGAAAGTGGAAAGTGAAAGTGAAGCCGCTTAGTCGTGTCCTACTCTTCACGACCCTGTGGACTGTAGCCTACCAGTCTCCTCCGTCCATGGGATTTCCCAGGCAAGAGTACTGAAGTGGGGTGCCATCGCCTTCTCCGATAATATATGCACGTGGCTTAAAAAATAAAGACAAAAAAAGTAAAGTAGGGATTTGGTATGCAATCATTTCCTACTAGATCCATCCTTACTTCTAGAGACACCCTTTAGAAATACAAAGCTAGTCACTGATTTTTATATTTATGTTTAATTACTATCTCCTGATGTATCAATTTTAGATATATTCAGCTGGGACTGATGTTAATCTAGCTCCTTTACCCTTTTCCCCCTGTCTCTTTCCCTTCTTTCAATTTTCTGTTTGTCCAGTGTTTTTTTTGTTTTTTTTTTATGTTTGCAATTCATCTTTGTTCTTTATTTCTTATTCATCAAACACAAATGCATATCTTGACTCCCCACCTGTATGATGAGAATATTAATGTCCCTGCTGTTTCCTTCAGCCCTCTTTCTATTTCTACTCTCTAACTTTCATTTATCTTCATTTATTCAGCATCAAAATTGGTATCACTAGATCCTAATCTGTAACCACCTTACTTGGGTGTGTGTGCTAAGTCACTTTAGTTGTGTCTAACTGTTTGTGACTCACTGGACTGCATCTCACCAGGCTCCTCTGTCCATGAGATTCTCCAGGCAAGAATACTGGAGAGGTTGCTGCACCTTCCTCCAGGGGATCTTCCCAGCCCAGGCATTGAACCCATGTCTCTCACATCTCCTGCATAGGCAGGTGGGTTCTTTACCACTGGTGCCACCTGGGAAGCCCAACCACCTTCCTTACTTCCTTTATATGTTAATTCTAAATGTTAACAATAAATAGTTTACATAATTACAGTTTTATAAATATCAAAATACAGAGGTGACAAATTGTAGTTTAATTCCTTTCTTTTGTAGTGTCTATGTTCCTCTGTGCTTTAACTTGCTTTCTTTTTTTTTCTTAAACTTTGACCTTAAACATAACTCTGTTGATTAAATTTTATTACATCAACTGTTCTTTTGTTATCTCCCCTTTCTCCAAAGGCCTCCTTCCAAAGCCTCCCTTTCTTAATTCTATATAATGAAGACTAATTACGCTCAAATTATGTTCCACTGTTGGATTTATTGGTTGATCTTCCATAGCTCTTCTAGCTTGAATGCACTGTCCCATATTTCATTCTTGTTTTTGCTAGAATATTTTTTCATGTATTTTAGCAAGAAATTGCTTAAAGGAGGTCAACTTTCAGAGTCCTTTCATGTCTGAAAAGCATCTCAATTATTACTAACTTCAGAAGTAAATGTTAGTTTGGTTGGATAATGAGTTTCCATGTGAAATTCACATTTCACATATGAGTCATCCACCAGCTTTCCAGGATGCAACTCCTTAATCCTCAACAATTTATAAGTAAGGTTATATATACTTAACATTAAAAGCAGAATAAGATATACCCTATAGGGAAGCAGAATAATTTTAGAATTCCTCATTTAATTTCAATGATTATATTAAAAATGAATCATTTTAAAGCCCAGGTGTCTGCTTATAAACTTTTATTCTTATTTCTTCTGTTTATTCTAACATTGTGGTTCTCAAACTTAAGCGTGCATAAGAATTACTCTGCATGGCAAATGTACCAAACTATGTACAGGTCTTTGTAAAGGAAATTTATGGAATTTTTAGAGATTATTTTTCTTTTCGTATTTAAAATCACATATACCTTATAAAACAATGGCACTTTACAATGTTTTTGTTTTGTACTTTTTAGTGATATAGAGAATTATAAAGCTGCTTACATTTAATGCTGTGTCTAATTCATCAAAATATACCAGACTTCATAATAGAATTCAAAAGAATTTTAGAGGCATCGCTTTTTGTGTGCTGAACGCACTCAAGCACCCATTTTTACTCATCAAAAATTTATTTTAATGGTTTCTTTTTTAGGCAACTTTCAGGATCTTCTTATCCTTGATGTTTTGAATTTCATATTGATGCTCCAAATGGGGATCTTCTGTTGTTGTTTCTTCATTACACTTAGTAGTCGTTTGCTTCCTTTAAGTGAAATACCATGTTATTTAGCTCTTACAGATGCTCTTCTGTTATTCCTTGAATGATTTCCTTTCTGTTTTCATGATTTCTTATCCTGGAACCCCTTTCAGTAGTATATTGGCTCTTAAGAGTGATGCTTCGGAGAAGGCAATGGCACCCCACTCCGGTACTCTTGCTTGGAAAATCCCATGGACAGAGGAGCCTGTTAGGCTGCAGTCCATGGGGTTGCTAAGAGTCGGACACGACTGACGCGACTTAGCATAGCAAGAGTGATGCTTATGATTTCTTCTTACTCATTTTATGCTTCTTTTTATTTTTATAATTTAGGTAAGAGGAATTTATTCTTTGTAATTTTCAACTCTTTATTGAATCTTTTGTTTTGACAGTTGTATTTTTAATTTTTAAAGGTTTTTTTTTCCAGTTTTCTAATTTTCCCTTTATCCACAGCTTTTTCTTTCTGCTTTTTAATTGCAATTCACTTCCTCATATTCTTAAGGATATTAGTCATAGTTTTTTTTTAAGTTCTGTTCCTCAAATTCTCTGATTTTAGGGGATCATCCTCTTCTGTTTGCTTATCCTGCTCTTTCTCTTTTGTTCTTCTACTAGCCACTGCTGCACAATAAACCGTACTAAAACTCAGTGGCTAAAAACAACAGTTTGTTACTTCTAATGCTTTTTTGTGTTGCTTGGGTTTGGCTGATCAATTAGTGCTTTGTGTCTCTCATAAAACTGCAGTCATATGACAGCTGAGTTATAGAAAGGATTTATTATTCTTGAAGTCTAATGTGGCTTCTCCATTCATAAGCTGAATAGCTGGACTGGGTTGACTGGACTAGCTGGTGATGTCCAAGATTCATTCTTTCTATATACAGACTCCTTGCGCTGCTGGATTAAGTCTCCTCATAGCATGTAAGGGTAGATTGCATGGATACTTGGACTTCTTACATGGCAGATGGCTTCCCCCAATGTGAATGTTCTAAGGGTCTCAAACAGAAACTTCAGGGTTCTTTGCATCTAGCATTGGGAGTCCCAAAATGTAATTTTTATGACATCTTATTGGTTAATCAAGTCACTAAAGCCAACCTAGATTAATGGGAAAGAGAATAACACTCAACTTCTTGATTAAAGAAATAGCTGCTGCTGCTACTGCTGCTAAGTCCTTTCAGTCGTGTCCAACTCTGTGCGACCCCATAGACGGCAGCCCACCAGGCTCCCCCGTCCCTGGGATTCTCCGGGCAAGAACACTGGAGTGGGTTGCCATTTCCTTCTCCAATGCATGAAAGTGAAAAGTGAAAGTGAAGTCGCTCAGTCGTGTCCGACTCTTCACGACCCCATGGACTGCAGCCCACCAGGCTCCTCCGTCCATGGGATTTTCAAGGCAAGAATACTGGAGTGGGTTGCCATTGCCTTCCACACAAAGAACAAAATATTGGGATATCCAGGTTTCAATGTTGTATATTGAAACAACATTGTTTTATGATCCCAGATATAAGATTTCAAGATTATATTATAGTTCTATTTTTATTTTTTGAGGGATCTCCATACTTTTCATCATCACACAGCATGTTGCTTCCACAGGCGCAATGTACAAATGTCCTAACTGGAATTCTACTTTACTTTCTAGTCTCCATCTACCCTGGCCCTGGTCTGTTTCTCAACCATATCACAAGGCTATATTTTTTCCTCTTTTATCTCTTTACCTTTCTTTCCATCAGTTCAGTTCAGTCACTCAGTCGTGTCCAACTCTTTGCGACCCCGTGAATCGCAGCACGCCAGGCCTCCCTGTCCATCACCAACTCCCAGAGTTCACTCAGACTCATGTCCATCAAGTCAGTGATGCCATCCAGCCAATCTCATCCTCTGTCGTCCCCTTATCCTCTTGCCCTCAATCCCTCCCAGCATCAGAGTCTTTTTCAATGAGTCAGCTCTTCGCATGAGGTGGCCAGAGTACTGGAGTTTCAGCTTTAGCATCATTCCTTCCAAAGAAATCCCAGGGCTAATCTCCTTCAGAATGGACTGGTTGGATCTCCTTGCAGTCCAAGGGACTCTCAAGAGTCTTCTCCAACACCACAGTTCAAAAGCATCAATTCTTTGGTGCTCAGCCTTCTTCACAGGCCAACTCTCACATCCATACATGACCACAGGAAAAACCATGCTGCTGCTGCTGCCAAGTCGCGTCAGTCGTGTCCGACCCTGTGCGACCCCATACACAGCAGCCCACCAGGCTCCTCTGTCCATGGGATTCTCCAGGCAAGAACACTGGAGTGGGTTGCCATTTCCTCCTCCAATGCATGAAAGTGAAAAGTCAAAGTGAAGTCGCTCAGTTGTGTCCGACTCCTAGCGACCCCATGGACTGCAGCCCACCAGGCTCCTCCGTCCACGGGATTTTCCAGGCAAGAGTACTGGAGTGGGGTGCCATTGCCTTCTCCAGGAAAAACCATAGTTGAAGTCAAACTGCTGGTACATGTTTAGATCATATGTATTTATATTTTCTTGTCATATCATCGTGTATTTTACTATGTCATTAAAATATTTTTAAAACATTATATTTAGTGATATAATTTCTATACATATAATTTCCCAAGTATGATAGTTTTTTTTTTTTATTTTCATGCTATTACAAAAGCTTTTAGAGTAAAAAAATGTATATATATAAATATTTTTAAAATAATTTTTATGTAAGAAAAGTGAACAGAAATAGTATTATACAACAGTTTCTCCTGTCTTTGTTTAGTAATTTTGTTTCCTGTATTGCTGTTAAGAGTACTGCTTAAACGATCTTTTTTTTTTTTTTTTTCAAAAATGGTCCAGAGACCCATCTTTTGGCCCATTTATATAGGAGATTGATTTTCTATGCTTCTTTCATAAAAGACTATTTGCTAAGATGAAGGATTCTTGGGTTATGATCATTTTCTCTAAAAATGCACCAGATCTTGCTCTGTTGTTTTCTTTTCTCTTGAACAGCAAGTCTGAGACATTGATTTCATTGTGAAAGTAACCTATATTTATCTACCCTAGAAGGCTATGGAATTTCTCTTGATTTTTTAAAATTACTTTTTAATATGATCATAAAGTGTCCTATTCATTGTATTTCCTTGGACTGTAATGAGCTTTTAGCTTTCAATTGCCAGATACTTTTATTTTCTTCTAGGAAACTTTAATCTCTTATTGATCTGAAGGCAGATTCCAATATTCCACATTATCTTTTTGGTCAGGTATTTGTTCTCTCTTCTCCAAACTAATTTTTTTTCCATAATTTGTATCTCTTTGTTTTATTCTAGGAGGTCTTTTCCCGTTTTCGCTGCACAACATTAGTTTGACTGTCAGTTATTATATGCAAGGTAGAATTTAATTTTGTGTTGGGTCTTACTGTCACTCTTATATCTCACACAGATCTCCTTCCACTGTGCTGTATTATCTGCGACTGTTTCCTTTCAATGTCCAACTTTCTCTGACACTCAAAACAGAGATAATGCCTGAAAAATCATCAAGGTTCCCTCTGTCTTCTCCTTTAACCACAGCTCCTGAGGATGTTTTCATAGTAATAACACTGTGAATCTGAAAGCCATAGGAATAGAGACTTTAATTATATGAAAAATTTATGTGAAGCCACCTTGGGGAATAGATTTCTACTGTAATTAGTGATATTTGAGAAACATGAGTTCAAATTCAGATCAGCTTCTTAGTACAGAGGAAGTTTTGCTAATGATAATACCTCATATGAGGATCAAATGAGTTTTATGGATTGAGCCAAAAAATAGGAAATGATTTGTAAATGTTAGGGAAAAGCAAATTAGAGCTGAAAAGAAAAAAAGGCAGAGGAAAAAAATAGAAGAAAAGATATATTTTTGTGATGCCTCTGTGGTGAGAAAAAATGAGTAAAAATGAAAAAAAAACTAGAAAAAAGTACTTTTCTATCCACTAGCAAGTGGGGAGCTGAGATTGATTATGGCCTGAGGAGTCAGTTAGTGGTCAGCAAGGTTCTGGTTTTCTATTGCATGGAATTATCATGTCATTCTTGACAATGATACTGAACTATATATGCCCTCTTTTCTTTCAGTGATTCATTTAGGGGGTCAACAAATTTGGGGGGTCCAATGATTATTTAGTGTAAAAGAAATGTAGCATTGTTGCAAGGAAAATCATGACTGATTTAAACTAAAATATTACTTTTATGACCCTGCTGCCAGGGACTGTCTGGATGATTTGAAGTATAGATGGTGTTTCCAAGCATGTATGTGATGGAACTGGAGTTAAATATAGAAGGTGATCTAATAAAATCTCTACTGATTTCACTCCTTGTCTCTCCAAAAATATTCTATTATTGATAGGGACAGATAAAAGGACAAAGTAACTGCCTAAATAGTTAATCCCACTAGGGGATTTTAAGTAGAAAAAAAATGTAGGAAACTCCTGTAAGTTAATGATTATTCTAGAAAGCAGGTTTGCTTAGCCATAAAGCCAAGCAGACTTGTCTAACAACAAAACCGTGCAGCAGAAGCATAAGACATGCCCTCAAACAATAAAACAGTGGTGGCGTGAGACCTAAATTCTGCCCAGTAAGCTCAAGACATGCTCTTGGCACACATAGACACAAAAACAATAATTTATAGAAAGCTGACATTTCAAAGTGAAAGCTCCTCATTGTACTGAGACCTGAAATAATTTTTCCATAGTGCCATGACAGTCCTGGCTTGACAACACAGAGACCAGAAGACTCCCTTGCCCAAACTGGAGGAGGAATTGATGATGGAAATTTGACATCTACTCAAGAATGAGGAAGAAAGTGGTCTTTCCCCTCTCCTCACTTTTCCTTTGATTATAAAACTGTAGCCCACTAAGTTCTCAGGGTGTGGCACTCTCTTACTTGCCTCTTGTAAGCCTCACAAGGGTCCTATTCCAATAAATCAATTCTTATCTATCACTTTGCCTCACACTGAAATCTTTATGAGCTGAGACATAAAGGACTGGAACTTCTCAGAACCCCCAAAATGCCATCTAGCAGTTTCATTATTAGTTGCTTTCAAGAAATAAAATGGTAATACTTTTGAGTCTTCCTCTTACCTAACCTCTCAACATAATTTGACCCTGTAAACTGTGCCTTTTATATTAAATCTTCTCAGTTTTTACCCTCTATGGTGTTCTTAAGGGTTGAATATTGCTGTTTCTATTCCTTTTCTGCCTTCTTGCTTATGTTTCTACCAGTATTTCACCAATAGGTTCTCAACATTCAGTTTGAGGCACACATTTATTCACTCTAATTCCTTTAGAAGTGCTGCTGCTGCTAAGTCACTTCAGTTGTGTTCAACTCTGTGCCACCTGATAGACGGCAGCCCACCAGGCTCCCCCATCCCTGGGATTCTCCAGGCAAGAACACTGGAGTGGGTTGCCATTTCCTTCTTCAATGCATGAAAGTGAAAAGTGAAAGTGAAGTCGCTCAGTCATGTCTGACTCTTCACGACCCCATGGACTGCAGCCTACCAGGCTCCTCCGTCCATGGGATTTTCCAGGCAAGAGTACTGGAGTGGGTTGCCATTGCCTTAGAAGTGCTAGATTCTATCTATTCTGTTAGTTTTAGCTGTACTCAGTTCACTAATACATGTTTCAAAGCCCATAGCTTTCTTTTCAAATCATGAACAATATATTTAAATGTTTATTTAATAATTCCTCTTGGGTTTGTTAAACATACCTAAATCCCATGACCTAAAATGAATTACTTCATTATTCCTCAACAAAATTGGCTCTTTTTTTTTTTTTTTACTGTTCTTTTATTCACTATAAAATTAAGCCATCTATTGAGTCAAGAAAACAAGGAATCCAGGAATCATCCTGACACAGACTTCTGTCTCTTTCTCTCTCTCTCTTTCTCTATCCATGTATATATAGACATAATTCATCACCAAACACTGTCATTTTCCTTCCTAAATATTGCACAAATCATCCCACTAGTTCATATTAACTACCATCTACTTAGCAATAACCTCATAACTGGTTTAGTATGGTCCAACTCTCTCTAGAAACATTGCTTTAGCAAGAATAATCTTTTAAAACCGTATTTGATCACACTACACTCAGCTAAAGATTTCCATACATATCTCATAATTCAGAAGATAAAGATAGCACTCCTTACTGTGACTCATAAGGCAAAAAGATAAGACACTGAAAGATGAACTCCCAGATCGATGTGTCCAATATGCTACTGGAGAAATAGCTCCAGAAATCATGAAGAGGCTGAGCTAAAATGAAAACAATGCCCAGTTGTGGATGTGACTGGTGATGGAAGTAAAATCTGATGCTGTAAAGAACAATAATGCACAGGAACCTGGAATGATAGGTCCCTGAATCAAGGTAAAGTACAAGTGGTCAAACAGGAACTGTCAAGAGTGAACGTTTTAGGAATCATTGAACTAAAATGGACTGGAATGGGCAAATTTAATACAGATGACCATTGTATCTACTACTGTGGGCCTTAGAAAAAATGGAGTAGTCCTCATAGTCAACAAGAGTCCAAAATACAGTGCTTGGGTACAGTCTCAAAAATGACAGAATGATCTCTGCTCATTTCAAGGGAAAACCTTCAATATCACAGTAATCCAAGTCTATGCCCAACGAGTAATGCCAAAGAATCTGAAGTTGAATGGCTCTATGACCATTCAAGACCTTCTAGAACTAACATTAAAAAAAAATGTCCTTTTCATTATAGGGCTTGGAATGCATAAGTAGGAAGTCAAGAGATACCTGGAGTAACAGGCAAGTTTGGCCTTGGAGTACAAAATGAAGCAGGGCAGAGGCTAAGAGTTTTGCCAAGAGAATGCATTGGTCATAGCAAACACCCCCTTCCAACAACACAAGAGACAACATTACACATGGACATCACCAGATGGTCAACACCGAAATCAGATTGATTATATTCTTTGCAGCTGAAGGTAGAGAAGCTCTATACAGTTAGCAACAACAAGACTGGGAGCCAACTGTGGCTCAGATCATGAACTCTTTATTCCCAAATTCAGACTTAAATTAAAGAAAGTAGGGAAAACCATTAGGCCATTCAGGTATGACCTAAATCAAATCACTTATGGTTATACAGTGGAAGTGACAAATAGATTCAAGGGATTAGATCTGATAGGCAGAGTGCCTGAAGAACTATGGACGGAAGTTCGTGATATTGTACAGAAGGCAGTGATCAAAATCATCCCCAAGAAAAAGAAATGCAAAAAGGTAAAACTGTTGTCTGAGGAGGCCTTACAAATAGCTGATAAAACAAAAGAAGTGAAAGGCAAAGGAGTAAAGGAAGGATATATCCATCTGAATGCAGAGTTCCAAAGAATATCAAGGAGAGATAATAAAGCCTTCCTAAGAGATTAATGCAAGAAATAGAGGAAAACAATAGAATGGGAAAGACTAGAGATCTCTTCAAGAAAATTAGAGATATCAAGGGAACATTTTTCATACTGTTCTTGGGATTCTCAAGGCAAGAAAACTGAAGAGGTTTGCCATTCCCTTCGCCACTGGACCATGTTTTGTCAGAACTCTCCACCATGACCCATCCATCTTGGGTAGCCCTACATGGCACATCTCATAGTTTCACTGAGTTAGACAAGGCTATGATCCATGTGACAAGTTTGGTAAGTTTTTTGTAGTTGTGGCTTTCATTCCATCTGCCCTCTTATGGATAAGAAGCTTATGGAAGGTTCCTGATTGGAGGCATTGGCTGTGGGGGATTCTGGGTCTTGATCTGATGGGATGGGCCACATTCAGTAAATTTTTAATCCATTTTTCTGTTGAAGGGTGGGGCTGTGTTCCCTCCCTGTAGTTTGGTCTGAGGCCAAACTATGGTAGGGGTAATGGCGATAGTGGTGACCTCCTTCTAAAGGACTAATGCCAGCACACCCCGGGGCTCCCAGGACTGTTGTATTCAGTGCCCCTAGGCTGTGGCAGGCCACTGTTAGCCCAAGCCTCTGCCAGAGACTCCTGGAAACTCACAGGCAAGTCTTTTTTTGTCTCTTGTGGGGTCTTGTTCCTTTCTCTTGGGTCCTGGTGCACATAAAATTTTGTTTGTGCCCTCCAGGAGTCTGTTTCCCCAGTCCTGTGGAAGTTCCATAATGAAAACCCACTGGCCTTCAAAGTCAAATTCCCCTTGCCAGATCTTGAGTTTAGGGAGTCTGTTGTGGGCCCTAGAACTTTTGTAATAGTGCAAGAACTTCTTTGATATAATTGTTCTCCAGTTTGTGGGTCATTTGCTTGGTGGCTGTCTAGTGGGGATAATGGTGACCTCCTCCAGGAGGATTTATGCCACACGCAATGCCTCCTAGGACTGTTGCAGCCAGAGCCCCTGTCCCTAAGGTAGCCACTGCTGACCCGTGCCTCTGCAGAAGACACTCAAATACTCAATGGCAGATGTGGCTCAGTCTCTTGCGGGGTCTCTGGGACCTGGGACACACAAGGTTTTGTTTGAGTCCTTCAAGTCTCTGGCAGGTATAGGATTTGACACTAAATGTGATTTTGCCCTTCCTACCATCTTCTTGGGGTTTCTCCTTTTCCCTTGGACATGGGGTATCTTTTTTGGTGGGATCCAACTTTCTCCTTTCAATGGTTGTTCAGCACTGAGTTGCAATTTTAGAGTTCTAGCAGGAGAAGATGAGTGTACATCCTTCTACTCCGCCATCTTGAGACAATTCTCTAGGCTCTTGTGTGTAAGGGGGCAGGCACAAGCTGAAGTCAGGATTGCCAGGAGAAATATCAATAACCTCAGATATACAGATAACACCACCCTTATGACAGAAAGTTAAGAGGAGCTAAAGAACCTCTTGATGAAACTGAAAGAAGAGAGAAAGCTGACTTATAACTCAACATCCAAAAATGAAGATTGTGGCATCTGGTCCCACCACTTCATGACAAATAGATGAGGAAACAATGCAGTGACAGACTTTACTTTCTTGAGATCTAAAATCAGTGCAGGTGGTGACTGCAGCTATGAAATTAAAAGATGCTTTCTCTTTGGGAGAAAAGCTATGACCAACCTAGACAGCATATTAA
Source organism: Bison bison bison (assembly GCF_000754665.1). Taxonomy (NCBI): domain Eukaryota; kingdom Metazoa; phylum Chordata; class Mammalia; order Artiodactyla; family Bovidae; genus Bison; species Bison bison. Next base: position 8,267,197 of record NW_011494951.1, on the reverse strand, counting down.
AAGGCAGAGACACTACTTTTCCAACAAAGGTCCATATAGTCAAAGCTATGGTTTTTTAGCAGTCATGTATAAATGTGAGAGTTGGACCATAAAGAAAGCTGAGCACCGAAGAATTGATGCTTTTGAACTGTGATGTTGGAGAAGACTCTTGAAAGTCCCTTGGGCTGCAAGTAGATCAAACCAGTCAATCCTAAAGGAAATCAATCCTGAATATTCATTTGAAGGACTGATGTTGAAGCTGAAGCTCAAATTTTTTGGCCACCTGATGGGAAGAACTGACTCAGGAAAAGACCCTGATGCTGGGAAAGATTGAAGGTGGGAGGAGAAGGGAGTGACAGAGGATAAGATGGTTGGATGGCATCACCTACTTGATGGACATGAGTTTGAGCAAGCTCAGGAAGCTGGTTGTGGATGAGGTGAGGGAAGCCTGGTGTGCCCCAGCCCATGGCATTGCAAAGAGTGGGAATGACGGAGCGACTGAACAGAACTGGTTTAAGGGAAGATGCAAGAGTCTTGTCTTGCTGAATTCATCCCTTTGATATGTACCTTAGCTATCTGGGACCTGTATCCTGAGTTATTATCTGCTGAGTTTCCTCAGGGCTCACCAAGGTGAATGCCTGTGGTTTTATGACTGCTAGATGCCAGTCCACCATCAGCAATGACTGTGATATCCTTTGTTTACTGAGGTGGTAGGAAATATTCCAATTATCAGTGCCAAGAACACTGGCATTCTTTCAGTTTCTTTTACCTGGCTTTCTAACCTCTGAGACAAAGTATTTGTACATTTTGTTTTTGCCTTATTCCTTTTTTGTCCTATATAACTAATTTTTTTTTCTTTTCTGATTTTAGCTTAGACAGCTTTTCCTGCTCTCCCTTGATGAGGCCAACTTCTCCTACCTCCACAGCATACCATTCTTCCCTTTACACCACTTTGACAAGGTGAAATTATATGTTTGTTTTTGTAGTTATTTCACATTTTACACCTTGATTCCATGAGGGATGTACCATTTTGCTTACTCAACATCTATTCTGATACCTGGCCTTTAATAAGATCTTAAAAATGTTTGTTGAAAGAAAAATGAATGAACAATAATCCAATTAGTTACATTTAATAAACATTGCCTCACAATATTTTGGAGAAGGAAATGGCAACCCACTCCAGTATTCTTGCCTGGAGAATACCATGGACAGGGGAGCCTGGTGGGCTACAGTCCATGGGATCACAAAGAGTTGGACACGACTGAGCACACAGCACACAATCTTTAATTCACATTCATATGTGAATGTTAATTTTCACATTGACTCCAGGAGCATCTTAGAGCAAAGGTAATTATCTTCACTTTCTGTGTGGGGAACTTTATTGGTACATTGCATTACCATGGGAATCAGTAAAAGATGTTTGGCTTTGGCAGACCCTGAATCTCCATAAAACAATGAACCCTGCTGGGTGAGTTTCTTTGTATTTCTTGCTAAAAATTGACATTAAAATTGCCTATCAGAGCTCAGAAATGCTGCTAGACTCTTTTGTATATGTTCTATCATTAAATACCTTTATGATTTTTCCAAGCAGTTATTAGAAACCACATTTTACAGATAGAGAAATTAAGAGTTGAGTACTTTCAGAGGTTGACCAAGGTCACATAGCTCTCTCTAGGACTAACTGAAACTTTTGGTTGTAAGCTATTAGGACACAGGCTACAACAGGCTTATGCTTATTCTGGAAGTGGTATTTATCAACTTATAATTTATTCTACCTCTCTTGAGATTAACCCTCAGAGCCAAGTAATAATGCCTTCCCCCAAAGCCAAAGTGATAGTCTTACTTGAGATAGGTTGACAGACTCCTAATTCTAACAGAGGGACCTCCCTCTTTCCCTCTGCTTTATTCTCCATTCCTTTAGTACAATATGGGAGAAAAGTAAATACCTCCCTGGCACTGATCACGTTGTGATTTAATGTGTTTCTGATGCGATCTAGTCCACAGAAATAGAAAGCTCAGTTGGCATCATCTATTAAACAAGTTTTAAAATTGTGACTTCAGCCATGAAGAGGACAGCACAGAAAACACAACACTTGCGCTATCAAAGTAATATGAATGTCACAGAGCTTTACTGTAATAATGCTCATAAAGCCACATTCCACAAAGATTGGTGCTGGCAGTCATATGACTATTTTACTACCTCATGACCTGAGAAGAGTTCTCCTCAAATGAGGTATTGAATATTGAAATAACTGGTACCCTGAACACATATGTAGGAAGATAAAACTCTATCAAATATGCTCGCTGGTCATGTAAAATCAGAAACTTGGAGCTTATTAACAAACCTCTCTAGCAATTGAACTTTGTGTGTGTGTGTGTGTGGAGGGGAAGAGGAATTATGCAGTGGAATGAATTTAGGCTTTAACATCAAATTGAGCTTATTTTGTCTCTATGACTCATCATGGACAAAATATTGACTTTATTCAATCATTGGAAATTAAGAGACTGAGAAACGGAATATTTCCTGCCTTATCCGTAAACAAAGGATGTCATAGTCATCAGCAATTGCAGACCTCCAACGTGAGCCAGTAAGCCCTGAGGAAACTCAGGAGAGAAGAATACCAGCCATCTAGCAGCCATCAGATTGCAGCCACTTTCTACAGTGATCCCTGAGGAACTCAGAATGTGAAAACACAGGATACTGGTCCCAGAGAGCTGTATGATTAAGGAATGATTTCAGTAGGCCGAGACTCTTGCATCTTCACATACATAGAAAAGCACTAAATTCCTTAACTTTCCTCTAATTAGCAGTAACCTTTTGATGTCAGACTACCTTCCCTTTGTTGTACAACTTCTACATAACTTGGCTCCTCCCCTGGCCTCCTTGGAGCAGTTTTCTCAGGGTTACTTGAGATGTCGTATGTTTCTCCTTTCTTACTTCACTCAGCATGACAATCTTTAGGTCCACCTATGTTGCTGCAAATGGGATTGTTTCATTCTTTTTAATAGCTGACTAGTAGTCCACTGTACATATGCACAACGTCTTCTTTATACAGTCATCTGACGATGGAAGTTTACATTAATTCTGTGTCTTAGCTATTGTAATTAAACACTGGGAACACTTCTTAATGGCAGCTCCTACTCATGTTGCAAAAGGTAAAAGAGCATGGATTCAGGGAGGAGGAAGATAAATTGGGCCATTTTCACAATAACTCAATTATATCTCCCAATTTCTAGTAGTAGGTTTTTTTCAAAAGATATTCTTAGTTTGTGTGGGGAAGACACAGTAAGAGGAGGAAAAATGTCACACTGTTCTCCCCAGGGAGAAGCTTCTTCATCTAGTGTCATCTCCTTGTGTTCCTCCTGCTGTGTTTAGATAAGCTGAAAGGGAAGGCTTCCCAGGTCACTCTAGTGGCAAAGAACCTGCCTACCAATGCAGGAGACATGAGATGTGGGTTTGATCCCTGAGTTGGGAAGATCCCCTGGAGGAGGGCACGGCTCTAGGAGGGCACCCACTCTAGTATTCTTGCCTGGAGAATCTCATGGACAGAAGAACCTTGTGGGCCACAGTTCATAAGGGTCACAAAAACTCAGACATGACCAAAGTGACTTAGCACACAGGCACACAAGCTGAAAGGGAGGTTGAATGATCTTAACAAGATAATTCTGCACCTTTCTGTAGCTTCTCCAGCTTTAGAGTTGTCTTCAACTTTGCATTCCACAAATATGCTCTGAATAACTATCACATGCCTGATGTTCTTCTAGGTACTTGGGTTTCATAAGTAAATAAAATATATCAACCTTCTGCCCATAGGGAGATTATATTCTAGTAGGAGGAAGAGATTTTGGATAATACTCATGTGAATAAGCAAATTAAAGTTTAAATATGATATATGTTATGGGAAAAAGGAAAGTACAGCAAAGTAAGGAACATTGGGGTGGTAAGATAAAAAAATTTCTAGATTAAGTTTCACTGAGAAGGTTGCCCAAGATTGAATTGAAAATGTTAATCATGTAGATTCCTGGTGTCTGAAATATTCTTTGGAGAGAGAAGACTAAGGGCAGGAGATTGATTGTCATGTGTGGGGAATAGCAAGAAACTGGTGCATCTGGGATGCAGTGATTAAGAGACAAAGTATAAGAAATAAAGTCAGGAATAGTAATGAGTGAACAGGAATTATATCCTAAAAGGTAAGGATCTGCAAACTATGGCACCATGGGCCAAACCTGGACTACCAGCAAGATCTCAATTATTTACATTCTGGCCCTTTACAGAGAATTTGCCAACACCACATATCAGGGCTTATAAAATACTGAAGAGGGGCTTCCCCAGTGACTCTGTCGATAGAGAATCTGCCTGTAATAAAGGAAACGAGGGTTCAATCCCTGGGTCAGGAAGATCCCCTGGAGAAGAGCATGGAAACCCACTCCAGTAGTCTTGCTTTGAGAGGCCCATGGATTGAGAAGCCTGGTGGGCTGCAGTTCATAGGGTCGCAAATCCAGACGCAACTGAAGCATGTGAGCACACCCACACGCAAGGCACTGTGGAAGTGAAAGTCGCTCAGTCGTGTCCGACTCTTTGCAACCCCATGGAGTTCATGGAATTCTCTAGGCCAGAATACTGGAGTGGGTAGCCTTTCCCTTCTCCAGGGGATCTTCCCAACCCAGGGATCGAACCCAGGTGTCCCGCATTGCAGGCAGATTCTTCACCAGCTGAGCCACAAGGGAAGCAAGGCACTGAAGAGCTTTCTATTCTGATAAAACAGTGCCCAGTCACTGCAGAGGAGTCACATGATCTGACTTGGCCTTTTCTAAAATACAAGATTACCTGGTTAAGGTTAATCTTTAACAGTAATACAAGATTACTGTTAAGAAAGGACTCTAAGGAAGTTAGGCTAAAAAGAGAGCAACAGTTAAGAACTATCATGATTAAGAACTATCATGAAGGTCTAGGCAAATGGATGGCAATTTGAATCTAGATAACAGCAATGAAATTGAGTTGATTATGCATATATAAGGAAGTTATAATGGCCTATAGATTATTTAGCTACAGAAAGAGCCCCACTCATTAGCATATTATGAGAGCAAGAAGGATACAGGAGCAAATCTCTACCTTTTCAGCTGAACACTGGACAGACATTGTGACCCATATGAAGGGACTCCTCCAAACTCACTTGGAGCAAAAGAGGAGCAGTTTTGTGATGTGTAGCCCAGGGATCCATCTGTCTAATATTTCAAGTGAGTTTTCCTGACTTTTTCTCCTGTCACCGCATCTCTTTTATCATCTAGTACAGGGTACCCCTAGAGTCTTTTGTCCATCATCATTGAGTTCAACTTTGCATTCAACTCATGCTTTCTGCCTACAGAATTTTGCTATGTGGAATAAACCATGCATTTGCAGTCAGGAGACCTGGTTGCCACTCCTGGTTCCATGACCTCAACTAAGCTGTTTAAGCTCTCTGCACCTCAGTTTTCTAACCAATAGAGTGAAGGCTTAATTGCATTTATTCCACTCTGTTTTTTTGGTAATAAATCCGATCCTTTCTATTTAAGGATGTCACAGCAATTAGTAACTGGCACACGGTAGACTTTGAACTGATGTGAATTTATGGATAATTTTCCCTTCATCCCTTTTCTTTTCCAGGGGAGGTGTTCTCTGATCTGCATGGGGAGGATGTTTTTCTGTTCTTGACAGTCATCCCGGCATCAGGGGTGTCCTCAGTTCACCCTGGCTGGAGGCATTTGCCTTCAAATTTGAAAGTTTTGCAGACTTGCTGTGAGGAAGGATCAAGCAATATCACAGTCCTGGCCAAGGAGACTGCAGGAAGACATCCTGACACGGATTATTCATGAGGTACCGTATAATCAGCATCTGCAGACAGAGATACCAAGCACCGGGAGCCAGTTCAATTAAAGAGCCCTATGCAGTGAGGCAGGAGGACTGGAGGAGGTAATCAACTTCTGGAAGTAGGTGATTATTGGGGTGGCTGGAGACACTATTGAGGGGTTGGACAGAAAGTTATTTGGGGTGGGAGAGGCATGGGGGAAAGTGATAGCAGGGGTGAGAAGTTTTTAGTGAGAGGGAAAATGCCTTGCTGAGCTCTCTCCATTAGAAAATGAAATCTTTCCCAAGATGTCTAATGGCACAGCCTAGATAGTAAAAGTAAACCCTAGTGTGAACCAAATTGACCTCCCTGCTTTCTCCTTGTCTCCTTTGAGAAGCTCTGGAGGTGTGAACTGGTCAGTGGAGTAGGACTTCAATTTTTTTTTTTTTTTAACTTTAGCTTTATATATATATATATTTTTTCCAAGCAGTGCATGCTCAAAGAAGATTCAGAATCATAAAAGTAAAAAGAGATTTTCTCTCTCTCTGCCAAACCATATATCACCCTTGTTAATATTTTAGTGTTTTTATTGTAGTTTATTTCATATAAATAATTGGTAGACCCCAAATTAGTGAATAAAGTTTCCTGGGGTGTTTCATAATCATATTTCTGCCAAAAGTCACATACTTCATTCTCTTCATGACAAATTTAAGCACCTATGTAAGCATCATTAAATGTCTGTGTCTATCTCATTGATTACTTTTTGTCAAAGAAAAAAACTCATTACAAAAGTTGTTTCCTTGAAGAATAACTAGACAATAGCCAAAATTTGTGATGTGAGATGAGAAACATCAAGTAGGTTTGAAAGCTTTTCAAAACACATGGTTCCAAATCATTTGTAAGCAACATTGCGCATCAATATGTGACGTGATCTTGGGGTTCACATGCCTACAAATATTTAATGTCATTCATATTGTTGTTCACTCAGTAAGTCATGTCAAACTCCTTGTAACCCCATGGACTGTAGCCCGCCAGGTTCCTCTGTCCTCCACTATCTCTTGGAGTTTACTCATATTAGCATCCACTGAGTCCATGATGCTATCTAACCATCTCATCCTCTGCCACCACCTTCTCCTTTTGCCTTCAGTCCTTCCCAGCATCAGTGTCTTTTCCAATCAGTTGGCTCTTTGCACCAGGTGACCAAAGTTTTGGAACTTCAATTTCAGCAGCAGTCCTTCCAATGAATATTCAGGGTTTGTAAAAGCACATACAGATTTATGTAATTAGAATTGGTACCATATATGCAGTTTTGTGTCATTTCCCCCTTTACCACAACAGCAGGACACTTTTCTTGATAAAATTATTGAAAGGCTAAAGGTTTTAAAACTGCATTATGGTCATGGTGTCATTAAGCCATCACTCATTTGCACAATCTGCCATTGTTAGGTATTTTGAATGCTTCAGATTTTGGCCACTTAACTATTAATAATATTGGTATTTCCATTGTTGTGAGTATATATTCATTGTATCTTTAGTATTTCTTTGGGATAGATACCTATTCATGAAATTGGTGGCTCAAAAGTTTTAACAATTTTAAAATTACGCATATGTGTGTCTGTATATATATACATAGAGAGAGAGATCTAGAGAGATTGAGAAACCTGGGTCTCCTTCATTGCAGGTGGATTCATTACCATCTGAGCCACCAGGGATCCCACATATATAGAGAAAGCATATATATACATACATACATAGAGAGAGAGCGAGAGAGTATAAAAGTAATTTATATATATATATCTTATATATATATATTAGATATCTAATACATAATATACATCAGAACTGTTGAACAAACATCTTCCCTCGCCCCCTGAACCCACTTTGGACATGTGTTCTTGCTTCATTTTCCATCAACATTAGTATCAGACAATAAGCTTTTACAGCAGCTAGGACAATTTGACATGGAAAGATTTGTCCTTGTTTGTTCAGTTTTGTTTGTGTTATAGTGGTGAGGTTGAATGTTATCCTCTATTCATTAGCTATTTTTTCTCCTGTAATGTTCTGTTCGAGTTCTTTGGCCATTGATCTTCTTGAGGTTAAGTGCTTTCCTAACTGATTTGTATGAACTATTGAACATTATTGATATTTTCTTTTTGTACTTTTACGGCAGTTTATGAGGGTGTTTCATTGTAATTTTGCACATGACATCTTTGACTTTTAAATATACATTTATCCAAATCCTTTTCCCTCTCCTTTGTGGTTTTCCCTAAGATTCTTAAGACTCTCTCATCCCTGGATTACTTAAATTCTTACCTTAAGTAAACATTTACGTAAGGTAAGAATTTAAGTAAAAACACTTTCATGCTGCATTTGCGCATATGGTGATGAGGTAAGGTGGTAGAGGCTGAAGAGATAGACAAGAGCCTACACATAAGGAGATATTAAACATTTATGAAAGAACTGCAGATGGCCAAGACTCTTTCTCTCTTTTGGGTCATTTGTAAGACGTTTTGCACTCTGTTTTATTTTATAAATAAGAATCTTTGTTAAAAACTAATTCCTTATCATCTCACTTCTGGATAATTGCAATCACTTCCCAATTTTCTCTTACTCCAGTTTTTTTTTTTTTTTTCCCTCCAACTCCAACCCCTTCTGCACATTAGAGACAAGGTGTGTGCTCAGTCACTTAGTTGTGTCTGACTCTTTGCAACCCCGTGGGCTGTAGCCCACCAGGTTCCTCTGTCCAAGGGATTTTCCAGAGGAGAATACTGGAGTGGCTTGCCCTGCCTTCCTCCAGGGGATCTTCCTGACCCAGGGATCGAACCTCCATCTCTTGCACCCCCTGCTTTGGCAAGTGGATTCTTTACCACTAGTGTGACCTCGGAAGCTAAAAACAAGGTAGCCTTTCCAAAATAAAGAACCCGGCTTTTCACTTTCCAATGGAAATTCTCCCCATAAGCCTTAATATGAACCTCCTAAAGCCTCTTAGCATTTTTGTCAATAAAGGTCCATCTAGTCAAGGCTATGGTTTTTCCAGTGCTCATGTATGGATGTGAGAGTGGACTATAAAGAAAGCTGAACACCAAAGAATTGATGCTTTTGAACTGTGGTGTTGGAGAAGACTCTTGAGAGTCCCTTGGACTGCAAGGAGATCCAACCAGTCCATCCTAAAGGAGATCAGTCCTGAATGTTCATTGGAAGGACTGACATTGAAGCTGAAACTCCAATACTTTGGCCACCTGATGCGAAGAGCCGACTCATTTCAAAGGACCCTGATGCTGGGAAAGATAGAGGGCGGGATGACAGGGGATGAGATGGCTGGATGGCATCACTGACTCAATGGACGTGAGTTTGGGTGGACTCCAGGAGTTGGTGATGGACAGGGAGGTCTGGTGTGCTGCAGTTCATGGGGTCGCAAAGAGTCGGGCATGACTGAGCGACTGAACTGAATTGAAGCCTCTTAGCACAGCTAAGGTCACCCGTCTTTGACCCTGACACGTGGTCTCTGTCTCTCACTCCAGGTTCTCCTTCTACCTCTCTTCCTCTCATACGTTACATTCTCAGTAATTACACTTGGTGTCTTTCTTCTTAATGGAGCTCCTTCTGCTTAACATTGTTTTTTATTCCCTTACACTGAAGACAGGCAGCCTCTCCCGAAGAAAGCACCTCTGTGAACCCACACTCTACTATGTCTCTCCTTTCTGTCTGTGGCATCCTGTGTGTGTTCATGCTAAGTTGCTCCAGTTCGGTTCAACTCTTTGTAATCCATGGACTGTGGTCTGCCAGGCTCTTTTGTCCAGGGATTCTCGAGGCAAGAATACTGGAATTCCCTGCAGGGGATCTTCCTGACCCAGTGATCAAACCTGTATCTCCTGCATTACAGGCAGATTCTTTACTGCTTGAGCCACCAGGGAAGTCCCTGTGGCAATCTAGCTTGGACTATATCATAAAAACTTTTATGCTGAAATAGCACTATATGCATGTATCTCCCATTAGATCACAAATATCTCAACATCAGAGGCTCTCCTTTTCCTTCATATATTAGGCCCTGTGTTTCCAGGGCCTAATATACCCCCACATACTTTAGGTGTTCAATATTACACAACTCATTGCCATCCAATTAATGCCTATCACCAGTCACATCAACAACGGCTTCTTCTTTAAAACCAATAGATTGCTGCATTTTCTTTGTGGAATGAGAATATAAGCTCCTGCCATATCTTCCACTCTGGGCAAAAGTGAAACTGATGGCAGTAATCCACGTGGATGACTTCGTAAATGGTGAGAAATTGTGTATGTGTTCATGTGTATGTATGTGCATTTGTGTGTGCAATTATTTTTACTGCTATAATTATTTTTATAAAAATATGACACTAAATTACAGAATCACAAAGTTCTAGAATTTTAGATGTGCATGTGACCTAGACATAATGTGGACCAATGGCTCACAAACTGTGTTCCCAGGTGACCTTAGGTTCCTTAAAGATGTTTTATGCACCATTTCTGAATGACATTGGAAAGAGGAAAGCAGATCTGGCAGGATTTCCAGGCCCCATCTCAGTATCTGCCAGAGCAGGACCAGTTTTGACTCTTTCATATGCTAGATTTAATATTTTTTAATCTGAAAAAATTGGAAAAAATTGATTATTCTAATGCTTTATGCCATAAGAATAAACTAGAATCCAGAGAGGTCATCAGGCTTGCCCAAGGTCACACAGCTTGTCAGTGTCACACTCCGGCCAGTGTTCTTTTCATTACACACACTGCCTTAGGGAGCTCCTTGCTCCCTGCTCCCATGGCATTTTTCATGCTTTTCTCTATGAAATAGGTTTTAAGCCCCAGATCCTGCTGCTAGCATCCTGAGGTAGAATTCTATTCCATTCCCATATATACTTTTATCTTTCAAAATACTGAGCACTTTCCTAATGCTTGTCTATCCGTCATACACAATTTCAAAGAGTATCTTGCTCAAATATTCCAGGCACACATCTTCCAGGCCACCAGGTTGTAAAATCCACTCCTTAATAAGAGTTTTACCAATAGCAATCTTTTCCAGTTTGGTGGCTTGTTAATCAGCACATTTTCATGAATTGCTCCAAAATAGCTTGAGTCTAAAAGATGATCAAATTTCCCTTTACAATGCCCTGGAATTGCTGGAGATTGCTTTGCTGGATGAATGAGAAACCTACCACTATTTGGAAATCAGAACAATGAATCAGCACACTGGCTGAGCTTCTCTGAAGTGTTATGCCTCTTGCAGGTGTAGGACCACCAGGATCTCACATCCCAGAGAAGCAAGACACACATGTAAATATAAGCAACTCAGGGAAAACATGAAATTAAAATGTAATGTACAAATTGAGAACAAGAGCTTTTCTCTTCCCTGATGGCTCAGCAGTAAAAAATCTGCCTCCAAATGCAGGGGATGTGGGTTTGATCTGTGGGTCAGGAAGATCTTCTGGAGAAGGAAATGGCAACCCACTCCAGTATTCTTGCTTGGGCAATTTCATGAACAGAGGAGCCTAGTGGGCTACAGTCCTGGTGTTGCAGAGTCTGATATGACTTAGCAACTAAACAAAAACAATGAAAGCTTAGCAATAAAGATGAAGGAGGGGCAGATATTTAAACAGTAACACTGATTTTAGGTGGCACAGGATCAAATGACATCCCAAAGATATTCCAATTGTTCATTTAGTGGTCTTTTTCTTTTTTCTTCTTAACCCATAGTATGTATCAGGAGTTGGGTTTGCAACCAGAAACAAAAATCAGTTCTTATGGTCACAGCAGTGAGGGAAACAAGTTAACAATTAAAATTCCATGTACTCAGTTGGTAAAGAATCCACCTGCAATGCAGGAGACCCTGGTTTGATTCCTGGGTCGGGAAGATCCTCTGAAGAAAGGATAGGCTACTTACTCTGGTATTTGGGGGCTTCCCTTGTGGCTCAGCTGGTAAAGCATCTGCCTGCAATGTGGGAGACCTGGGTTCGATCCCTGAGTTGGGAAGATCCTCTGGTGAAGGAAAAGGCTACCCACTCCAGTATTCTGGCCTGGAGAATTCCATGGACTGTATAGTCAGTCCATGGGGTCACAAAGAGTTGGACACAACTGAGCGACTTTTGCTTTATTTATTATATATGGAAAAGTGGAGACAAGTGATTTTTTAAAAAATATAAGAGTGTGTAAGCCCATGAACAGCCATAGCAGGTAAGGCAGTGGCCAGAGGCTGGAGGAAAGCTTGTATCCCACAGTGAAGAGCGTGGTCTCTGTCCTGATGACAACAGGAACCTCATGTTGAAAATTTCTGAGTAGGGGAATACTACACCTCTTTCGTTAGAGAGAACTAGATCTAAAATAGCAAAGGCTATAGACAAAGGACAGTGAAGTCCAGAGTGAAGTAATGGCAGACTGAAGTGTCAGAGACGTGGATCTAGAGGTGATGGATTTTGAAGGTATGTGTAGAATACCAGATGAGCAAATGCTGTGGGTGCAGATTAAACGCATAAGTGATGTTCCCAAGCCAGACACTCACTAAAGGTGAGAGTGAGTTTTCAGGTCAGTTATGTTTCACTCAATAATTTTTTTTTAACTGTAAATTATATGCAAAGTACCCTCCAGGCTCAAAAGACTGGAAGAATCATGATGCTGTCTCTAGTCTGGAGGAAGTTTTGACAAGCTGAGAGGATGAACAAGAGCTCAGCTGACAGTGAACATTCAGTAAGGGCTTACTATGTGCGGTGTTTTATGGAAATTTTCCATTAGATTTCACAACATCCCCATGAGCCTAGTGTTTTTATGACACTCTGACCTCTCATGCCTCCACACTAATAAACTAATAAACAGCACCAGTTTCATGGGGATGTTTGTGATCCTTGTGAAATAAGAATGGGTCTGCTTGCCAAATGCCAAGCTTTCATCCATTTCTCACTACCGTATCCCAAATAATTATGGCAGCAGGGGATGGGAATGTTTAAGTTGCATAAGTAAAGTGCTTTGAGAGACAAAATGGCCAGGACATTAGAGACTAAGTTTTGAAGGGGTTCTAAAGAAGCTAGAATGATTTCTGAACCTGAAAAAAGAATGACCTGGCACAAAATATCAATGCAAAGTACACATCACCTCCTGAAACCACAGTGTTCACCTTCTACAAATGGTTAAAGACCAGGATAAAAAAAGGTAGTTTGAAACTTTCAAGGTAATCACACAGGATAATGGGAAGGCAGTCACACTTTGTCCTTCAATTGTGAGGCAAGGTAGAAAGAAAATTAAAGTCTTTGATTTAAAATATTTAGGAAAGTTGACAACACCCTCAGAACAAAAACAAAGTAAAATATATATGCATTATATTACAGGCACCAGGCATCAAATTGCAAGTCTATAAACTTCACACAGTGGAACTTTTGGGTAATGAATTCCATAAACTCTTAACTTGGTGGGGCTTCTCCCTTCTCTTCTCCTCCCACCTTATTAAACACAAGATTGGAGTTTTACAAGCTTTGCAGTAAATGTGAGTCCTCATGGCACTCATGGTATCTGCAGAAAAGCTTCAGTTGTCAATATTTCACAGTTAATAGATGATGGTGGGCAGGAGAGGAAGAGAGAGGGAAAGATGTGATGCATGATCGTCCTTGTTCCAAAGTGCCCTTGACAATCTATCTTAGAATGCTCCTCAAATTCACCAAACAACTTCCAAACACTCTACTTTAGGGCAAAAACTCAGTTGGTTTTACGTGCTGCTGGATCGATGGCCTATTTCTCCAGACTGTAAAGTGGGTTCAGGGCTTGCTGGATACTTAAGAAAAGAAAAATAAGAAGCTCATTTGATGGCTGGTTGCATAAAAGTCAATACCCGCTACTTGGATTTTTTTTTTTAGTGTCTGGTTAAGGGAAAATGTCAGGGGCTTTTCAAATTTGCATCAATTTGAATAAAACTATTGTTATACCACTTGCAAAAAGTCAAAATACTTTGGGGGAAATTAGAACAGATTTTTTTTTTTCCCTTGCAGAGATTGACATAAAAGCAAAACCTCAAAGATCTTAATCTGAAGTAATCTCATGAGAATTGCCCAAGCCTGTATTTGCCAATTAAACTCATGTTCCAGAAGATAAAGCATTTGCTGAATTAGAGTATATAATCTAATAGATAAGGGAACCTCTCCTCTTCATAAATATTTTATCAGGAAGTAAAAACTTGTAAGCTTATACTCCTGATAAAGCCAAGAATATCAAGGAAAAGTGATCTTCTAACTTGTGGTTTCAAGGGAAATCATTTTCACTGTGGTTGAATAATTGGATCATCTTGATTCAAGTTCATAATATGTTTTTCAGTAAATAAAGGGCTATATGTCTGCAAACAAAAAGAAAACAAAACATGAACAAAATAGTTGCTAATGCATTTTATGTGAAAAGATAAATTAGAAAATAGATGTAACATCTATTTTTCTTCCCTCAAAACATTTAACATTGAAAAAACAAGTATCTCTAATTGTTATTAGCTTGATAATTAGCTCTCAGGAAGATTTGTGTGGTTTGGGTACTCAGGATAAGTACCATGGTGTGTGGGAAAGAGCTGCTTAAGTGGGCTTTGTACTCCTAGTTGTTATGAATTGTTGAATAATGTGGACAGCATTAAAATTGGTATTTACTTGGACAAGGGTGTTTAGCAAGGATTAAAAGGATTTATCCAAGATGGACATGAGTCATTTAGGCAATATCTAGTTGAAAAAAATTTATTTTAACTCTCTTATCTTGGGTCATTAAATTTGCCTATTAATCACTTACTAATTAATATCTGAGAGCTGTTGTCATGAATGAGTTGATGCTTAAGATACTCTGCAAAATTAGTGAGAGACCAAAAAGATTTTCCAAACTTTTTGGTGGGCTCTTTGATATCCATCCCTAAGAAGATAAGGATTTAATGAAATCCTCTGACTCCCCATCTGAGCTAAAGTATGATGCTGTGAATCTTCTACTTGTAAGACTACAGAGGCGAAACCTTCAGTCTTAGGGCCAGAAAGCCTTTTTGGAAGTAAGATAGTAGAAATCAAATAAATTACTTCCTTGTCCTCATCTTTCTGTTTTCTTATGTATTGGACATAAACTTGTACAAAGTCTGGGAGATGTCGAGGGACAGGGAGGCCTGGTGTGCTGCAGCCCATGGGGTCACAAAGTGTTGGACATGACTGAGCAGCTGAACTGAACTGAGATGAGACAGAGTTTGTAGAAACAGAAGAAATAAACCCTTCAAGGCTGAAGGAAGGGATTCTGAAGGAAGATTCTTCAGCTACAACACAGAGTAGGGAATATCAGATCAGATCAGATCAGTCACTCAGTCATGTCCAACTATTTGCGACTCCATGAATCGCAACACGCCAGGCCTCCCTGTCCATCACCAACTCCCGGAGTTCACTCAGACTCACGTCCATTGAGTCAGTGATGCCATCCAGCCATCTCATCCTCTGTCCTCCCCTTCTCCTCCTGCCCCCAATCCCTCCCAGCATCAGAGTCTTTTGCAATGAGTCAGCTCTGCACATGAGGTGGCCAAAGTACTGGAGTTTCAGCTTTAGCATCATTCCATCCAAAGAAATCCCAGGGCTGATCTCCTTCAGAATGGACTGGTTGGATCTCCTTGCAGTCCAAGGGACTCTCAAGAGTCTTCTCCAACACCACAGTTCAAAAGCATCAATTCTTCGGCACTCAGCCTTCTTCACAGTCCGACACTCACATCCATACATGACCACAGGAAAAACCATAGCCTTGACTAGATGGACCTTTGTTGGCAAAGTAATGTGTCTGCTTTTCAACATGCTATCTAGGTTGGTCATAACTTTCCTTCCAAGGAGTAAGCATCTTTTAATTTCATGGC
>NW_011494951.1:8250165-8251431 GCF_000754665.1 Bison bison bison | reverse complement strand
TGAGGGGACATCTGAACTAGAATATCACTGAGTGGCCTGTGCAAGACATAGCAACACTGGGGCATAGTGAGAAAATAGTGACCCCAGAGTAACCTAGACGATACATGAAGGAAATCCATTGACTAACCTAACAGCATCTGCCAAACACCTACGAACTGCAAAAATTCTCCAGGAAAGAGGTGCCAGTGAGTGCCAGTTTTTGTCTTCCCCTTCCATGTTGATCGTGCAGTGAAATGGAGACAAGTAATTTACCTGAGAGAGTTCAACATAAAGGTCATAAAAAAGCTCACTCATCTCAGGAGAAGAATGAAATAACTCATGAGAACTAGAAGAAAGAGTTAGAAAACATAGAAAAGAAGCAATCACATCTGAGGAATATAATAACAGAAATGAAAAATGCACTACTGGGAATCAACAACGTATTATATGATACAGAAGAACAGATCAGCGATCTGGATGACAGAGTAGTGGAAAACAGCCACAACAAAAGTAAAATGGAAATAAGGAGAGTTTAAGATAACTCTGGGAGAATATCAAGGATACTAATATTCACATATAAGCGTCCCAGAAGAAGAATAAAGAGAGAAAGGGACAAAAAACTTATTTGAAGATAAAATGACTGAAAACATTCCCAATATGGGGAAGGAAACAGATGTCCACATCCAGAACACATCGAAGCATGAAACAAGATGAGCCAAAAGCCATCCACACTAAGACATTTCACAACTAAATTTTAAAGTTAAAAAATTTTAACTTTAAAAATTTAAAGTTAATTTTAAAATTAATTTTAAAAATTTTTAAAAAGAGAAAATTTAAAAAACACTAAGATTTTAAAAGTACTAGCCACCTACAAGGGAACCCTTATATTGCTGCTTGATGATTGTTCAGCAGAACTTTTGCAGGCCAAAAGGAAGTGTCATGATATATTTAAAATGCTGAAAGAAAAAAAAATAGAATTAAGAATACTCTATCCAGCAAGCTTATGATTTGAAATCAAAGGGGAGAGAAATAATTTCATAGACACACAAAAACTAAAGGAGTTCATTATCACTAAACTAGCTTTGAAAGAAATGTTAAAAGGTCTTCTTTAAGCAGAAAATAGAAAAGCTATTAATAGAAAAAAAAGACAATGGATGAAAGAGAAAATATCACCAGTAAAGGAAAATATGCCTTAAAAGCAGTAGAAAGGCTATATAAAAAGCTAGTGTGATGATTAAAAGGTAAAAGTAGCAAAAGCAACAATTATTATAATAAATGAAGGGATAG
>NW_011494951.1:8249664-8250065 GCF_000754665.1 Bison bison bison | reverse complement strand
AGCATCCATACATGACCACTGGAAAAACCATAGCCTGCTGTATGATCCAGCAATTCCATTACTGAGTATGTATCTGCAAGAGATAGTAATATCACTCTCTTAAAGAGATAGCTGGGCCCTCATATTCATTGAATTATCATTTATGAGAGCCAAGACATGGAAATAATCTAACTGTCCATCCATGGATGAGTAGATAATGTGGTATAGAGGTTCCAGTTCCTTGTAGGATGACCCTGAACTCACCTCTTGCCATAGACACATGGAATTCACACTTACTTATAGACCAAATTCTTCTGAAGAACTGTGGGCTGGCTGAATAACAGCTTCTGTATATAACAAACAGTACATTTGTACCGGGACCTCATACAGACAGATAGGAGAGGCAAAGACACAGTGTTAAC
>NW_011494951.1:8248841-8249486 GCF_000754665.1 Bison bison bison | reverse complement strand
ATGATATCAAAATCATAAAATGTTTTGGATGGAGTAAAAATGTGGTGCTTTTAGAATACTTACAAACTTAAGTGACTCTGAGCTTAAAACAAACAGCTATATAATACAAACTGCCATATATATTCACACACACATGGGTTTTCCCAGTTGGCACTAGTGGTAAAGTATCCCCCTGTCAATGCAGGAGATGCAGGTTCAATCCCTGGGTCAGGAAGATCTCTTGGAGGAGGAAATGACAACCCACTCCAGTATTGCTGCCTGGATAATTACATGGACGGAAAAGCCCGATAGGCTACAGTCCGTGTGGCCATAAAAAGTCAGATACGACTGAGAGGCTGAGTACATAAATATACACATACATCCCTTATGGTAACTACAAAACCAAAACGTTATAGTACATGCACAAAACATAAAGAGAAAAGAATTCAAACATAACACTAAAGAAAATTATCACATCACAGGGAAGAGCTTAAGAGAAGAAGAAAGGAACAGAGAGAAACTACAGAAAACAAAATGAAGCAATTAATGAAAAGCAGTAAGTACATGTCTATCAATGATCCCTTTAAATGCAAATGGATTAATGCCCTAAATACATAGGGTGGCTGAATAGGTAAAAAATTAAGACCCATCTTTATGATGCCTACA
>NW_011494951.1:8248009-8248188 GCF_000754665.1 Bison bison bison | reverse complement strand
TGCCTACAATGGATTCACTTCAGATCTAAAGACATAAAATGAAAGGACAGAAAAATTTATTCTATGAAAATGGAAATAAAAAGAAAGTTTGAGTAGTAATACTCAGACAAAATGGACTTTCTAACAAAGATGGTTAAAAAAAAAATGGAGTTTTACTCAGTGATGAAGGGGTCAATCTG
>NW_011494951.1:8244208-8247667 GCF_000754665.1 Bison bison bison | reverse complement strand
GGACTGCAGCCCACCAGGCTCCTCCGTCCATGGGATTTTCCAGGCAAGAGTATTGGAGTGGGGTGCCATTGCCTTCTCCCACAAACTTCTAGTTACAGGATAAATAAGTTCTGGACGTGTAATGAGCAGCATGGTGACTATGGTTAACAATACTGTATTGTGTACTTGAAAGTTGTTAAGAGAGAAGAATTTAAAAGGTCTCATCTCAAGAAAAGTATGCTACTCTGTAAAATAATGAGTAATATAGAAACTTATTTGGGTAACCATTTCACAGTACATACATATATGAAATCATTATGTTGTATACCTGAAACATGCAATGTTTTATGCCCCATTATATCTCAATAAAATCAGAGAAAAATCAAATCTTAGTACTCTCACACTCCACACTGCCTTAATTTACTGATTCTTCTTTGACAAACCCCAAAGGTATCATCACTGTCCTTTAGGAAGGAAATTCATTTATGCATCAGTTAGGGTTACTTTACCTATAAGTGATCAAAATCCAACTCAAATTCCCTTATGAATAGAAGGGAAATTCTTCATGGAGATTGAGGTACCCTGAAGGAAAGTGAAGCTACAAAAGGAGAAAGAAGCAGGTAGACTTAAAGAACATCCAGAATTGAAAGCTTAAATACCATTAGAGCTGCTCCTCTGTCTCCTAGGTTTTTCCTATTATTCTATTCATTATCCCTCACTACAGACAGGACCATAGACAGCTCCCAAACACAAAGAGCTTCATCATCCAACGGGAGAACACTGTGACTCTGAGGCTTAAATTTAGAAATATAGGGCAGGGCCCCATTTGACTGAGTAGAGGCCCATGCCTCCCCTGCCTGAGCAAATTGAGGCCAAAGGAATAAGGCAGAAAAGACCATTCCACAGTGCAAGAGGAGGACTCACATAGACCACTAGACATACTCCTCCCTGTGCTGAGATTGCACCAGGCTAGGTGAGAAGAGGAAGCATAATTAGGGAAAATGGTTCCTAGATGCAGAACGTGCTAAGTCCCGTATTCCTTAAGATTCATTTATTTTTCTCTGTATTTTTTCTACCAAAATTGTTGGCTCTTGGAAACCTGGATACACTAACATTTTTTTCTTGTCAAGTAATAAAAGTTGGTATACATATTTCTATTTCATGTTCATCAAGTTATCTTTTAATCAAGGGTCATCAAGTTTGGGTACATCCTGGAAAAGTTAAGTGTGCAGATCCAGGGTAAGACACAAAGTAGATTTGTCAGAATCATGAAGTTGTCATGTTAGGAAAACAGGAGGCTTCTGGATTTGCTAAATCTCATTTAGGGAAAGAGAAAAAAATCTACCTGAAAAAGGACTCCTAGAGATATCTCAAAATGGTGTTTTCAACATGTATTCTTTCTAATCCCTATGGTAGTTACACCGAGTTACATGTTTTCACTTTTTTTGTTCTTTGTAATGGTATTTCAGGGAATTTTTCCTGTGAAAATATTCTGAAATATGGAAAAATAAACACTAAGTAGAGAGAATAGTCATTACTTCATCTGATGAAGAGTGGAAAATAGAGATCATAAGATGAGACTCAGTTTTGGTTAATCTACCTCAATGTAACATTTTTCAGACTTTAAAATAGATGTGTATGTGAAGTGTATACAGTTATTTCACAAATTTCTTAAATTTTGATGTTAAATTAGGAAAATAAGAACACTTGAGTGAAATTATAGTTATGCATAGCAAAGTTACAAAAATACCATTGTATTTGGAAAGACCAGAAGGAATTGAATGATAGTGGTTCATGGGATTATGAACAATTTTCTCCTTCTGTCTGCTTTTCTTTATTTTCAACATGTTACTATGATAAACAGATATTACTCTGCCACTCTGATATTAATTACCATGTAATAAAAATTAAATAAAATATTGTTTTTATTAAGTTAAATACAATTCTTAACAGTCGGAAATTTGAAAACGATTGCCATTTCCTGCCTGCCTCTGATATATGAATATTATGAAACCACATCCCTGTAACTGGCCCCTGTGGTTGTAGGTGGCCCCTGTGGTCCTTCCTTACCTGCTACTTCATTTTCTGGTCCTGAGGTCCTGGGTACCCCTGTCTGGATACATCCCTTGCTCTTACTTCTCTTCAAGGCTGCAATCCTGCCTCAACATCCCAAGAGATAAAGCTGAGACTCCCCAACAGTCTCTCCTGAGTTTCTCAGTGACCACCATTATGCTTGTATCCTACCCACATAGGTCATCACTTTCTCTTATACCCTAGTACTGCAGATCTATTTAGAACAACACAGACATCCATGTCACTCATTTTAATATAGAAAACCACAGGAGAATTAAGAAAAGATAGAATGAGTATTTTACTTGTGTTTCTTTTTATACATTTCTCTAGGTATAATTTTTTTTTATTGAGGTACACTTGACTTACCATGTTGTTTGGGTATCTGGTGTAATGCAGTTTTCATCTATATATCTTCTTTATCATATTCTTTTCCATTACAGATTATTATAGGATATTCAATATAGTTCCCAGTGCTATATAGTAAGACTTGTTGCTTATCTATTTTACAAATAGTAGTGTGTATATTTGGAGAAGGAAATGGTAACCCACTCCAGTGTTCTTGCCTGGAGAATCCAGGGACAGGGGAGCCTGGTGGTCTGTCGTCTCTGGGGTCCCACAGAGTCGGACATAACTGAAGCGACTTAGCCGCAGCAGCAGCAGTGTGTATATGTTAATTCCAAATTCCTAATTTATCTCTTCCTCTTTCAGTAACCATAAATTTGTTTTCTACATCTGTGAGTCTGTTTCTGTTTCATAAATAAGCTCATTTGTGTTATATTTTATATTCCACATATAAGATATCATATGGCATTTGTCTTTCTCTTTCAGACTTTTTTTCACTTAGTATAGTAATCTCTACATCCATCCACATTGCTGAAATGATATTACTTCATTCTTTTTTTGGCTAAGTAGTATTCCACTGTGTGTATATACCATATCTTCTTTACCCATTGATCCATTGATGGACATTTAGTCTGCTTCCATGTCTTGTCTATTGTAAATGGTGCATGTATCTTTTCAGATTAATATTTTGAAAATATTATGAGGTGCATGTATCCTTTCAAATTGATATTTTATCCAGATATACACCTGGGGTATGATTGCTGGATTATACGATAACTCCCTTTTTAGTTTTTTAAGGACACCCAATATTCACGACCCAGATAATCACAATGGTGTGATCACTGACCTAGAGCCAGACATCCTGGAATGTGAAGTCAAGTGGGCCTTAGAAAGCATCACTACGAACAAAGCTAGTGGAGGTGATGGAATTCCAGTTGAGCTATTTCAAATCCTGAAAAATGATGCTATTAAAGTGCTGCACTCAATATGCCAGCAAATTTGGAAAACTCAGCAGTTGCCACAGGACTGGAAAAGGTCAGTTTTCATTCCAATCCCAAAGAAAGG
>NW_011494951.1:8238676-8244099 GCF_000754665.1 Bison bison bison | reverse complement strand
AGATAGCATATTGAAAAGGAGAGACATTACTTTGCCAACAAAGGTTTGTCTAGTCAAGGCTATGGTTTTTCCTGTGGTCATGTATGGATGTGAGAGTTGGACTGTGAAGAAGGCTGAGCACTGAAGAATTGATGCTTTTGAACTATGGTGCTGGAGAAGACTCTTGAGAGTCCCTTGAACTGCAAGGAGATCCAACCAGTCCATTCTGAAGATCAGCCCTGGGATTTCTTTGGAAGGAATGATGCTAAAGCTGAAACTCTAGTACTTTGGCCACCTCATGGAAGAGTTGACTCATTGCAAAAGACTCTGATGCTGGGAGGGATTGGGGGAAGGAGGAGAAGGGGAGGACAGAGGATGAGATGGCTGAATGGCATCACTGACTCGATGGGCGTGAGTCTGAGTGAACTCCGGAAGTTGGTGATGGACAGGGAGGCCTGGCGTGCTGCGATTCATGGGGTTGCAAAGAATCGGACATGACTGAGCGACTGATGTGATCTGAATGCTGTTTTCCATAGTGGCTGCACCAATTGACACTTCCACTAATACTGTAGGAGGATTTCCTTTTCTCCAGACCCTCTCCAGTATTCTTAATTTTAAACTTTTTGATGATGGCCATTCTGACCAAGGAGAAGGAGTGACAGAGAATGAGATGGTTGGATGGCATCACCAACTAGATGGGCATGAGTTTGAGCAAGTTCTGGGAGTTAGTGATGGACAGGGAACCTTGAAGTGATGCAGTCCATGGGCTCACGAAGAGTTGGACTCAACTGAGCGACTGAACTGAACTGATTCTGACCAATGTGAGATGACACCACATTGTGGTTTTGGTATGCATTTCTATTATAATCAGCAACATTGAGCAAATTTTGTATATCTATTTGCCATTTTCTTTGGAGAAACATCTATGTAGGTCTTCTGTCCATTTTTTTAATTGAGTTGTATGTTTTTTGTTGTTGATGTTATTGAGTTGTGTGAGCTATTTGTATGCTTTGGAAATTGAGCCCTTGTTGGCCGCATCATTGCAAATATTTTCGCTCCAATCTGTAGGCTGCCTTTTTGTTTTGCTTATGATTTTCTTTGCCATGCGAAAGGTCATAAATTTGATTAGATACCGTTTATATATATATATATATATTTTATTTTCTCCCAATCTGCAGGTTGACCATCTACTGAACAGACTGTGTTTTCTTCATTGTACATGCTTGTCTCCTTTGTCAAAAATTAATTGACCAAAAATTCATTAATTAATTGGATGTGTGGATTTATTCTGTTCTAGGTATAATCTTTGAGGTTACTTTTAGTCTTTGTTTCTTCTTCATAACCACAACATATTTCCTATTTAATATAATAGATTCTTTATTTGCAGCCCCTGATCCAGTGAGATTTCATCATACTCTTTTTTCAGCTCATTTCAATTCAGTTCAGTCGCTCAGTCATGTCTGACTCTTTGTGACCCCGTGGACAGCAGCACGCCATACCTCCCTGTCCATCACGAACTCCCGGAGTTTACTCAAACTCATATCAAATTCATACTCCTTTTTATGTCTTACAAATTTACATGTTTTTAATCTAATGTTGCATTAGGTTGAGACTTTCATAGTTCAAATTTATAATTGATCTCTGAAAGGGACCTCTCTAACTGTATACATTTATACATCTGTGTATGTATATATGTATTACATCGCATCCCCATCTTCCACTTTTATTTCCTTCCTCTTCCAAAAGCAACTATTCTAGTGTCTTTGCCTTCTGTCTTTTTACTTGTTTATAGTCATATAAAATATGGATTCTTCTGTTGTGACTATCTAGCTTACATTATACAGCATTATATTATCAAATTTATGTTGTCTTCTTTTCTCACTCAGCATTAAATTGTGAAGGCATTGCCATTTTTCATAGACACATCTGGCCTATAGCTGCTAATTGCTATACAGTTTTGCACAGAACACGGTCTACACATTTTAATTACCATTCCTCCAGTTATTAACACCTACACTAACTCCAGTCCCAATGGGTATTTGTTTTCAAATTACTTGTGATAAGATACCTGTGCTGCAATTATTTTATTTACCTTTAAGGGGAATAGAAGCTGAAAAAAATTGTCACCTAAAAATGGCAAGCAGTTTCTGCCCTTTAATTGGTAATAAATTAAGTTGAACTTTGGAACAAACATTTTCTTTGTTCTGGGGGAAAAGAAAGAAAAGGGACTTTTTCCTTTTGGTTATGAAAAAGTTGAAAAATTCTTACCCTGGGCATGGAGCTAGAGGAGAGATGCTGAAGTCAAAATTAACATGGTCATTCCAGAATCAGAGGGTGTGTCCTTATTGGTTATATATATCAGATATTTTTCAGCAGAATGTGGACTTTGGAGACCGTTTTGTTTCTGTGTGATTTTAGATTAACCTGAGTGTATACAGGGCTTCCCTTATAGCTCAGTCAGTAAAGAATCTGCTTGCAATCCATATTTTCCCATATGAACTTTATTTGCTCTTTTTCTTTGAGGGATTGTTTGTAATCAAAGTAGAGGTGAGATTATGAAGATGCTGAAGGACCCATAAGCATGGATTTCATTCATTCAACATAAGCTTACTAAGATTTACTGTGTTCTGTGTACTAGCATAAGCAGTGTGTTATGGGAAGTAATAAAACAAAGCTCCAGCTTTCATGAATTTTGTAGTTTTCATCTTATCCGGAAGAGTGACTAGGAAAAAATAGTGCCTTCTCTTGGTTCTCTTTAAATAAAACTTAGCCATTGATTTTTCCGTATCTGTATTATTATTTATGAAGTTATTGTTATAAATATGTTAATATCTTAGGTGGTAGAACTATCACATTGCATAAACACATCAATAGAAATAAACATATTGGGGGAGAGGTCTTAAAACAAAAAATTATATATAAAATGAGTAATGATTGATGTAATTAAAATTTTATATTCATATTCTCTCTGAAAACCCATCAAAAGTTTTAGGAAGAATAAATAAACAAAAATATATCATCTTTAAAAACACAAAGGGGGAAGAAGCCGCATAACCAATTACAAAATGTAAAGAATGTCAGAAATAATATATTTTAAAATTAGGACAATAAAAGCCTCTTCAAATTTATGGACAGATATATGGGCTTCCCTGGTGACTCAAACTGTAAAGAATCAACCTGTAATGCAGGAGACCTGGGTTCTGTCCCTGGGTTGGGAAGATCCCCTGGAGGAGGACATGGCCATCTCTCCAGTATTCTTGCCTAGAGAATCCCATAGACAGAGGAGCCTGGCGGGCTACAGTCTGTTGGGTCGCAAAGAGTTGGACATAACTGAGTGATTAAGCACAGCATAGCTCTCTAAAATAATTGTCACAGTGTTGACAGACTCAACTTCAGATCCTTTAATGACGAAGGTATGTGCAGATAGGAGAGAATATATCCTCACAGAGACCACAGATTAGTTTGAGAGATAGAGCAAAAAGAACCATGTAGACATGCCAACTTTATTGCCAGTAGTATTATCAAAGCAGTCACCTGGGGCAATCAGGAAGAGGGAAGAAAAGCAGCTAACAACACAGAGAACTTGAGATTTCCAGAACTTTACAGTGAGCACTAAAACTCCTTGAATAGTCAGTCTAGGTGAATGCGTGCCTTCAGGCCAGAGGACATTGACTGAGGAGCAACTGAAACCATTAATCAAATTGTAAGGTGTTGACTTTCTCTGCCCTTTATTTTCTGCTTACCTTCCCAATTGCTGGGAGCCAATAACTGTCTCTAAATAAACTGCTCTCTCCAGATTTCAAACAGACATAATAGAAAAGAAGTGGCTCGGGACTTACGCAGACTCTGAAGTTTAAAAAAAAATGTTGATGAAAGGAATATAAGCAAAACAAAATTGCTAAATTTTATCAGAATTATTTTAGAAAATGGCAAAGAATCAGACAGCAGAATCAACTGAAAATAGTTGCTCGAAAAAAAAGGAAAATCTCAAAGGATAAACCTTAGAGATCAAAGGGAAAATAAATTGATAATGCTACAGAAAAAAGTTAAAAAGTGAGCTTAGGTTAGAAAATGAATAATGAGAGAGAAAAAAAAAACCACTGTGGATTTGAAATTCATATTTAGAATAAGAACTGCAACACAAAAAATTACATAAATGTGACTCAAAATATTGTCAGGGCTAGGACAATAATCATGAACAAAAATTGCTCATAGAAAGTACAAAAAATAATGTAAAATTTATATTGTCTCTTGGAATATAAAATAAATGTTGAATCACATTTCACACTAGCAGTGTCTTTTAATTAAAGAATCATTCAAAATGACCTATTAAATTTTATTGCACCTTCAGGGCCAAAGAACAAAAACCATGAAAATGGATGGAATTTTCTTCAAGAAAATGGACGGACTTTTCTTCAAGAAAATGGACATTCATCCTGGGAAATTGTATATCCTGAGTCAAGAAATCAGAACTACAGAAGATGACGTTAGAATAGCATGAAAAAGTATTATTTCCTTTATTCTCTGTGACCTTGTAGACTTTGGTCTGAATCAGAACCATTGGAGCCAAGCTGCTAGATGATGCTTTTATTTGGGAAAGGTAAGATGGTAGTGGGCCGTCAGGATCCTGTAGAGTCAACTTTTAAGGGCCAGCAACACCAAGCTGCAGTTTTAAGTAATTTTCTATATTCCCTTTCTTTATCTAGCTCTTATTTTCAATCTCAACTTTCGCTGAAGGCTTATTATAAAGTCACCTCCAGAGTTTCACAATGGGAACTTAAGGGGAAAGTTCATATACCATAACTGCTATGGACAGAACTGTTTCTCTACCCACTAAATTTATATATTGAAGTCTTAATCCCCAAGACCTCAATATATGACTGTATCTGGAGATCAGGCCTTTAAAGAGGTAATTGAGGTAAAATAAGACCAAATGAGTGGACCCTAATCTAACATACCAGGTGTCCTTATAAGAAGAGGGGATTAGGACACAGACAAGCACAGAGGCAAGGCCATGTGGGGACACAAGGAGACGGCCATTTATAAGGAGAGGGACCTCAGAAAAAAACAACACTGATACTACTTTGATCTTGAACATCTAGCCCCCAGTTCCAGTTCAATCCCTCAGTTGTGTCCGACTCTTTGCGACCCCATGAACCACAGCACGCCAGGCATCCCTGTCCATCACCAACTCCCGGAGTCCACCCAAACCCATGTCCATTGAGTCGGTGATGCCATCCAACCATCTCATCCTCTGTTGTCACCTTCTCCTCCTGTCCTCAATCTTTCCCAGCATTAGGGTCTTTTCAAATGAGTCAGCTCTTTGCATCAGGTGCCCAAAGTACTGAAGTTTCAGCTTCAACATCAGTCCTTCCAATGAACACCCAGGACTGATCTCCTTTAGGATGGACTGGTTGGATCTCCTTGCAGTCCAAGGGACTCTC
>NW_011494951.1:8234932-8238576 GCF_000754665.1 Bison bison bison | reverse complement strand
CAGGCCTTCTTCACAGTCCAACTCTCACATCCACACATGACCACTGGAAAAACCATAGCCTTGTCTAGATGGACCTTTGTTGGCAAAGTAATGTCTCTGCTTTTGAATATGCTATCTAGGTTGGTCATAACTTTCCTTCCAAGGAGTAAGCGTCTTTTAATTTCATGGCTGCAATCACTATCTGCAGTAATTTTGGAGCTCAAAAATATAAGCCACCTAGTCTATGGTTTTTGTTATGGCAACTCTGGTAAACTAATATAATAACAAAAAGTAGCTGCAGAAGTCATAGTAATAGTTCTAGCAGAAACATGTGTAGAAACATGTCTACTAAATTCTAAATAATGTCCTAAGCACTTATAACTATTAACTTACTTAGTATTTACTGCAACTCTAACAGTATTAAATAAATATTGCTGCTGCTGCTGAGTAGCTTATTCATGTGTAAGTTTTTGTGACCCAATGACTGTAGCCCCCCAGGCTCCTCTGTCCATGGGATTTTTCCAGGCAAGAATATTGGAGTGGGTTGCCCTTTCCTCCTCCAGGATTAAATGACTAAACACTTGCAGAATGCTTGCAGAGTGACTGAGTGAAGTGAGTGCTTAGAAAATGTTGCCTACTGATACTTTCTGTATTTCAGAGGTGAGGAGGCAAAGACCCACGGAGATTACATCATTTCTGTATATTTCTGTAAGTTCAGATGGCACTCTTATCCAGTTCCCCAGGGCCAGGTTGGCTTAAGGCAGTGACCACCAGGGCAGAAAGCTGTGTTCAGCAGGACAGGGAGTCCCCACGATGGACATCAGTGATGATGCTGCAGGGTGGAAGATGATGCTGGGATTTTTGAAGAGAACTTTGAGGGGTCATCACAACTAGGGAATGAGGCTTTGGAAAGGTGTTGAAGATATGCACATTAAACCCCCTGCACAACCCCCTACCACTTCCCAGATGAGCCTGAAGTTTTGAGTAGCTTACTTACCCACCTGTATGTCTCAGTAGATAAATGAGTCATTTCTTGCCACATTAAGTCAATAGAAGCACTCGCCCCAAATCCATGATTTAGTAACACTTTTTGAGATTACCCCTCACCCTTTAAGAAGTTAGAAGCTAACTGTCTAGGGAGAGAAGTAAATGAAGGGTTGCATATGGCCAGTGTGATTGCGTGTTTGTTAATTTCAGTCAAGGGCATGGCCATCACTAAAGTCCAGGGACTTCCAGCCTTGCTTTCAGTGGCACTACCTTCTTTGACTTTCCCTGAGCTTTGCAAGTTATTATTTAAGGAATTTCATATTATCTGACATTTCTTTCATGACCTCAGAAATGTGTGCTATACAGAAGAGGCCAGCCTATCTGTCCTTTCTCATACTGAGATACTCATAGGAAAACACAGAAATAGAGAAAGATTCAACTAACAGAGACAATAAATGACTAACATGTCAAGGTCAACCCTATAATCAGTCCATTTCTTTTAGGACTGAGTGTAGCATACTAATCTCAGACACTGTGAAAGTAGAAGCCTGAGTGTGTTTGGAGGGATGTTGCCTAATTCCAGGAGCATCTTCACCGTCGCTCTGAGGCACCACCTGTTCCTAGCAGATGCCACCATCATTAATCTGTCAACACTTGCCAATTTATTCTTTATACACTCAGCACTCCTAGCAGGTAGACAATATGGTTTCTCCAGTGGCTACTTTTCTTGCTGCCTGATGCAACTGCCATTTTGAATTTTTCCTTAAACTGCTAATTTGTCTTCCTTTGCTCACTGTTTGGATAGTCAGTTACCTGTATCTCAGCAACGGGGCTGCTTCTTGGGCAGGAGAGACACTGTGAAGATGGATGTGAGAGCCAGACTACTCCCTCCAGCCATCAATTATCTATTTTATCTTTGGGAATATCTGTGTGTTTTAACACGAGAATGGATCTGTGTGCCTGCATGAGTGTGTGCACATGTATGTGGATGGGAAGAACCTGGACAAAGACACAGAAATGAAGCATGGTTCATGGTCCCTTATAGACACAGGATGTGCAAAAAGAATCTAAAGAGACCATATAGACCTTATGATTTTCAGACACACCAGAGAACCCAGGTATCAGAGGGTGATATAAAACATGGAGGAAGGGAGTTTGTCACACCAGGGTCTTGAGTGGATGGAGTGTCATTTGGATCCTCAACAGCTTCATAGCTTTGAGTCCAAGTACACCAGGAGAGCACAGTTTTCCAATAAGCTGGCAGCGGTGAGGAGACCAATGACTTGGAAAGAACTTGTCATGAAAGCTGCAAAGGAGGAATGCGGGAGTGATTGCTCTTGAGCATATGTGAGACTCCTGGCTACTCAAGAAATGATCTGGTTTTGACTGTGGTGCAGAGGGCTGGGGCAGAGAGAAGGATGGCTTTCTACAGTCAGCCTATACTATCACCATGCAGATACTAGTGATGACGCTGTTTCCTTTATACCTCACTTGGCTGGGAGATCCTGAGAATTCAGGGTGTGCACAGTGACTTGTGTGGTCTCTGTTGGCAGCAGCTTTTTGTCTGTATGTTTGTTTTATTTGGGACATGTGAACATGTAAATATGGGCTTCTCTTGTGGCTCAGTGGTAAAGAACCCACCTGCCAATTCAGGAGACTTGGGTTTGACCCCTCAGTCAGGAAGATGCCCTGGAGAAGGGAATGACACTTCATTCCACTCCAGTATTCTTGCCTGAGAAATCCCATGGACAGGACAGCCGGGTGAACTACAGTCCTTGGGGGTCACAAAAGAGAACGACATGACTTAACGACTAAACAGCAGCAATGTGTACAGAGTCAAGCCCAGAAGAGAACAATTATGGCCTCGAGTTCAACTTTAAGCTGATTGCACTTTATGCTTAACCACCAAAACTGCCCATCTTACCAGTGAAAAGACAGAGTGGGTTATTTCATATGTTTTTGATTGTGTTCTGAAAAATATCTCTTGAGCACTTAAAACATTGCACCACTTGAATTAGAGGCATGTCTGAGGTAACAGGTCCTGTATTGTTTTAGTCTCCTAGTTAGAGGAAGGAAGATTAGAAGGGCAATTCTTTTATTTTTAATCAGTAAGATTTATTTAATGCTTTATACATGCCAAAACTTATAAAACATAAGTGGCATGCAATGATATTTAAAACCCACCACGACCCTGTGAGATCATCGTGCTTGTAATTCCAATCTTGCAAATGAGGAAACCAAAACACAGAGAATCTATGAAGCTAGTGGGGCTCAGATTTGAACTAAAATCTTCTTACCATAAAGTCTTCCTTCTCAACTACTAACCAGTGCTTCTCTGCATTTTTCTTGGTGTGCAGATAAAATATGATAAACATTTGTAAGTCATGCTGGAAGAAATGAAGGAGTCTGATGGTGGATAGAGACAATTATCTTGGGGCTTGTCCAGTGGCCTTGTTATTTTGTTGTTGTTCAGTTGCTAAGTCATATCCAACTCTTTGTGAACCCATGGACTGCAGTGTGCCAGGCTTCTGTGTCTTTCACCATCTCCTGGAGCTAGCTCAAACTCATGTCCATTGAGTCAGTGATGCCATCCAACCATCTCATCCTCTGTCATCCCCTTCTCCTCCTGCCTTCAGTCTTTCCCAGAATCAGGGTCTTTTCCAATGTGTCGGCTCTTC
>NW_011494951.1:8226655-8234832 GCF_000754665.1 Bison bison bison | reverse complement strand
GCAAAATATTGGAGCTTCAGCAGTGGCCTTGACATTTGGAATTTTCAAAGTTTCTGGTTACCTCTAATCCATTTTGGATACATAAATTGGAAGGCTGCATGAACCTTTACTGCTCCTCTGAGAAGAATATCACACTTCACTTACCCTGAGTCTACACCTAACACCTGCTCACCCACCCTTCCTAATACTTCTGCATACAAAGATTTTTAGCAGGATGCTATAGCAGATGTTTAAAAACTGAATCCAGCATCTCCAACATGTTAACATGTAGACTAAGAACATGATGATTGAAAAGCATGAAGGTCACATGATGGACCACACAAGATGCATTCCTCTCTCTCCCCACTGTTTAACCACAATATGCATTACTGGGAACTGACTCTTGACCTGAGGGTACAGGGGAGGGTGTTTCTAACTAGCCCAAGCCATTGCTGCTCATCATATCATTTTACTTATTATTAATTAACAAATGGGCATATGACTCAATCCTCACCAATGTGTCATCAGGAGGAGCTGCTAGAAGGTTTTAATGCTTTGCTTACTAGAACAGCAGAATAAGGGTTTCTCTGCTTCCTGCTAGGTAAAAATAATAGCAATGTAAACAGCTAAACTGCTCCTGTAGTCCAGGTAGTAGTCATGAGAGGACCACCCTGTGACCAAGCTGGAGCTGCGGATGGCAGGGTGGAGACATGCTTAGAGCTGAGGTCACCTGTGTCATTTGTGATCTACTGAACTAACCCAGTTCAAAGCCAGTCTTACCCCTGCATTTAAAATTATTTGAGGTAATATGTACCCTTGTTGCTAAATCAAAGTCCAGTTTTCTGTTTCTTGGAACCAAAAGCAGCTGGGCTCCTCAGTTTTGCCTCTGGAGTCTCCTGTGAGCCTCTCTCCAAGTCTCCTGTAGACCTGAAGGAGAGGCTCTTCACCTTTCTATGTCATGAACCCCTTCTAAACTATATTTATTTTTGAACTCTAAGAATAATAGTTTTACTGCATGAAATACAAAACAAAGAATTATAAGGGAAATCAATTATTGGATTCCAAATATCAAAACACAAGTAACAATGAAACTGTGACATAGTATAATAATATATGTCTTTATTAATATATTAAATAATAGCATCTAGTAGTAGACTTAATAATTCCTGTAATAGAACATCAATGATGTTTTACAATTTTAATTTTGAAACAACTGCAATGTGATGAAAAGTTCTGTGATTTCTGTTAGTGGCCAAGTCACAGCTTTTTATATTCTACTGTGGTTTGTGGCTTTGAAGTTTCTTGAACCTCAGGTTAAGGCCCCTGAGTTAAGGGGAAGATAGGAATGTTCAAGTCCATG
Organism: Bison bison bison; assembly: GCF_000754665.1. Lineage (NCBI taxonomy): Eukaryota > Metazoa > Chordata > Mammalia > Artiodactyla > Bovidae > Bison > Bison bison. The sequence continues at coordinate 8,233,493 of NW_011494951.1, read as the reverse complement.
GGCTCCCAAGGCCTCTGGAGGCAATCTCTGCTTCACATGTCCTTGGCCTTGAATACTCCCTCCAAGGCTACTCCAGAGGCTTTTCTTATCTCAACCGCTTTATTTATTTTCTGTGAATCTTCCTGTAGATGGACATTCTCTTCCTTAGCCCTGAGGCCCTGTGTGATTTCTTACTGTGTTCCCTGAAAGTCCCAAAAAGAAATCTCTCTCTCTCTTTCTCTCCCTCATTCTCTCGCTCATACACACACACACACACACACACACACACACACACTCTCTCTCTCTCTCTCGCTCATACACTCTGTCTGTCTGTCTGTATGTCTGTCTCTCTCTCTCTCCCCCTCCATCCTCCAGTGCTGTTAAGCTCTCTTTTGTCCCAGCCTCTGTTTGGACCACTAAGTTTGTACCTGGTGAAGTGATTATTTAGACACTTGAGCTGGAAGCCTTGGAGCCCTGCTCCTATTTGTTTGAAAACACTTTGAGGAGGAAGAACATATGTTTCTCCCCTTTGGGTTTTCCTCCTTTAATATTCAGATCAAGGACCCAAATGTAAGTATCAGTTACACTTCACTAAAAATCTGGAGATATGTGTTGACTCACTTGCCTCTTCTGACTTCGCTCTTCCTATTCTCTCAGCTGGTGATCAGATTATTCAACTTCAAAACCAAGCCAGATCAAATCAAAATGTGCAGAGATCATGCAAGGAAATATTCCACACTATTAACAGGATGAGATGTGTAGAGTGGGGTGAAGGGTGACTTTTGTTTTCTTCGCAACGTTTTTTATAAGTTTTTAAATGTAATACTAAAAGGATGCATTGATTTTATAATATGAACAGAACATTTTAAAACAGCGTATATAAAATATCCAAAAATATGTTATTAGTTAGGAGAAGTCCACTATACTTACAACCCAGGAAAATGAGTAATCAGCAGTCATGTAGAGGGATGCATCATATGCAAAGTATGGTCACAACTGTTGCCTCGTTACATTCAATGGGATTGACAGGCCTGGTGGTTTTATTTCAAGTCCGATTTACAGATGAGAAACTGAGACTCAGAGTGGTTTAATGACTTAATTGCTATTGAAGGGCACAGTCTAGCATGGAAAGGGCAGAGAAGAGCATTACAGGTGTGTCAGTGAAGCCCAGGATGGATCACAGAGAAAGGCTCTGAACAGCTCATGGGGTCAGGGCAGGAAGCAGAGGTGCATTATCCCTTCCTCTTTTACACCCCTAAGGCATCAGCCCCTCCCGGAGGCTGTTAACTGCCCCAAACACATACACTGTCATTCTATTTTTTTTTTCCTTTTTTACACACTCATGCTCATCCTCACTCGCATCCAACTCTTTGTGACCTCGTGGACTGTAGCCTGCCAGGCTATTCTTTCCACGGGATTTCCCAGGCATGTATACTGGAGTGGATTGTCATTTCCTTCCTCCAGGAGGTCTTTCCAACTCAGGGAACAAACCCAGGTCTCTTGGGTCTCCTGCATTGGCAAGAGGATTCTTTACCACTGAGCTACTTGCGAAACCCTTTTTACAGGCTATTACATCTAAAATGGGCTTCCCTTGTGGCTCAGCTGGTAAAGAATCTGGCTGCAATGTGAGAGATCTGGGTTCAATCCCTGGGTTGGGAAGATCCCTGGAGAAGGGAAAGGCTACCCACTCCAGTGTTCTGGCCTGGAGAATTCCATGGACTATATAGTTCATGGGGTCGCAAAGAATCAGACATAACTGAGTGACTTTCACACACTTCGCACATCTAAAATAGATAACTAATAAGAACCTACTGTATGGCACAGGGACCTCTACTCAATGCTCTATAATGACCTATATAGGAATAAATCCAGAAAAGAGTAGATGTATGTATATGTGTAAGTGATTCATTTTGTTGTGTAGCAGGAACTGACATACACTGTAAATCAACTGTTTGTTGTTGCTGTTCAGTCACTAAGTTATGTCTGACTCTTTGTGACCCTACGGCCTGTAGCCCACTAGGCTCCTCTGTGGGATTCTTCAACCAAGAATACTGGAATGGGTTGCCATGTCTTTCCTCCAGGAGATCTTCCTGACCCAAAGATCGAACCCAGGTCTCCCATGTCTTCTGCATTGGCAGATCGATTCTTTACCACTGAGCCACCAGGGAAACCCAAATCAACTATACTCCAATAAAAATTAATTTAAAAATAAAATTTAAAACATCGATGTATAGATTTACTGTTCCCTGACATAGAACACTGCCCAAACGAAAGGTGTACGTTTAAGGTTTCAGTGCTATTGTGATATGATTGCTGTGGTAGCTATAGTTAGCACCTCTATCTCACTACCTAATTACCATTTCTTGGGAGCAGGAGTAGAGACATAGAAGAAATGTTGCTTAAGGCTGTCTGTCTCCTGTTTTGAGATGAAGAATTGGAAACTCAGAGAGATGAAGCCGCATGCTCCTTCTCAGAAGCTAGAGATGGGGTTCAAACACGGGTATGCCTGTCTAAACCATTTTACCCGCTGCCTGCCTGAGAAAGTGTTCATAGAGCAAGACCAGGATGTGTTGCAACACTGTGTTGCCTTGGACTTCAGACCCTCCGTACCAGTAGAGAGTCTGGTTTAGAGCAGAAATTTAACTTGTGAAAGGGCCAAAGGAAAAGGGATTTGCTGCCTTAGAGAGGCTAGAGCCCCAGCAGCTAAATCCTTTGGACTAACGAGGGACGATGTGAGGTTGTACTTTCAGGCTCCTCTCTCCTGCATCTGGTGTAGTTTGAGCTGCAGCACTGCCATTTTGAATAAGGCGTCTGTTGCCCGATAAACCCAGGTACAAACCACCAGTTGCAGCATTTATGGAGACTGGCAGGCAGAAGGCAGAGTCTGGTATAGGGGACTCCTATAACGAATCCCACCTCGAACTTCCCCCATCGCTGCTAGCCCAAGGCAGGGTGCAGGAGCTGGGGGACTGCCTTAGCAAAACCTAAAGGTTAAAATCCATGTTTCAGGAACGGGCTTTATGCAGAGCGGCTGCTAGTCTGTGGATTATGCTGTTCGCTGACCTTTCTGGGATGGAGTATTCTTCACAGCTGTCATTGCGTCAGCGCACAAGCCCAGAAATATCACTAGGGGAGACGTCTTGGCTGGGAGTCTGTGCCAAGCCTGGGGGAGGGGTCTATACTGAGGAATCATGACAAGAAACTCAATCATGACAAGAAATTCAATCAAATTGAGCTGCAGCCAAACATGGGTGCTGAGATGGAGAGATGAGGCAGGATGCAGGAATGCTCACCTTGTCCCTCACTTCCTCACATTGCAGTCATCCACTTCCATGTCCATCACCCTCGCTGGTCCACAAATTCCTCAAGGTCAGGAGCCTTTCATATTTCCTATCCCCCAGCACAGTCCCTGTCACACGGTAGAAGTTCTGTAAACTTTTGCAGAAATGAAAGAATCAGTTGATCAAATAGAAAGGTTTAAAAATCAGCTCAGGATGGGGAACACATGTATACCTGTGGCAGATTCATGCTGATGTATGGCAAAACCAATACAATATTGTGAAGTAATTAACCTCCAATTAAAATAAATAAATTTATATTAAAAAAAACAAAAAATTTTTAAAAAATATCAGCGAAAAAAAATAAAGTGAATGGAATATAAAAAATAAAAATCAGCTCACCTGTCTTGATTCAAGATCTCCCTAAAGTGAAAGTGAAGGTCACTCAGTCATGCTTGATTCTTGGTGGCCCCATGGGCTATACAGTCCATGGAATTCGCCAGGCCAGAATACTGGAGTTACATCTTTCCCTTCTCCAGGGGATCTTCCCAACCCAGGGATTGAACCCAGGTCTCCCTCATTGCAGGCAGATTCTTTACCAGCTAAGCCACAAGGGAACCCCAAGAATCCTAGAGTAGGTAGCCTATCCTTTTTCCAGGGGATCTTCCTGACCCAGAATCAAACCAGGATCTCCTGCATTGCAGGTGGATTCTTTACCAACTGAGCTATGAGAGAAGCCCCCTTATAAGCAATGCCTGAGACAATTATCTGAATGCAAGTCTTTGATTTGGGACACGGATTAATCTCAGTTGTCCAGAGAAACAGAACCAATGGGAGATGATAGATTGATAGATAGATTAGCTAGATAAACTGGAATAGATTATATAGATAGATTAGATAGATAAATTACATAGACTAGATAGATAGATAGATAGACAGATATGAATTTACTGTAAGGGAATGAGACTTGGCTCACGTGATTATGGAGGCTGAGAAACCCAAGATCTGCAGTCAGCAAGTTGGAAAACCAGGAGAGTTGGTATAAATGGTATAAATGGTATGATGGTATAAATTCCATTCTGAGTCCAAGTCCAAAGATGGGAGAGCACCAATGTACCTGCATTGGTGACAGGTACATTGACAATCAGGGAGAGAGATTTTTCTTTTTTTTTCTTACTCAAGCTTTCATTTCACTCAAGCCTTCAGCAGATCGTATGATGCCCACCCACATGTGGAGGACAATCTGCTTTACCCAAACTGCTGATTCAAATATTAATCTCATTCAGAAAACCTCACAGACACGTCTAGAAATAACATTTAGCTAGATATCTGTATACGTTGTGGCCCAGGCAAGTTGATACATAAAATTAACCATCATGGGGTAGGAGCTGCTATGAAGTAGAGATAGGGAGAGGAAGTAAAATAGTGGAAGAAGAACAGTCAATAAAGGCTGAGGCGTCTAGCTGGGCACTGAGGAGAGCAGCTGGGGCTCAACCCTGCAGGAGCATCTGAAGAATCTTCTAGAAAGTGCCTCAGAATTGTCTCTCTACACATGGGAAGTGGAAACATTCATTCTTCCAATTCTGTCCTTTACAAGTATGGGCAATGACCACTCCTATATTCCCAGGCTGCATCTGTTCCTGGGATAAGGAGCCCTAGAGACCTTAGAGATAACTTAGAAACAAAAAAATAAAAAAGGAGATTGGTACAGCAGGTATACTTGAGATGCCAACCAGAGATTTGCTAAAATTATAGCGGACAAGAGAATGATGGGGAGGGTTGAGAGGGGGGCACAGCATATGTCTCCAGAATTTCTCACCTAATCTTCACTGTGTGCTACACTTTGGACCATTACAGCTTACACTGTGTTTCATAACTTGCAAAGCACTTTCTCATTCATTACCTTACTTGGTCTCCATGGTAGCCCTAGGCATTCGGTAAGAGCAGTATCTCTTGACTCCTAGAGAAGATGTGAACCTCAAGGGCTGAGTGTTTGTCCAAGCGCTGCTCCAGAATGAAAATCTCTGTGCTCTCGTTTCAGTTTTTCTTTCACTTCACCAGTATCAGAGCCTTCTGTCCATTCTCTTCAGGCTTAGGATTCTTGGAATGAGAAAAGTGAACCATTGAAGGAAACCCAGAATTAAAGTAGACCCAGGTTAAATGTCAGGAAATCAGCTAGGATTTGTACATGTCTCAGGTGAGAGCGGGCAAGGAAGAGCTTTGGACTGTGAATCTAGAGACATAGACTCTTTTTTCATGGAAGAGTTTTATCTCTTCCATGAACCAGCCATGCAGACTTCTTTTTTTTCAAGTATTTCATTTTATCCTTCCATTAAATTAGAAAACCTCACTAAATAGACAGTATTTTGTTTGCTTATTGTTTCTTAATTTTTTTTATGATGTCAGTTGAGTAGCAAGTCTACCAATTGCTATAGTCTGCTGGAAGAAGGTTGGTTCTGAAGTCAAGACTTGGCAACATCTTGGTTTCCCTAGAGTAGTGTAGTCTTGGGCAAGTGACTTGGCTTTTCTGAGCTTTGACTTACTTTTATCTTAAATGAGCCTAATATTTATGCTGAAGCATGAGTGAGAAATTAGATAAAATATATGTGTACTTATTATATCTTTGCCTTACACATGGAACATACTAAAGATAACTGTTGCTATCCTCATTTGTTTTTTTAGTAAAATTATGCCTAATAAGCTTTCTTATTTTATCTCTTAAAAACCTGGCTCACAAATCAATAGATTAACTCACTTGACAAGTCTTTATAGCATAAAAGTCAAAGTTATCAATATATCATCTCTGTTACAAGCACTAATATAACAGGTGTAAATATTCCTTCTTTTTCCTGTTTTCCACAGATAGATCCAGAAGTCTATACTTGTCATTATATTAATAACTAACAAAGGTGCAAATGCCAACCTTTTTAAACACACTCAAAAAACCAAAATATTAGCTTGTATGATTGGTAGTTACCCCTTAATTCTATTTAATTTAGTGGTTTTTTTTTCCCTAAATGCATGTATATACAACCATAATTAATAAATACAGGTTGAGTTCTGGTTGTTTTAAATCAGTTATCATCTTGAAATACCCACCAGAAGAAGCACGCCATCCACCTTAGAATTCAGGGGGCAGTTTCGATCCCTAGTCTGCGGACTAAGATCCCACATGCTGTGGGGCAACTAAGCCCATAAGCTGCAACCTCTGCACCTGCAGGCCTCAATGAAAGATCCTGCATGACTCAATGAAGATCTGAGAGTCAAAAACAAATAAATAAATATTTTAAAAAGAAGAAATTGAGTAGCTTAAAACAATAACCATCTAAAAAAGAAAAAAAAGAATTATGCCATCTGGACCAGATGCAATTTAGAAGTCACATCAGTTTCCCTGAGGATTCAGTTCAGTTCAGTTAATTTCAGTGGCTCAGATCAGACCAGATCAGTCACTCAGTCGTGTCCGACTCTTTGCGACCCCATGAATCGCAGCACGCCAGGCCTCCCTGTCCATCACCAACTCCCAGAGTTCACTGAGACTCACGTCCATCGAGTCAGTGATGCTATCCAGCCATCTCATCCTC
>NW_011494951.1:8225676-8226490 GCF_000754665.1 Bison bison bison | reverse complement strand
GTGCTCAGCCTTCTTCACAGTCCAACTCTCACATCCATACATGACCACAGGAAAAACCATAGCCTTGACTAGATGAACCTTTGTTGTTGGCAAAGCAATGTCTCTGCTTTTGAATATGCTATCTAGGTTGGTCATAACTTTCCTTCCAAGGAGTAAGCGTCTTTTAATTTCATGGCTGCAGTCACCATCTGCAGTGATTTTGGAGCCCAGAAAAATAAAGTCTGACACTGTTTCCACTGTTTTCCCATCTATTTCCCTTGAAGTGATGGGACCAGATGCCATGATCTTCGTTTTCTGAATGTTGAGCTTTAAGCCAACTTTTTCACTCTCCAGTTTCACTTTCATCAAGAGGCTTTTGAGTTCCTCTTCACTTTCTGCCATAAGGGTGGTGTCATCTGCATAACTGAGGTTATTGATATTTCTCCTGGCAATCTTGATTCCAGCTTGTGTTTCTTCCAGTCCAGCATTTCTCATGATGTACTCTGCATATAAGTCAAATAAACAGGGTGACAATATACAGTCTTGTTGAACTCCTTTTCCTATTTGGAACCAGTCTGTTGTTCCATGTCCAGTTCTAACTGTTGCTTGCTGACCTGCATACAGATTTCTCAAGAGGCAGATCAGGTGGTCTGGTATTCCCATCTCTTTCAGAATTTTCCACAGTTTACTGTGATCCACACAGTCAAAAGCTTTGGCATAGTCAATAAAGCAGAAATAGATGCTTTTCTGGAACTCTCTTGCTTTTTCCATGATCCAGTGGATGTTGGCAATTTGATCTCTGGTTCCTCTGCCTTTTCTAAAACCAGATTGAACA
>NW_011494951.1:8210996-8225531 GCF_000754665.1 Bison bison bison | reverse complement strand
TGAACATCAGGAAGTTCACGGTTCACATATTGCTGAAGCCTGGCTTGGAGAACTTTGAGCATTACTTTACTAGCGTGTGAGATGAGTGCAATTGTGTTGTAGTTTGAGCATTCTTGGCATTGCCTTTCTTTGGGACTGGAATGAAAACTGACCTTTTCCAGTCCTGTGGCAACTGCTGAGTTTTCCAAATTTGCTGGCATATTGAGTGCAGCACTTTCACAGCATCATCTTTCAGGATTTGAAATAGCTCAACTGGAATTCCATCACCTTTACTCGCTTTGTTCGTAGTGATGCTTTCTAAGGCCTACTTGACTTCACATTCCAGGATGTCTGGCTCTAGGTGAGTGATCACACCATCGTGATTATCTTGGTCGTGAAGAGCTTTTTTGTACATTTCTTCTGTGTGTTCTTGCCATCTCTTCTTAATATATTTTGCTTCTGTTAAGTCCATACCATTTCTGTCCTTTATCGAGCCCAACTTTGCATGAAATGTTCCTTTGGTATCTCTGATTTTCTTGAAGAGAATGTAGTCTTTCCCATTCTGTTGTTTTCCTCTATTTCTTTGCACTGATCGCTGAAGAAGGCTTTCTTATCTCTTCTTGCTATTCTTTGGAACTCTGCATTCAGATGCTTATATCTTTCATTTTCTCCTTTGCTTTTTGCTTCTCTTCTTTTCACAGCTATTTGTAAGGCCTCTCCAGGCAACCATTTTGCTTTTTTGCATTTCTTTTCCATGGGGATGGTCTTGATCCCTGTCTCCTGTACAATGTCGCGAACCTCATTCCATAGTTCATCAGGCACTCTATCTATCAGATCTATGCCCTTAAACCTATTTCTCACTTCCACTGTATAATCTTAAGGGATTTGATTTAGGTCATACCTGAATGGTCTAGTGGTTTTCCCTACTTTCTTCAATTTCAGTCTGAATTTGGCAATAAGGAGTTCATGGTCTGAGCCACAGTCAGCTCCTGGTCTTGTTTTTGCTGATTGTATAGAGCTTCTCCATCTTTGGCTGCAAAGAATAAAATCAATCTGATTTCAGTGTTGACCATCTGGCGATGTCCATGTATAGAGTCTTCTTTTGTGTTGTTGGAAGACGGTGTTTGTTATGACCAGTGCATTTTCTTGGCAAAACTCTTAGTCTTTGCCCTGCTTCATTTAGTATTCCAAGGCCAAATTTGTCTGTTACTCCAGGTGTTTCTTGACTTGCTACTTTTGCATTCCAGTCCCCTATAATGAAAAGGACATCTTTTTTGGGTGTTAGTTCTAAAAGGTCTTGTAGGTCTTCATAGAACCGTTCAACTTCAGCTTCTTCAGCATTACTGTTCGGGGCATAGACTTGGATTACTGTGATATTGAATGGTTTGCCTTGGAAATGAACAGAGATCATTCTGTCATTTTTGAGATTGCATCCAAGTACTGCATTTCGGACTCTTTTGTTGACCATGATGGCCACTCCATTTCTTCTGAGGGATTCCTGCCCACAGTAGTAGATATAATGGTCATCTGAGTTAAATTCACCCATTCCAGTCCATTTCAGTTCGCTGATTCCTAGAATGTCGACATTCACTCTTGCCATCTCTTGTTTGACCACTTTCAATTTGCCTTGATTCATGGACCTGACATTCCAGGTTCCTATGCAATATTGCTCTTTACAGCATCAGATCTTGCTTCTATCACCAGTCACATCCACAGCTGGGTATTCTTTTTGCTTTGGCTCCATCCCTTCATTCTTCTGGAGTTATTTCTCCACTGATCTCCAGTAGCATATTGGGCACCTACTGACCTGGGGAGTTTCTCTTTCAGTATCCTAACATTTTGCCTTTTCATACTGTTCATGGAGTTCTCAAGGCAAGAATACTGAAGTGGTTTGCCATTCCCTTCTCCAGTGGACCACATTCTGTCAGATTTCTCCACCATGGCCCGCCCGTCTTGGGTGGCCCCACGGGCATGGCTTAGTTTCACTGAGTTAGACAAGGCTGTGGTCCTAGTGTGATTAGATTGACTAGTTTTCTGTGAGTATGGTTTCAGTGTGTTTGCCCTCTGATGTCCTCTTGCAACACTTACTGTCTTACTTGGGTTTCTCTTACCTTGGGCGTGGGTATCTCTTCATGGCTGCTCCAGCAAAGTGTAGCCATTGCTCCTTACCTTGGATGTGGGGTATCTCCTCACCGCCGCGGTTCCTGACCTTCAACCTGGGATAGCTCCTCTAGGCCCTCCTGTGCCCGCGCTGCCACGGCTCCTTGGACGTGGGGTTGCCTCTCCCATCCGCCGCCCTTGGCCTCGGGCGTAGGGGCATGGGGTAGCTCCTCCCACCTGCCTCCCCTGGCCTCGGGCTTGGGGCATGGGGTATCTCCTCCCGGCTGCTGCCCCTGACCTCGGACGCTGGGTATCTCCTCTTGCCGCCCCACCTTCAGTCACTCAGTTGTGCCCAACTCTTTGTAACCCCATGGACTGCAGCACGCCAGGCTTCCCTGTCCATCCTCAACTCCCAGAGTTTACTCAAACTCGTGTCCATGGAATCGGCGATATCATCCAACCTTCTCATCCTCAGGAATGCATATTAATATTTACACCACCATCTAATGATGTATAGATTAGTGACTGGGAGCTAGAGCTACAGGTTAGAAGATGAAACAGAATGCAGAATTAGAGAGTATTGGATACAGCCCCCATTTTATGCCTGTAGTTTAGAATCGTGATTTCTCACAAATCCACAAGGGTAAAACATATGCCAAACTGTGCAAAAACCCTTTAAGTTTCTCTCAAGACTTTAGCTTTCCCAAAGGATCATCAGGGCACTTAGAGGATTATCTTCTCATCTTGGACTATAGTGTAAAGCAAATTCTTGCTTATTAAGTCTTGTATTCTCTGGGAGACATCAACAATTCTGCTTGCTTGAATTTGTTTCATTGGATGGTTAAAATAATATGCTATCCATTTTCATTACACATACATAAAGGGTGACTCTGCTCCCAACAGAATAATGTGAAAAATTTTCAAAGGTTTTAAGCTTCATCAAAGTCCTGAAAGTATCACAACCTACATTGCCAAGAGTAATGACCGCTACAGAGAGTTAAGAGAACAGGGAAATGAACAAGCAGAAGCATAGGAAGGAAAGTAGGTGCAAACACAGCTGCACTAGTGGTCATCAAGTTGGAGACCTTGCCTTTTGAAGCTTTGTTCAATGGGACCAGCCCAAGTGTCTTGCTGTTGTTTGTTTGTTTGTTTTAAGTGGGACATAATGTTGTTGTTTTTTTTTCTTACTTTACAATATTGTTTTGGTTTTGCCATACAGATTGTGTTAGTTCCTGCTGTGCAATGAAGTGAATCAGACATCAGATCAGATCAGATCAGATCAGCCACTCAGTCGTGTCCGACTCTTTGCGACCCCATGAATGCAGCACGCCAGGCCTCCCTGTCCATCACCAACTCCCAGAGTTCACTGAGACTCACGTCCATTGAGTCAGTGATGCCATCCAACCATCTCATCCTCTGTCGTCCCCTTCTCCTCCTGCCATCAATCTTTCCCACCATCAGAGTCTTTTCCAATGAGTCAGTCCTTCACATCAGGTGGCCAAAATATTGGAGTTTCAGCTTCAACATCAGTCCTCCCAATGAATATTTAGGACTGATTTCCTTTAGGATGGAATAGTTGGATCTCCTTGCAGTCCAAGGAACTTTCAAGAGTCTTCTCCAACATCACAGTTCAAAAGCATCAATTCTTCAGCACTCAGCTTTCTTTATAGTTCAACTCTCACATCCATACATTACTACTGGAAAAACCAGACCTTTGACTAGACAGAACTTTGTTGTCAAAGTAATGTCTCTGCTTTTTAAAAAGCTGTCTAGGTTGTTCATAGCTTTTCTTCCAAGGATCAAATATCTTTTAATTTCACGGCTGCAGTCACCATCTGCAGTGCTTTTGGAGCCCCTCCAAAAAAAGGCTGTCACTGTTTCCACTGACTTCCCATCTATTTGCCATGAAGTGATGGGACTGGATGCTATGATCTTAGTTTTCTGAATGCTGAGTTTTAAGCCAACTTTTCACTCTCCTGTTTCACTTTCATCAAAAAGGTCCTTAGTTCTTCTTCGCTTTCTGCCATAAGTGTGGTGTCATCTGCATATCTGAGGTTATTGATATTTCCCCCAGCAATCTTGATTCCAGTTTGTGCTTCATCCAGTCCAGCATATCTCATGATGTACTCTGCATATAAATTAAACAAGCAGGGTGACAATATACAGCCTTGACATATTCCTTTCCCGATTTGGAACCAGTATGTTGTTCTATGGCCAGTTCTAACTGTTGCTTCTTGACCTGCATACAGATTTCTCAGGATGCAGGTCAGGCGGTCTGGTATTCCCATCACTTTAAGAATTTTCCACAGTTTGTTGTGATCCTCACAGTCAAAGGCTTTGGCATAGGCAATAAAGCAGAAGTAGATGTTTTTCTGGAACTCTCTTGCTTTTTTGATGATCCAGCAGATGTTGGCAATTTGATCTCTGGTTCCTCTGCCTTTTCTAATCCAGCTTGAACATGGTTCATGGTTCACCAACTGTTGAAGCCTGGCTTGAATAATTTTGAGCGTTACTTTGCTAGTGCATGATATGAGTGCAATTGTGCAGTAGTTTAAACATTCTTTGGCATTGCCTTTCTTTGGGATTGGAATGAAATCCCACCTTTTCCAGTCCTGTGGCCACTGCTAAGTTCTTCAAATTTGTTGGCATATTGTGTGTAGCACTTTCACAGCATCATCTTTTAAGATTTGAAATAACTCAACTGGAATTCCATCACCTCCACTAGCTTTGTTTGTAGTGATGCTTCCTAAAGCCCACTTGACTTCACATTCCATGATGTCTGGCTCTGCGTGAGTGATCATGATTATCTGTGTCTTGAAGATCTTTTTTGTATAGTTCTGTGTATACTTTCCACCTTTTCTTAATATCTTCTGCTTCTGTTAGGTCCATACCATTTCTGTCCTTTATTGTGCCCATCTTTGCAGGAAAACTTTCCTTGGTATCTCTAATTTTCTTGAAGTGATCTCTAGTCTTTCCCATTGTAATCTATTTTTTTTTTGCATAGATCTACTCTATTTTTTTTCCCCGTTTTCCTGTATTTCTTTGCATTGATCACTGAAGAAGGCTTTCTTATCTCTCCTTGCTATTCTTTGAACTCTATATTTAAATGGGTATATCTTTCCTTTTCTCCTTTGCCTTTTGCTTGTCTTCTTTTCATAGCGGTTTGTAAGGCCTCCTCATACAACCATTTTGCCTTTTTGCATTTATTTTTCTTGGAGATGATCTTGATCACTGCTGCTTGTACAATGTCATGAACCGCTGTCCATAATTCTTTAGGCACTCTGTCTATCAGGTCTAATCCCTTGAATCTATTTATCACTTCCACTGTATAGTCGTAAGGGATTGATTTAGGTCATAGCTGAATGGTCTAGTGGTTTTCCCTGCTTTCTTCAATTTAAGTCTGAATTTGGCAATAAGGAGTTCATGATCTGAGGCACAGTCAGCTCCTAGTCTTGACTGTATAGAGCTCTTCCATCTTTGGCTGCAAAGAATATAATCAATCTGATTTTGGTATTGACCATCTGGTGATATCTATGTGTAGAGTCTTCTCTTGTGTTGTTGGAAGAGGGTGTTTCCTCTGACCAGTGCTCACTGAATAAACTTGAACAAATCTAGTTGTCTCTTGATATCTTGGTTTCTTCATGAGATAGAGAACAATAAAGATCTCTTAATAGAATATCATCAGCTACTTGACCATTGTTTCAAGAACTGAAATGTATCATTACAGAATCTCTTTATTCCTCCAATCTGTGCATTTTCTGGGAGCTATATGCCCCATCTAAAGTGCCCAAGTTATAAGAATCACAGGAAAATAATAGTTGTCAATCATGTGTCAATAGTTGGATAAAAGCTTTGGTTCTAGTGTGTAGCTGACCTGGGCTGGATTGAGCTATGAGAAATCAATATCATAATTTTAAGCAAACGTTACCTGTCTAAGCCTCAGCCTCTTCAGCCTCATAAAAGAGTATAATAGTAAATAAAGGTTTTTTTAGTATTAAACAAGAAACCGCATTTCAAGCATTTAGCATATGTACTCAGTGTATGTTGGCTATTATTAGCATGCATAATTTTAGGCCAAGTAAACAAAGAACTCCAGGAAACCATATAGCTATATTTATGCAAAGGTCAATAGCTAAAAGGATTAAATATCAATGATTTAGTTTGCTAATAAAGATAAATGAAAATAAATAATATTGAACTTAGTAAAGACCAAAGATGGAAAAATGTTACCTACAAATGATAATTAGGGAAGTAGTATAATTATCACTCAAGGGGAAAAGAAGGCTAAGGAAGCCGTTGCAATAGCTTGCTAACGGTTTCCCCATGTTCAGTAATATGGCCAGCAATCCAGGTTTCACAGTACACATAAAATAGTCTTCCTAGAATTCAAATTGACCATATTGCTCTCCTACTTGAATCATTTGGATAATTCCCTTGCCTGATAAAGGCCAAATTCTCTGGCATGCCTAATAAGATACCTTTGATCTGCTTACTTCTGCAGACTTTCTACTCTTCCCCTCCTATTTTACATCTTAGTTATACCTGCCTTTTTTTCAGGACATGAAACAAAATACACTTCTTCTTGTTTATGGTCTTTGCACCTGCTGTTTCTGTTACCTGGAAGACTTCTTCTTGACTGCCCCAAAGCCAAGTCCACCTCCTTCTTTTGCGTATCTAGTCTCAATTATCATTCAAGTCTTAGTTGTTGGATGATATATTTTGGGACAGCTTTGTTTTCTTTAAATTGAGAGAATAATCATGTCTTCCCAACTAATGGGAAAAATTGTTGGCATTCAGACCATCACTTACTGATAGCTTTCGGTGAACTATGTCAGATTCGTGATCTCTGAAGAAGATTTAACTTCAGGACCAGGGACCAGGCTTGATCACTCAAGAGCTTTTGTATAGCAGAGTTTTATTAAAGTCAAAAGGGACAGGGAAAGTTTCTGACACAGACATCAGACGGGGGATGGAGAACGCCCCCTTTTGCTAGTTTTAGCAAGCTAACTTGTGTCTGTTAGAAGGCTGTTAATCAGATTAGAGAGACATCTCAAGGCTCTCCCACAATATGCATTTTTGAGTTAGGGTGGCATGAGGTGTGTCATCCCCCAGCCATAGAACAAATGATATGAATACTGGTTTGTTGAACTACTATTAGCCCAAGGTTTGAGAAAAGAAAAAAAAGTTAGTCTTAGGTGGAACCATTTTGAAAAAAGGCAAATTCCAAAGCAAATACATAGTTTAATTAACATAGCTTAAGAAAAACATTTCCATAGAGAGTTTGTTTCTTCCTGCCACTTAAGGGAGAGATAAAAAAAAATGTCTGACACTTGAAACCTATTTCCTCCCTTTGGAGACCCCTGGCCTTCCTGACTGTTACCCTCTCATTGCTATCACTGCTGTGGTGTATATTAATATTCAATGAATCAGATACAGATTACCATTTCCTCCTTCATTGTAACCAATGCATACTATAATAAAAGCAAATCATAAGCTATGGTTTTTCCAGTGGTCATGTATGGATGTGAGAGTTGGACTATAAAGAAAGCTGAGCACAGAAGAATTGATGCTTTTGAACTGTGGTGTTGGAGAAGACTCTTGAGAGTCGCTTGGACTGCAAGAAGATCCAACCAGTCCATCCTAAAAGAGATAAGTCCTGGGTGTTCATTAGAAGGACTGATATTGAAGCTGAAACTCCAATACTTTGGGCCACCTGATTTGAAGAACTACCTCATTTGAAAAGACCCTAATGCTGTGAAAGATTGAGGGCGGGAGGAGAAGGGGACAACAGAGGATGAGATGGTTGGATGACTCAACTAACTCAGTGGACATGAGTTTGAGTAAACTCCGGGAGTTGGTGATGGACAGGAAGGCCTGGCGTGCTGCAATTCATGGGGTCCCGAAGAGTTGGACATGACTGAGTGACTGAACTGAACTGAAACTGAACTGAACTGAAACTAGGTTAAAATGTATGATGGTGAATTTTCTGGTGGTCCAGTGGTTAAAAATCCACCTTTGCAATGCAGGGGACACGAGTGCAATCCCTGGTCAGAGAGCTAAGATTTCACATACTGCAGAGCAACTAGGTGTACGCCTCAACTAGAGAGTCCTCATGCCTCACTGAAAGATCTCTCATGATGAAATAATGTTCCCAAATGCTGCAACGAAGACTTGATGTGGCCAAGTAAATGCACGTTATTTTAAAAGGATAAAATGTATGATGAATGAAAGTGGAGCTTAGAAAAATAAAACCAATAAAAACACAGTTAAAACTTTGTTACCTATCCATTCAAGAGTTGCCTGAGTGAGGTTTGGTGATGAGAAATGGTAGATGGATGCTGTAGTCACTGTGGTTGTAAGAGGATGGTTAAAAAAAGAGAGAGAGAGAAGAAGGAGTTAGTAAAATCTTGAGAAAAATGATAGATGCCTCTGATTGTCTCATATCCAAATTTGAGGACCTGACATCGTTTTTTCTTGGAGATTGTGATTCAAGAAATAGATACCTATGAATTAACATCTGAAGTCGTAGATCAAGCAATGAATAATGAGGAAAGCTAAATATAAGCTTCTATCTTTTTCTTTCCTTATAGTTATATAGCTAACAACAAGATTTTGAACTTATAATTGCATTCTTAATATGGTACCTCTACCTATGTCACAGTCATGTATATTTGCAACAATCATTTTGTCTGGATGCACCATAATCTCTTTTAAAGCTTTGGCATTGGGTATCTCTTTGTACTTTTTCCTCTTTCAGCTTCTTAGAAAACATTTTCACTCAATATTGGAAAGATGGTAGCAATAATTCATATCGTGTTTAAATAACATGAGCACTAAATTATATTCTTAGAACACTTGAGGTATTACTGCAATGTGATCCACATTCTGTTGCCAGGATTTCCATATAACTTAAATGCTTTCACCAGAACAAACACGCAGGTTTTGCTTGTCATTTTATATCAAATGGTGAAAATCACATAAAAAGTCTGCAAGCTGTCATGGCAGATATCTGGATAGTGAGAGTATAATTTAGTTAGGAGTAGCTCTACATTTCATGATCTGCTTAATTCCCTGGATTGTTCATTAGATTCTATGTTATTCTCAATGAAATATATGACTTTGTCTCCATTATGGTGCCATAGTGATGCTATGGATGGAGGAGCCTGGTGGGCTGCAGTCCATTGGGTCACTCAGAGTCAGACAGGACTGAGCTACTTCACTTTCACTTTTCACTTTCATGCATTGGAGAAGGAAATGGCAACCTACTCCAGTGTTCTTGCCTGGAGAATCCCAGGGACAGGGGAGCCTGGTGGGCTGCCATCTATGGGGACATGACTGAAGTGACTTAGCAGCAACAGCAGCAGACTGAGAGGAAGAATGCTTCTTATGCTGTGAGGAGGGAGTTTTCAGGAGGGAAGACAGACAGGAGTGGTGTCCCCATGAGAGTATTTTAGACATCAGCTAGAATATAGGCTGCAAGAGTAATTGGAGGAGTCCTTTCTCCATCTTGAATTAAGCCCCCAAAATGCACACACCATGAACCCAGTGACTGATTCAGGCAAGACCTGGGTGCCTCAGAGATGTCTGATTTAATCATGCCAACTCACTCCTTGTAGTCTCTGCATGCTCTTATTTGAATTCATTTAATCCCCTGCTTTTGTTTCAAATCTTTCTTGTATTTACATTCCTCTTTTTAAGCCTTTGGTCTTGGGATTTGCCCCCTCTTTAGCTCCTGATTTGGCTCCCACTCAGAGTTGGCTTGGATTATCTTGGGTTTAAGGACCAAGCTAGCAGGCATTGTAGTCTCTAATGCTGAGCCAATTTCTGTCCAGCCAGCCTCATCTCTCAATATTGAGGAAGAAATAGAGAGGGAGTTTAGACAGGTGGAAGGAAAGATAGAGTGGAATATATTTGAATTATGCAGAACTTTACGGCTAAGGAACATAATATAAAATTTAAGAAATTGTTCATTCTTTTTGTTTTGGCTCTGAATATTGATAAAAGGCTTTACCAAGAATATGAAGAATGCTACATCCTCTGTAAGGAAGGAACAGTTGGCGCCCTGCCTTCTACTTGCTGGCCACCCTAAACCAGCCCCCACCAACCCAAAGCTGAACTCTGACTGTCATAGAAGATTAATAATATTCTTCCTAGAGGTTGGCAATTTCAAGCATGCACAATTATCTTCAATGGAAAAAAGAAAGGCCTGACGGTTTACATGGAAAAGCTTAAATTCTTAGCTCTCCCATTATAAGGGGCCACAATTCTACTTCACAGTGCATGTGAGCAGAGATAATGAAGGACACTACCTTACAAAATATTTGGTTTAATTACTTGACAAAAAGAACATTCCTTTTTTTCTGTGCAGCTACAGAAAAATTTCAGAAATGCAAAGTCTTACTAAATCATGTCTTAATTTAAATTTAAGTTAACCATGTAATCTCTTAACATGTGTTCAATTAAAAAAAAAATAACAAAAAAATGGTACCCAAGGGGGGAAAAATGAGGGGAGTGGTATAAGAGAGAAGGGAGTTTAAGGCATGAAAGGAAAAACTACTGAAATAAAAATATGTCTATGCTGCCTGAATATCACAAAATTTTTAATGGGTGAACCCATGCACAAGATAAATGATTTAACCCAGACTAGCTAACTTAGGAGAATAAAACCCATTATAGAATATATACATTCACACATGAATCAGTAAATAGGTATTGAGGGCCTAATGTACAGCATGAACTCTGTTCATGAAAGCCCATTACCCACAGTGTAGCCAAAATAATCTTTTAAAAATATTTAAATGGGATCATGCTATCTCCTTTCCATGGAGATAAGGTCTAAATTGAAATTGAAATTTCAATTGAAATAAGGTCTAAATCCCTTTCCTGGCCTGCAAGACCCTATAGAATTTAAGTTATCCATCTTATCAGCTTCATATCTTGCCTCTTGTCCTTTCTTTTTCTATGCTCCCAGCAGGCTGATTTTCTGTCATAGTTCCAGTTCTTAGAAAAGAGAGTCAGGCCAAATCTCATGCAGTCATATTTCATTTGAGTGTGCCATCTCAGGGAAGCAAGAGTAAGAAAATCATGGGGCATGAAGTGGGGAAAGAAGGACATCAACTCAAGGTGGTCTATGACCAAGTTGGCCATGGAGCCACAAGAAATGTTACTTCTTGCCCAGGCTTTTAGACAACTTATGGAAACCATAGGGGAAACACAATCTATTTTAGAGTTTGTCAGGGAAGGAAGGATAAAAGATTTATCAGCTTCTCCCCTCCTGTCCCTTGTCTTGAATTGGCCAAAGTCCCTGAAGTTAACTTCTGTTAGCTTCTGAACAGTGAAATCCAGATGGCTTGGATACCTAATGAAAAAACCCAAGTCTCAGTGGGTCCAGTTGCCTGCTGGGTGCTGGAGCTGCTACCATTGTGTCTCAGCTGGCTCAGTGGAGACCTCACCTCGGGACACCCCACAACTGGTGGTGTAAAGAAAGTAGGTGTGTTGGCAGTGGTTAACAACCACAGGTCTTTGAGGCTTTGAGGACCACAGAGGCATTGTGGAGCCTGGGAAGCAAGCTGCAACTGAAGCCTTGTATGAATTGAGGTTCTCTAGAGACAGGCAGTGCTAGTGGTAAAGAACCTGCCTACTAATGCAGAAGACATAAGAGACACAGACTTGATCCCTGGGTCAGGAAGATGCCCTGGAGGAGGGAGGGTACTCCAGTACCCACTCCAGTATTCTTGCCTAGAGAATCCCACCGAAAGAGAAGCCTGGCAGGCTACAGTCCATGGGGTTGCAAAGAGTCGGACATGACTAAAGTCACTTAGCATGCACAGAGAAACAACCAATAGGAAGAGATTTAACATACAGGATTGGCTCACACTATTATGAAGACTGTGAAGTTTTACAATCTGCCAGCAGCAGGCTGGAGACCCAGAAGCCTGGGGATACCATTCAAAGGCCTGAAAGCCAGAGACACGATGGTGTAGAACTCAACCTGGGCCTATAGCTCAGAGAACCAGGAGCATCAAGGGCAGGAGAAGATTGAGGTTCCAGAGAAAATTCAGTCTTCCTCACCTTTTTGTTCTGTTCAGACCTATGATGGACTGGGTGGTGCCCATCCACACTGGGGAAGGTCATCTGCTGTACTCACTCCACCTAGGTAAATGCTAATCTCTTCTGGAAAGTTCCTCACACACATACTTGGACATACTGTTTAATCAGATATGTGAGTATCCTGTGTCCCAGGAAAGTTGATGTATACAATTAACCATCATACCTGGGGACAAGTGACATCAGGTCCAGAACATCTCATAACCTGGGTAGAAGACACCTGTGTTCTGCTCTTGGCTTATGGCTAGCTTCTTTTCAACTTTGGACTTCTATACTGGTTTCCCTGTTGCCTTGGACAGTAAAGAATCTGCCTGCGATGAAAGAGACCCAAGTTTGATCCCTGAGTGGGGAAGATCCCCGGGTGGAGGGAAGGGCAACCCACTCCAGTATTCTTGCCTGAAGAATCCCATGGACAGAGAAGCCTGGCGGGCTACAGTCCATAGGGTTGCAAAGAGTTGGGCATGACTGAAAGCTAACAGCTTGCTTCACTACTTCACTGTGTCATACACCTGGGATACTAGTTGTATCCTCTTGTGAGAAAAAATTGCCCCTCAAACCTTATCCTCATATCTTGACTCAAAGGTCACATCCTCAGGGAAACTCTCTCTTACCACCCTGTCTACGGTAGTACCCACTCCCTAGACTCTCTTGTCTCCATTTTCTTATGTTTTTCATTTCATAAATATTACTACTACCTAAAATTATTTTATTTGCTAAATGATTTTCAAGATTAGTTTCTGCCTCCCTTTGCCATGAATTATAAACTATATAAGATAGGGGACTTACCCATCTTGTTCATTATCACATTCCCAATTTCTAAAATAAAACCAAGGTAGAATATATGCTCAATATTTTTATTGTATTTTAGGAGGAATAGAAGGAGCCCCTGTTGGCTCAAACAGTAAAGAGTCTGCCTGCAGTGTGGGAGACCCAGGTTTGATCCCTGTGTTGGGAAGACTCCCAGGAGAAGGAAATGGCAACCCACTCTGGTATTCTTGCCTGGAGATTCCCATGGATGGAGGAGTGTAACAGGCTACAGCCCCTGGTGTCCCAAAGAGTTGGACACAACTGAGTGACTTCACTTTCACTTTTCAGGAGAAATAGAGGGAAAAGATAATAAAACAGGGAGTCTTCCCCAAGGAGGAATTCTAGATTTGTGAGGAGACAGGTATTCAATATTAAAATAGTGTGACAAATGTTGCTTATAATGAATTCAGGGTGACATCATTTCAAACTGAATATAAGAGTCTCACTGAGTAAGTGATGCTTGAGCAAAATCTAGACAAACCCAAAGGAGTCAGCCAATCAGATGAGGCCAAGATCCTTGCATTCAGTGGCTCAATACCAAGGTAAAGAGTAAAATTTTGAACTCTGCCTGAGTTTGAATCCTGCTGTGCTAGCACTAGCTCTGTGGCTTCAGATTCAACAGGTAAATACTCTTTGCCTCTGACTCCTCATCAAAAATAGGTATGATATTAGCAGTCATCATAGGCTTGGTGTGGGTTTACAAGCAGTAAAGAATCTGCCTGCAGTGCAAGAGATGTGGGTTCAATCCCTGGCTCGGGAAAATCCCCTGGAGGAGGAAATGGTAACCCACTCCAGTATTCTTTCCTGGAGAATCCCATGGACTGAAAAGCCTGGCAGGCTGCCCTCTATGGGGTTGCTAAAGAGTCAGACATGACTGGGCATGCACCCACGAATAGGCTTGGTTGAGGAATAAATGAGAGCATCCGTACACAGTGCTTAGCTTAGAGCCTGGCCCACTGAAAATGTTCAATGCATGTTAACATAGGACTAGGGCTAATACTTATTAATTTGTGAATTACCAAAGATATATCAGGGATTGAAATATTTGGGGTGTAGTCTGGCAAGCAAAGCAGACTGAGTCCCTTTTTCATAAGCAGGTAATAAAGACAGATATAATTTAAAAGTCTTTCTTTAAAATGGGAGTGCTGTGAGGGAAGCAATGAAGCAGGGAAGGATACCCAGGAGGGCAGTCGACTAAGGCTCGCTTGAGGGGATGACATTTAAACTGAGATCTGAAGGAGGAGCAGGAGACAGTCACACAAAGAGACAGGGCAGAGTGTTCTAGGACTAGGGAGCGGTGAGAACAAAGGCTGCAGGGTTCTGAAGGGAGAAAGACAGTTGTCCCTGAAGCTCTGAAAGAATGATCGATGTCTGGAGGGCAGAGATAAGGGAGGGGAGGTCTAAGAAGAGGACAGAGAGAGGACCAGAGATGGGTCTTGAAAGCCAGCTTAAAGGATTTGGATTTACTTTAAAGCACAACAGAAGTTCATCATCACACAGCTTCAAGCAAATGAATAGTAAGACCCAGTCAGATTTTTGAAA
>NW_011494951.1:8190318-8210896 GCF_000754665.1 Bison bison bison | reverse complement strand
TTTGAAAGGCCCCTCTGGCTGCTATGTAGAGAGTGGCTTGGAAGTGGCCAAAAGTGGCCACAAGGAGGCCAGTTGGTGGGCAGTAAATAGCAGACCATGGGGCTGGCTAGGGATATCACAAAACGTTTGTCATTCAGATGGTTTCTCTGAAATCATTGGAGCTTTGCCTCTCCTTTCCGGTGGCTGCTTCCTGCAGTACAAGAGGAGCAGGTGATGGACGACTGTCCTCCAGAACTGTGGGGGCAGTCCGTATTCAGAGCTAAGTGAGTCTTCTTTGGGACATTCACAGACACTGATTTTTATGACCCTCCTGACTTTAAATCATGAATTGCTAAGTCTTAATGTTCTGTCGTCACGGTGGTCAACTGCTTTGGTGGTCAGAGTGATTCATCTGTTTAATTATCAAATGACACTTGTTAGATTTTATTGCAGCCCTCTATGTCATCCCCTCCCGTAAAACCTTACCTGGGTCCAATGACAGAGAAGACCTGGTTAAAAATCATAAGCTCTTCATCAACTCGTAGTACTTCTTTGGGGAGAAGCTAATGGTTCAGTGTCAAGAATGTCAAACATCAGTTGAAATAAATTGAAAACACATGATCTCCTGTGATATAAATTTTATTTAGGAGATATGTTTTCTTTTAAATCCTTGATAATTGCCAAAATATATTAACTGCTGAAACATCATTATCCAAAGATTAAGTTAAAGTAACATCATCATTATCACCATCATCATCATTATCAACATAGCACAGCAACAAAAATGATGATTAGCATACACTAAGTTTTCTTCATATGCCCTAGATGATACTAAGTATTCTGCCTATTGATGTCTATAATTCTTCACAGCATCACTATTAAATAGAACCTATTATTCCCCATTTTACTTCATAAGTGACTGACTCTCAGCAAGGTCATACATTTCTGCAGTGTCCCCCAACTAGGGCATGGTGCTCAGACCCACATAAGTGTGAGGACTCAAAAAGCCATTTTTAACTATTGGCCAAATGACTTCATTGTACCTTATTTCAGGTGTAAAAAACAGCATCATAATTGAAAAAAAAAATTACAGGAATTTGGACTTAGAAAATATCTCCAAGTGAAATTATTGTTTTGATCCCCGTTTTCCTCCACTGTGTAAAAAGAAGGTTGAATGAGGTCTCAAGTGTTCCAATGCTGTGTTAGACTGATACGTCTTCTCTTTTCCTCCTTACCCCTAGAGGTCCCTTCATCAACAACATTTTGGGGGATGCACTTGGCAAACCATTTTCCTTACCAGTTTTAGCGGAAGGCACTGTGACATACATAGATCTTCTTCACTGAGACACCAGAAGAGTAAGAATGTACATCCATTGAGCCATGTGTCTATGAATGGCTGCAAGTCAGCGATTAGTCTCTGGGTGTGGTTCTCAGAGTAGCTCACCTGAAAACCTAGAAAACAAGGAAAATTGTTCCCTGCATCTTCATAGGTCACAAGGTTCTAAACAGCATCAAATTACTTTGTTACTCTTAAAGCTGAAACAGTACGTTTTCAAACTTAGTCTTTATGTTCCTTTTTTCAAAAATAATGTTTCTTCGGAAGAATTTGAATCAGAATCCAATAGCTATCTTTGTGCCCCATCCTCATTCCAGCAACATTCACAATAGCCAAGATATGGAAACAATCCAAATAGCCATTGATGGACGAATAGATAAAACATGGTATTTGCATATAACAGATTATTTTTCAGCCTTAAAAAAGAAAGGGGGGCTTCCCAGGTGGTGCTAGTGGTAAAGAACATGCTTGCCAGTGCAGGAGAGGTAAAAGACACAGGTTTGAATGCTGGGTCGGGAAGATCCCCTGGAGGAGGGCATGGCAACCCACTCCACTATTCTTGCCTGGAGAATCTGGGACAGAGGAGCCTGGCAGGCTACAGTCCATAGCGTCAAAAAGAGTCAGACATGACTGAAGCGACTTAGCACTTGAAATCTTGTCATTTGTGACAACATGGATGAACCTGGAGAACAGTACGCTAAATGAATAGTCACAAAAGGACAAATACTACATGATTCCACTTATGAAGTATCTTAAACAGTCAAATGCATGAAAACAGAGAACAGAATGGCAGTTGCCAGGGCCTGGAGAAAGGAAGAAATGGTTAATTTGACTTCATGAGTATAATGTTTCATATACGCAAGGTAAGCCAGTTCTAAAGATCTGCTATACAATATAGTACTTATAGATAACATGGTACTGTGCATTTTAAAATATGTCAATACAATAGATCCAATGTTAAATATTTTAACACATATATACACTCACAACACAAAAGGACAGAAGGACATTTTTGGAAGTGATGGAAAAATTTAGAAACTTGATTGTGGTGATGGCGTCATGGGTATATTCACATGCCCAAATTCACCAAGATATGTACACAAATGTGTGCAACTAAAAATGTTAACATAATGAGTTAACACAATGAGTTCAGAAACAGGCTCATATCTGAGAGCATCATTATGAAGCAGAGACTTCTTACTTCATCTCCTGTCTGTTCATCTTTGCTGGTCTAAGATACTGGACTAGAGGTGGGTATAGCTCTTTCAGATCTGTTGCAAAATCCTTGGTTTTCATCTGCTAACAGTGTTCTTGTGTACTCTGCTCTCAAGTCATTTTCAACTTTTTTATAATTCTTCTGATTCCTTATGTTCTTCATTCATCTGAGCCAAACTGACTTTCTCCTGAAAGATCTTCTTCTCCTCTATTCCTAGGTATGCATTCTCCTTTGCATTTCTCAAAACTCAGATTTTTCTCCTGAAAATGTATTCTTGAAGATTCTCTCTTTATTCTTATAAATCCCTTCTTCCTTTTCCTGACCATTTATTCAATAGACATGTGTTACACCAAGCTTTGTTCTAGGTTTAGGGATTTAGAGAGACTATTGTATTAGGAAACATTGACATGCATTGATATACTGGTAAACGCTTAACTATTAGTGCTCAAAATAAGGCCCTGAGGTTTTAATAGTGAAATATTTCCGCTATGACAAACTTCAAACTACCAAGCTAACTTCATCTAGCATGGACTTGGGAAGAAACATACACAAAGTGTTCCTGCTGGAGCAGTCAGGCTAGAGTCCTCTACTGTTAACATGCAAGTCATGACATTCCACTTAAACCCAGATATATTTAAAATAATACTAATGCTGTGCAAGTATGAAAATAATAGTTCCCATAAATTTACATGTCTCATCAGTCACTTCAGTCGCTCAGTCATGTCCGACTCTTTGCAACCCCATGGACTGTAGCACTCCAGGCTTCCCTGTCCATCACCAACTCCCAGACCTTGCTCAAACTCATGTCCATTGATGAGTCAGTAATGCCATCCAACCATCTCATCCTCTGTTGTCTCCTTCTCCTCCTGCCTTCAATCTTTTCCAGCATCAGGGTCTTTTAATATGTTAATACTGCACATGTGTGACACATATTTCCAACCCCTCCTCATTCAGGCATTGGAGACATCAGCCAAGAGCCTCAGGAGTAATTACTTTGTCTGAGACTTCTTCCTTTCTCAGACAGGTTCTAAGTCATGCAATAATCAGAGTTCTTCCTGTCTCTTTCTACCACTTTACAGGTGTCTCTCTTTGAAGTACAGCCATTATCTTGGGGCTTCCCATGTGGCTCAGTGGTGAAGAACCCGCCTGCCAATGCAGGAGAAGTAGGTTCGATCCTTGGGTTGGGAAGATCGTCTGGAGAAGGAAACAGCAACCCATTCCAGTATTCTTGCCTGGAAAATTCCATGGACAGAGGAGTCTGGAGGGCTACAGACCATGGGGTCGCAAAAGAGTTGGACATGACTTAGTGACTAAATAACATCAACAGCTTGTTAACTTTATTACACAAACACACACATCTGTTGTTTTATCTGTATCCCTCATGGTTGCTACATAAACCTGTGCAAAATAGGAAGGTGTGGGATGTAGAAATCTCCTAATCTAAATCGCTCTCAATATTTCTTATCCTGGATAGTGAGTGTGACACTAAAGTCTGTTCTTGTTGCATGCAGACTGAAGTTATATTCAGGCAGCATGCTAAAGAGCGGCTTCTATAATACTTTATTATTCAGGAGGCATACTATCTGTTTCCTATCTTCTTACTAAAACATCTCCTTGATCCAGTATCTGAAGTTAAAAGGTGAGGTCACCTGTTAACTTGACAAGAATCTTCATGCCAACCATTGTCTCTATGATCCTTAAATAATGTGACTTTCACTCTTCCTATATTCAAGCTCTTCTACTTCACAAGATTATGGTGTGTATGTAGCTGATCTTGAGAAAATGCATCTAGTGACATTCCAGAATTCTCAAGAATAACATTTTCCTCAACACACTGATGGGATGCCTTCCATCTTCAGAATAATAAGTAGTCTTGGTCAAATGTAAGGGAAAAAAAAAAAAGAAAGAAACTCTTCAAACCTAGTTTGGAAATCTGAGTTCACAATCCATCGTTGTTCTCTTCCATTTACAGGTTTATCAAATATATGCACCTAATTTTCAGTCTTGCAGGCCATTTTTCTAGGAAGCAGCATACTCAAGTCCCAGGACACTTAACACTCAGAGAGTTTCTCATACTTCCACAGTGTCAAGGCTCACACACTTGTTTGGCCTGACTTTATCACGGTGGAGCAGAGACACCTGCTCTACTTCATCCCCTAGCTCAGTCTACAAATGAACCTCACCTCTACAGCTCCCATCTAGACTGGAGATAGGTCCTCATGATTCCTGTCTCATGCCTGATCCCCCTGACTCTCACAACATCGCCTCTGTAGTTCAGGACCCTGCCAGCTGACAAAATGATCTTGATCTGGTTCATATTTGATCAGTTTCCTCCTCTGCTAAACTTTCATTTATAAAATCTCCCTGGATAAATTCCAGACGTCATAGCTGCAATTCTGAAAATACCTGCCTTCCATCACTTACTTGTACGACATACCGTGACCACATGTGAGGCACAGTGGCAGCGAGTCTGCCACGAAGGAAGGATTGGAAGAGAAGGAAACACCAAAAAAAAAAGGGAAAAGGAAGCGGAGAGACAAGCTTTCAGAACAGAGGCAAGAAGAGAAATGTGCACAGTTCTTTATGATTCCACCAAGACAAAGAAAGGAAAAGGGTGGCAGGTAACAGAGTGTTTGAGAGTAAGTTCACATGTATGAGAATATGTTAGAGTGCATTCATACAGGAGCAGGACTGAGCCATGCAGAGAGACAGAGACACAGAGAGAGAGAGAGAGAGAGAGAGAGAGAAAGAGAAAAGAGATGGGTCCCGGGAGGGAGGGAGAGAGAAAGAATGCCTGTGTGTTGTGTACGTGTGTATGTGTGCATGCTCAGTGAAAAGTTGAATGAAATTACTTCAGTTGAACTGCAGATGGAGAAGAGGGAAGAAGAATGATTTTATGCAATTCTCTCTGGTGCTCTACAAAGAAACCTTAGAAAATCATTTTGCTTCATTTTTTTCCCAAATAATCTTAAACGCGATTTCCCCTCCCTTTTATCCTTCATTTCCTTTACTTTTGGGCTTCTCTTTGCTTCTCCTCTTTGTTTTCCCTATTTTATCTCCTAATCCTTGCTGTTGCTGTTGAGTCACTAAGTCGTGTCCAACTCTTTTGAACTCATGGATTCCTTTGAAAAGGAATCTGAAAGAAGGGGATTCTGCCCTCTTCACCTCAAATAACAGGATAATCTTCCCATGTCAAGCTCAACTTTTTACCAGTAAATCCTAAAAAAATCAACCTTTAATATTCATATAGCTCCAGTACTTTGTTGGCACCTGATGCAAAGAGCTGACTTATTGAAAAAGACCCTGATGCTGGGAAAGATTGAGGGTAAAAGGAGAAGGGGGTGATAGAGGATGAGATGGTTGGATGGCATCACTGACTCAGTGGACAAAAGTTTGAGAAAATTCAGGGAGATAGTGAAGGACAGGGAAGCCTGGTGTGCTGCAGTCCACTGGGGCTCAAAGAATTGGACACAACTTAGCACCTGAACAATAAATAACAAACCCAACTAATTATCAGCCTGAATTCCATCTGCAATCATATTGTTTTTGCCATGCGAGACAAATGTCACAGATTCTGGGGCTAAGGAGGTGAACATCTTTGAGGGTCATTGATCTGTCCATGACAGAGAGTTTCAGGCTGGGGGCAGTTATTCGGCCATAAGAGGACACATAAACCAACAGAAAATCCAGCAGATGCCTGGAAATACATATGAAGATTAGAGATCTGAATCTATGTTGCCACGAAAACTTCCTACGGGGCCCAGGTAACACTCTGTGAGAAGGGAAAGAGAAGAAAAGTAGAAAAAGTCATGAAGAGACAAAATTAACCTCAAAAGAGTCTATGATTTAAACTGGAAGAGACAGATAACATTAAAACGATAAGATTAAAATTTTTTGCTGACATCAGTGGAAGCAGAGGGCTTATTACAAAGTTGCTTGAGTTATAGAAAATACAGAAAATTACATGCATGCATATGATAATAGTACTATATAAATTTCAATGTTACTACAATCCTTATTTTTAAATCTCCTTCCTACAACCACTCCTTTTACATATTTTTTCTCCTCTATTTCTTCTCAGTTATTTTTCTGTTCAGCCTTCCCAAACCCATTTAATTCTTTTCTTGTTCTTTCATCATCCCATTCCTGTTCTTCTTCTTATAAGTGTACAAGTTTTTTTTTTTTTTTAATAATTGTATAACTCTTTTTCTTACTTTTATTCTTTTCTCTCTGTTTCTTGCATATAACCTGGTTACAAGAAGAGAGAAGAAAGCTGAGACCATGTCTTGTTCATATTTTTGTCCCTAAATCTTAACATGGGGATTGGTTGATAGCAGATGCTCAGTAACTGTTTATCAAATAAATGAATAAATGCCTTGATCCCTCAGTATACAGTAAGGAAGGGATGCTGAAAAATGTCAAAGAACATTGTTAGTGTTCTGAAAACACAGAGAATAGCTAGGCTGCATTAAAAATAACTATTTCTTGCTTTAATGATCCTAGTTTCTCCAGTTGTCAAGTGAATTATCACCTTTTAAAATTGCCATCATAAAAAAAAAAAACCTTTACATTATAACTAGAATATGGCAAAGGAGACAGGGTAATTGGAATTAAATTTATACAGAGGAGTTTTCCTTTTTACTGTTGTTTAAATAGGTTCAAATAAATTGAAAAAAGAAGAAACTTCCAAATGGATAAAAACAACTGAATGTGATTGCTTTACCCAAAGCTAAGAGCTGGAGATGAACTGATCAAGAATGAATTATTCTCAAAAATAGCAAGTCAGAGTGCTCTTAAATTGTGGGAATAAGCAGGTTTCTCTCTCTGGAAATAGCCTGTTCTGAAAATAATTCACCATTCCCTGAAGGGCAGGCGACTGTGCCAAATTACAGGAGTGTCCAAATTATGGGCTAAACACCTCCTGGTAATTATATTCCTGAAAATGTCACTTTAAAGAAAGGCATTTTCAACTCCATGATGTGTTTGCAGGAAAAATGCTGTCCAAATAAGACTCCAGACCTGAGAAAGCAAAGTGGGACTAAAGAATAAAGGAAACAACCAGCGTGAGGTGGAAAGTCAGAATAGCAAGAAAAAGCCCTGCTTTGCAGTTCAGAACAGCACCTGGTGTTACCTGGCCATAGGTGAGTAGGCAGAAGCATTGAAGCAACTGGGCAAGAGGATAAAAATGAGATTTCTTTCCGTTGTTGAAGAGAGTGATATATCACATGCATTGCTTTATATAATCCTTAGGAAACAAAAAATTAATAAATTTTTATTAACTTGACCACATGTCATAAAAGTTAATGATGGACCTGGAATTTGAACTTGAGTCTGTGTTAATAAGCCTCTGTATTTAACTGTTATGCTATATCTGGGCTTTCCAAATGACATTAGTGGTAAAGAACCCACCTGCCAATGCCCACACAGGAGACCTAAAGGGACACAGGTTCAATCCTTGGGTTGGAAAGCTCCCATGGAGGAGAGCATGGCAACCCACTCCAGTATTCTTGCCTGAAGAACCCATGAACAGAGAAGCCTGGCAGGCTATAACCTACAGGGTTGCAAAAAGTCAAATACAATGGAAGGGACTTAGGATGCACACATAAGAAACACTCCCAACCCTCTGTACAGTTTTCCTGTTGTTGTTTGTTTGTTGTTACCTTTACCTACACAGATAGTATTTTGGCCATGTCGGACTTGTGTGCATTTACTAGAAACATAAGTTGAAGAACGGATCACCCTAGTCACAAAGCAGGGGTCAGAAAACCCCAGTCAGTCATTGCCATGATCACCATTACAACCTTCTTATATCCAGCAAGTTGGTCATGAGCATCAGATTGTGGAGTCTGGCTACTACCCCTTGCAAATTTTTCTTGGTAACTCCAGAGCAGGATGGTGAAACCACAGAGGGGGAAAAAATGTCTCCAGAAAACCTAGAGCAACACAATAATAGGCTTCAATTTACTCCTGCCTTCCAAATGTTGGGTGTGTGCCTCGGATTGGAAAAGCATCAATTTGTGTTTAGAATCCTAGATGTGATGGAATCTTGGAAATGCAGACTTTACTTTTCAGTCTATGGGATTAAAAAAAAAAAACAAAGACTTGATAGAAGGAGCGGAGAATGGATGCCAAGTGCCAGTTTTGTATATCCAACATATGCAGCAAATTAAGAATTTTGTTTTCTAGCTTATACTGAAGACGGCTTCCCCAGTGGCTCAGTGGTAAAGAATCTGCCTGCAGTGCAGGAGATATAGGAGATGTGAGTTTAATCTCTAGGTAGGGAAGATCCCCTGGAGAAGGAAATGGTAAATCACTCCAGTATTCTTTCCTGGGAAATCCCATAAACAGAGAAGCTTGGCGGGTTACAATTCATGGAGTTGCAAAGACTTGAACACGATTTAATGACTGAGCACTTTGGAGGAAGGTAAAGACTGAAGATGAGATATAGGCTGATATGCTGGTAGAAGGCTAGTAGACACGATCCAAATCATCCAAAGAGAATTAATATCAGGTGCTTCACAGAAGCAACCTGAGAAAAGTCTCATCATTTCCCACTCACTGGGTTTGAACTTAGAAGCACATAGCTCTAAATGTACCTCAAAAAGAAATAAAGCTAGGAAATAGAGAAAGCATCCACATTCAGAATTACATCATTGTAATTGGATGTGACTGAGTGACTAAACAACAACAGATAGCTGTCAATAGATTGGTACACAAAGCAAGGTTATGTTTTTAGTATTCCTGCCCTGGGAAGAGAGAGAAACTATGACTGAAAAGGAAGCCAGTAGGCAGCTTAATGTTCCCACTTGGAATAGTCAGTCCAGTTAAAGGCCCAGTCTCTAAGGAACTAATGAACTAGACTTCTAACAGAATAAAGAAATATCATCTTTACTAGAGGAACCTGAGACACTGCCTTAGTTCAGTCACTCAGTCATATCCAACTCTTTGTGACCCCATGGACTGCAGCACGCCAGGCTTCCCTATCCATCACCAAGTCCTAGAACTTGCTCAAACTCATGTCCATCAAGTCGGTGATGCCAACCAACCACCTCATCCTCCGTCATCCCCTTCTCCTCCTCCCTTCAATCTTTCCGATCATCAGGGTCTTTTCAAATTAGTCATTTCTTCATATCAGATGACTAAAGTATTGGAGCTTCAGCTTCAGCATCAGTCCTTCAAATAAATATTCAGGACTGATTTCCTTTAGGATAGACTGGTTGGATCTCCTTGCAGTCCAAGGGACTCTCAAGAGTCTTCTCCAACACCACAGTTCAAAAGCATCAATTTTTCAGCACTCAGCTTTCTTTATGGTCCAACCCTCACATCCATACATGGCTACTGGAAAAGCCATACCTTTGACTAGATAGATCTTTGTCAGTAAAGTAATGTCTCTGCTTTTGAATACACTGTCTAGGTTGGTCATAGCTCTTCTTCCAAGGAGCAAGTGTCTTTTAATTCCATGGTTGCAGTCACCACCTGCAGTGATTTTGGAGCCCAAGAAAATAAAGTGTCTCACTATTTCCACTGTTTCCCCATCTATTTACCATGAAGTAATGGGATTGGATGCCATGATCTTAGTTTTGGGAAAGTTGAGTTTGAAGCCAGCTTTTTTACTCTCCTTTTTCACTTTCATCAAGAGGCTCTTCACTTTCTGCCATAAGTGCGGTGTCATCTGAATATCTGAGTTTATTAATATTTCTCCCAGCAATCTTGATTCCAGCTTGTGCTTCATTCAGTCTGGAATTTTGCATGAAGTACTCTGCTGCTGCTGCTGCTAAGTCGCTTCAGTCATGTCGGACTCTGTGCGACCCCATAAACAGCAGCCCACCAGGCTCCCTCATCCCTGGGATTCTCCAGGCAAGAACACTGGAGTGGG
Organism: Bison bison bison; assembly: GCF_000754665.1. NCBI lineage: Eukaryota > Metazoa > Chordata > Mammalia > Artiodactyla > Bovidae > Bison > Bison bison. The sequence goes on along the minus strand of NW_011494951.1, from coordinate 8,200,489 downwards.
TTGCCATTTCCTTCTCCAAGAGGTACTCTGCATAGAAGTTAAATAAGCAGGGTGACAACATACAACCTTGACACAGACTTAACCAAATAACATATTTATGGCTTCTTAGGAAAATAATAAGAAATTACTATTTTTTGTTGTGTTTCATTATTTTTGAAGCGTAAGCATAACTAATCAATATTCACAAAATGTTTATTTTTTCCCTTCTAAGCACACAGAGGATAGTATTTCTCAGGAATTTCACAGCTGGTTAGAACATGAGAACAGCTTTAGTCAGTAAAATATGATCACAAATGACACATCTCTTCTAAGCACAGAAGCACTTGCATCATTCTTTAGTCTCTTTCGCTAGTTGGAAAAGCCATGGATTCCACATGGGGCAATTAAAAGATGATGGAACTTTTGTGATTCTTTGAATCAGAAGTCATCATTAGCCCAAGTGAATCATGTAATATGAGCAAAAAATTAATTTCTGTAGTATTAAGGCACAGAGATTATTGGGGAGGAGTTAAATGTTCGTGTTGCATTATTTAGCCTATATTGTCTAATATTGCAGTACTGTGCTTAGTCACTCAGTAGTGTCTGACTCTGCAACCCCATTGGAATATTGCCCGCCAGGCTCCTGTGTCATGGGATTCTCCAGGCCGGAATACTGGGGTGGGTTGCCATGCCCTCCTCAAGGGGATCTTCCCAATCCAGAGACTGAATCCAGGTCTCCCACATTGCAGGTGGACTCTATACCGATTGAGCCACCGGGGAATACTGGGGCACTAGAGCAATGACAAATCTCTTATCCTATTACCGTTTGTACAGGAGCAGTAGTTCCAAAGCCTGGCCATTTGTGCTGACCACGGAACATGCTCCAAGGTTGGTAAGACTAAATCAGACACAGCAGGATCTTAGAAAGATCTTCAACCAATGAGGAAGTATCAGGGAGGTGAAATGAACAGTAGGGAAACTTCAGAGCCAGATCAAATCTAATTCCAAATACCAGCATTGATGCTTATCAAGTGAGTGCTAGCTAGCCTATTAAATTTTAAGTATTTCTGAGCCTCAATTTATTCATAAGGCAGAAATTAAACTGCTATTCTTATCTGAGTAGTGTGAAAATTTATTTAGAACACATGTCAAATACTATTAGCATTCAATAAATGCCCGTTTACATGTAAAGGACTCAGTGTTCTCAGAAACTGGAATTAACAAAAAATCAGTGATTTACTGAAGAACTCAGTTTCCTCGATTCCCAACCCCAGAATGGTTACCTTTCTCTCTAACCCTCCTCATAACTATAGAGTCCATATGCTTAAGGATGTGAACCATTCATTCCTATTTATGCATCATTAGAATCCAATGCAGTTAATGAAAGGGTGCTGAAAAACTGACCATACATGAATCTGTAGAAAATGGTGTCCTCACCTCCAATAACCACTGACTTGGGGGGTAACATAGCCCATATTCAGCTTTCAGGCTTCCCTGGTAGCTCGGATGGTAACGGATCTGCCTACAAGGCAGGAGACTTGAGTTTGATTCCTGGGTCGAGAAGATTACCTGGAGAAAGAAATAGCTGTTCCACTATTCTTGCCTGGAGAATCCCATGGGGAGAGGAGCCTGGAACAGAGGAATCCCATGGGCAGAGGAGCCTGTCAGGCTACAGTCCATGAGGTTGCAAAGAGATAGACTGAGCGACTAACCCTTTCACTTTCATATTCAGCTTAGTGTTAAGATTCTTAATATACTGGGGAAGGGGAGCACTTAAAGTCTTCCTTCTACTTTTATAAAAAAGAAGTAACACATAATTAATGTGGCCAATGTGAAGTTAAGAACATGCTTTAGAATTAAGTGTTCTCCAAGATGAATACAATATGTCCAAGATGAATGAAATGTCCCCAGGCTCATAGGATAAGAAGCCCTTCACCTGTAATTCATTGGTTCAAATTCTTTCTGATGAGGTCAGTAACAAGTTATTAGCATCTGATAGCTGTTCACTGACCTATGTAAAATGATTCGGAGGTCTTATTTCCATGCATAGAGGACACTGTCTTAGATTAAATGAAAAACGACATTGACCAGCATCGCAGAACATCTTGGTTTCATAGGATAAACTGAATCCTAAATCGAAAGAAAAGCGTTAATGCTGCATTTGGAGGAGAGAAAGAAGACCAAGCATTGTTTTCTGACCATCAAAGTTGAGTCATCTCAGAGAGAAAGGAAGTTGACGTTATAGTTCTGTTTCTTTTTAGTCTAGAGATAAATTGTTCTAATTCCTTAAAATATATTCTATTATACACATAATAATACAACTTTTAAAAATAATTATCCTCAACTTTGATAAGTTGATAAGTTGGGGATAACAAAGATATCAATCGACTATGGTACATTTCCACTATGGTACAATCCACTATGTGATTCATTTCCCATTGTCCACACCTTGTGTAATTCCCTCCCAGGTTAAGCCAGCACTTGGCCACATGATTTGTTTCAGTCCATGTGAAAAGCAACCATTGTGACACAAACTGTTGTTGTTGTTCAATCACTCAGTTGTATCTGATGCTCTGTCACCCCATGGACTGCAGCATGCCAGGCTTCCCTGTCCTTTGCCAACTCCCAGAGTTTGCTCAAACTCATGTCCATCGAGTCGGTGATCCCATCCAACCATCTTGTCCTCTGTCATCCCCTTCTCCTGTCTTCAGTCTTTCCCAGTATCAGGGTCTTTTCCAATGAGTCAGTTCTTTGCATCAGGTGGCCAAAGTGTCAGAGCTTCAGCTTCAATGAAGTCCTCCCAGTGAATAGTCAGCATTGATTTCCTTTAGGATGGACTGGTTTGATCTCCTTGCAGTCCAAGGGACTCTTAGGAGTCTTCTCCAAGACCAATTTATGCTTTCAAAAGCATAAATTCTTCAGCGTTCAGCTTTCTTTATGGTCCAATTCTCACATCCATAAAAGACTACTGGAAAAACCATAGTTTTGACTATCGGACCTTTGTTGGCAAAGTAATCTCTGCTTTTGATGAATGCTTGTGCATTGGGATTTGCCTTTTTGGAACATAGTTGCCATATAACAAAGTTCTGTTTTGTTGGGGGAGGTTATGTGAATGCCCTCCAGCTAATATTCCCAGCTGTGCAAGTAAGGACACCCAGCAGAAACCAACTCTAAGGAAACCTCATATCTGATGACAAATTCACAAATGATTCCATCAAAAAACACATGAGCTGAAATAAACTGTCCCAGCTAATGTGTGTGCTTAGTCCTGTCCAACTCTGTGACCCTTTGGACTGTAGCTCACCAAGCTCCTCTGCCCATGGGATTTTCCAGGCAAGAATACTGGAGTGGGTTGCCATTTCCTCCTCCAAGAGATCTTCCTGACCCAGGGATCAAACCCACAGCTCCTATGTCTCCTGCATTGCAGGCAGATTCTTTACCTCCTGAGACACTGGGGAAGCCATACCTAATTAGCCATCCCACAGAATTGTGAACAAATAATTGTTGCTGTTTTGCTGCTAAGTTGTATTCAACTATTTTGTGACCCCCATGGAATATAGCCCACTAGGCTTCTCTGTTCATGGAATTTCCCAGGCAAGAATACTGGACTAGATCATCCAAAGATCAGGTTGAATCTTTACCACTGAGCCACCTGGGAAGCCTCGAATAAATAATTAGCTATTGTGTCTTGTTATACAGAAAACACTAACCCCTATAGGAATTAATATTTTGAATTCATTAAAGAAGCTTTATTCAGTATCCCTTCACAATGATAATTCATTTATTAATTCAAAGAATATTTATTGAGTATCTTATTGTTGTACTCATGGTGATAATTGTAATGATTCAGCAAGAAAAGTTATACAGACAAAACACCAGAAGAGACACTTTTCCTCATGGAGCTTCCTCAGATATCCTAAACCAGCAGCCCATGGTGCAAGTCTAGCCTATGAATATGTAATTTTTGGCCCCCAATGTTCTTTTAAAAAATAGTTATTTAAATATCGGAAGCATTTTCATTACCATTGGAAGATAGAGACTCCTTCTCACACTCAGAAGAAATAGAATCATTGGCTGTGCACTTCCATACAATGCAATTGGCTGAAATAAATAGCAGCTGCCCTTCCCCTCCCAGCATGGCTCATGAACTCTCCAGCTTCACAATTTCCATCATTTTCTGTGTTCTTCATGAGTCTCCAGACTAGGGTTATTTATCTTTGTTATTGTTTACCTTTGTAGAGTCATTTCATTTTGCTTTTTTTGTTGTTTGTTTGTTTTTTTGCCTGTGTGGTATCTGTAGGCATCTAAGTCTAAGACTTCCACATACAGGATCTAGTGGAGTTGAAAAACATGGTCATCCAGAAAGATAAAAAATGTAAATATAGAAATAACATTAGATGCCAAGTTTAACAATGAATAAATTAAGGTAACCAATTCAGCTTTTTCAAAATACTGAGAATACTTATTCTCAACTTAGCATTGAAGAAATTTAGGACACTCACTGTTTCCATTTTTCCCCCATCTATTTGTCATGAAATGTTGGGACTGGATGCTATGATCTTAGTTTTTTGAATGTTGAGTTCCAAACTGTGGTGCTGGAGAATACTCTTGAAAGTCCCTTGGCCAGCAAGGAGATCAAACTAGTCAGCCCTCAAGGAAATTAACCCTGAATATTCATTAGCAGGACTGATGGTGAAGTTGAAGCTCCAGTATTTTGGCTACCTTATTCAAAGAGCCAACTTATTGGAAAAGACTCTGATGCTGGGAAAGATTGAGGGCAGGAGGAGATGGGGCAGTAGAGGATGAGATGGTTGTATGGCATCATTGACTCAATGGACATGAGTTTGAGCAAACTCTGGGAGATGTTGAAGGACAGGGAAGTCTGGCGTGCTGCAGTCCATGGGTTCACAGAGAGCTGAATAGGACTGAGCAACTGAACAACAGGACATTCAACATAGCATCCTAAGAATTAGGTGTGTCTGATTACAGAATCATTTTTTGGAAATAATGTCTTTTATGTCTATAGATAAACTGCATCACAAAATCCTTATGACCTAGGAAAGTTCCTTAGAAAATCAAAGCCTGAGCTGTAGGGTGTTCAAACTGGAATCTAGAGAGTGTAGTCAGGTAACATGAAGACGAGAACAAATATCAAAATCCTTCAGTTCATGAAACTGCAGGAGGAACTCAATTGGAAAATATTTCACACTGACCTTATGTTGCTGGTGTGTTCAACCTATAACAGGCCCTTGATCTGAAAATATTTCAAGATTAGAGATTGAAGAAAACAAATGTATATCTTATAAAATTAATTCATAGAGTATATAGCCCCTGTTCTGTAAAAATAAACTGTGTATAGCCCCTCAAAATCTGGGTTTCCTAGTTGTTCAAATGACATTTTCAGCTTTCCTTTGGGGCTGGCAATGCTCCTGCAATCATGTCACTTTCAGATAATACTTTGGCTTGATCTTCAAACCTTATGGAAAATAAATTAGAAACAGCAATACTGAAAGGATGGTGGATGAGAAATAATGCCATAATTATCCTATTATTTATATTGTTGCTCAGCACAAAATATCCATTATCAGTGATGCCTTTGACTCTGTGCTTATAACTCTTTAGATTTTACGTAGAAAAAATCTTATTTTAAAGAAGTGACTTGTCATCCGTCGGCAGTGGGAAAGGGTTGCAGTTTCTGTTTTCTCCTGTTAGGCTTTTGTCATTTTTGTTGTGACACATAGAAAAATATGTCTCTTGCCATTTAAGTGGGCGCTGCTACATGCTAGACTATCTCAGGAGCTGGAAAACTTTAGTCTGAGGGCCAAATTCAGCCATCTGCAAGCTTTGTATGCAAAATGTTTTTGGAATAGAGCCACACCTATACACATGTATACTGTCTTTAGCCACCTTTGTGCTACAGATGCTGAGTTGAGAAGTTGCAACAGAGGCCATGTGGCTCACCCAGTCTAATAGAGTTACTGTCTATTTGGATCTTTACAAAATAAGTTAACTGACCTCTGGACCAGAAGTTTGTTTGTTTGTTTGTTTTTTACTAAGATGGGGAAAGGGCAGATCATTTATACAAGATCAAATAAAGATATGAATAAAAGTAAGCAGTCTTATAATCATCTAAGTGATTTAAACAACTATTAGAACAAGAAAAAATAATATCAGATCATGTATAATAGAGATAGCTGGTGGGAAGCTGCTGTATAGCACAGGGAGCTCAACTTGTAGCTCTGTGATGATACGGAGGGGTGGATGGGGCAGGGCTGGGAGGGAGGCTTGAGAAGGAAAGGATGTAAGTGTACTTATAGCTGATTCATGTTACTGTACAGCAGGAACCAACGCATTGTAAAGCAATCGGTGTAATAGTAATATCCGACCATCTCATACGATTCATCAGTTACAGATGGTGAAACTGTGTCTAGGTGATTCATGCCTCCCAGTAGTCACACCTTTCTGCGGCCCTCTGCCCTAGAATCAAGCTAGTCCTGTGACGATTCCTTGAGCAATAGAAGGCAGGCTGCAGGTCACTGTGGCCATGTGCGATTGCCAAGGCTGCATCCAAGGAAACCTTGCAAACAATTGTGACCCAAGATGATGTATTGTAGAAGAAGCATGTACAGTACAGTGGGATCGTGGCCAGCTTCCCAAAAAGTCAGGGAAGGTTTTGTAGTAGAGGTGAGCAAAATTAAATCTTCAAAGAAAAGTAGCAGTTTGCCAGACAGACGATGAAAGATGGTTGCTTTCAGAAAAGAGGATAGTTGTGAATCTTCTAGACAAACAGAAGAAAATTATGGAGGGATGGCAAAGTTTTCTTCTCATGAAGTCATCTCATTTTCTGTATCTTCTACTCATTAGTCCTGGTTCCACTCATTAAAATCAGTCAGACAAACAAAGTCTACTACACTCTTTACTACTTTAAGAGGGCAAAGAACACTCTCATTCAAATCCATATAAATGTGTGTGCCCGCGAATGTGTGTATATATGCATATATTTGAATGGGATTTGAATTTTCAAGTGTAATTTGAATTTCAAATGACAGATTCTACACTTAGTGAAATACATATGACATTGTGTTGCTGTTGTTTGGTCACTAAGTCGTGTCCAACTCTCCTGTGACCCCATGGACTGTAGCCCGCCAGGCTCCTCTGTCCAAGGGAATTCCCAGGCAAGAATACAGGAATGGGTTGTCATTTCCTCCTTCAGGAGATCTTCGCAACCCAGAGAATGAACCTGCATCACTTGTATTGGCACACAGATTCTTTACCACTGAGCCACCAGGGAAGCCTACATATGACATTATAAATAAATATGTATGTGTGTATATATGCATGTGCATTTATATATTTGAATTAAATATAAGTATGTGTTTATGTATATGAAACGTATGTGTATGAAAGTGAAAGAAAGTGAAAGTGAAGTCGCTTAGTCACGTCCGACTTTTTGCCACCCCATGGACTGTAGCCTACCAGGATCCTCCATCCATGGGATTTTCCAGGTAAGAGTATTGGAGTGGGTTGCCATTTCCTTCTCCAGGGGGTCTTCCTGACCCAGGGATTGGATCCGGGTCTCCATTGTAGGCAGATGCTTTACCATCTGAGCCACCAGAGAAGTCTGCATGTATGTGTGTATATGTATATATTTCACCACACACTGTTTATCATATAAAGACCTCCCTTTAAAACATTTCCTGAGTGCTGACTCACATAAATAACCCCTTTTCCAAAGGACAGCACTTTGGCCATTTAAAGGCCATCATCATGTTCTCTCTGAATCTTCTTTTACCAAAAACAGTTTTATTAACACATATGATTCTTCCCACATAAAAGGACTTCAGGTGTTTTCATTTGCTGGTTTTTATCTATTGAGTGCCTGCTCTGAGTTGGACAATGTGCTAGACTCAAGGGCTGCCACACTAGACAAGCAGACAGAGCCCCTGAATTCAAATATCTTTGAAATCTTACTTGATTTTCTCTGAATAGTCTCTGGTTTGCCTGTATCCCATTTAAAGTTGTACAACCAAAGGCTGGATCCCAGACCTGGTCTAAATTATTTTGTCTGATTAATTGGGTATCTCATCATTCACAAGATAAATTAGCATCCAGTTTGGGGGATTTGGGCATCGGGGTTGCTCCTTATGTTCATTTACCTATTAATAAACTCACACACATTATGTCCCAGGCCCATACAAACTGAACATGAGGACTATCCTCACATTCCCAATGACATTAATGAGCACATTTAACTTCTACACTTAATAAAAGAAATTGTCTGAAAGAGATATTTTTATACCATTAATGAGGATTCATTAGCAAGGAGGTTGGATTGTGAAAGGACAATAAGAAATTGCTTTCCATGACAACTTAACTCTTCTCTGGGAAAGAGAGGATGTAGTTATTATTTAATTGAAGGGCCCTCTATTATATTCTCCTTTTTACTTTATTCATCAAAAAAGTGGATATTAATTGCTTGTTCTTGGCAAGAATTGTGTTGAAGAAACTAGGAATATTTAGCCTAGATAAGATGTTAGAAGTCGTAATGGCTTTTGTTTGTTTTCAAAATCTGATGGATGGCCGTATGGTAAGGCAGCTTTTATGTCACGGTCAAAGAAAAAAAAATGGCCAATATATTTAAATGACAAGACGAAATGTCTCAACAAGTTTTAAGAGAAAAGAAAGGTCAAAGATACAAAAGCAACAGTCTTGTGCTTCCAAGGGTACAGATGTTTCCAAGTAAATTCAAGTATTGTTTAAATATTATTGAACTAGATGAAGTTTAAGTCTATTTATATCTTAATAGTCTAAGCTCATACCCACTAGATATCTATGTATGTTTACATCTGCATGTATATTCATATATTTTTTTTGTTTAGTCGATAAATCTTTTTCAACTCTGTGTGGTCCCATGGACCGTAGCCCGCCTGGCTCCTCTGTCCATGGGATTCTCCAGGCATGAATACTGGAGTGGGTTGCAATGACCTCCTCCAGGGGATCCTCCCAACCTAGGGATTGAACCCTTGTCTTCTGCACTGCAGGTGGATTCTTTATCGTTGAGCCACCTGGGAAGACTCTTCACATTCTATGAGGGAGTGAGTGAGTGAGTGAAGTCACTTAGTCATGTCCAACTCTGCAACCCCATGGACTGTAGCCTACCAGGCTCCTCAGTTCATGGAATTTTCCAGGCAAGAGTACTGAAGTGGGTTGCCATTTCCTCCTCCATGGGATCTTCCTGACCCAGGGACTGAACCCAGGTCTCCTGCATTGCAGGCAGACACTTTACTGTCTGAGCCACCAGGGAAGCCTTCACGTTGTATATGTATATCTAATTACCACAATGTACACTTTAAATATCTTATAATTTTATATATCAATTATGCCTCAATAAACCTGAATTTAAAAAGAAATGTATTGAAAATACGCATTTTAAATGGTTGTTTCTACAATCCTTACATCTGTAACATTTTCTAGTATGAAAGACGTAAGTCTAGGGACAAGAAAGGTGTCCCCTCTTCTGCACTGTTCTCAATGGTTTAACCTCTTATTAATCTTTTAATACTATTTGCATCATGCATTAGGCTGGCCATGCCCAAGAATGTGTGTGTTGGTCGCTCAGTTGTGTCTGACTGTTTCCAAGCCCATATACACTGTGTAGCCTGCCAGCCTCCTCTGTCCATGGAATTCTCCAGGCAAGAATACTTGAGTGGGTTACCATTCCCTTCTCCAGGGGATCTTCCCAACCCAAGAATGTGGAGCAGAGCAATGTAAGTGGAAGTCACCCACCTCCACCACAGAAATATGAGCTACCTAAAGGTCCGTCTAGTCAAGGCTATGGTTTTTCCGCTGATCATGTATGGATGTGAGAGTTGGACTGTGAAGAAAGCTGAGCACAGAAGAATTGATGCTTTTGAACTGTGGTGTTGGAGAAGACTCTTGAGAGTCCCTTGGACTGCAAGGAGATCCAACCAGTCCATTTTGAAGGAGATCAGCCCTGAGATTTCTTTGGAAGGTATGATGCTAAAGCTGAAACTCCAGTACTTTGGCCACCTCATGCCAAGAGTTGACTCATTGGAAAAGACTCTGATGCTGGGAGGCATTGGGGGAAGGAGAGGAAGGGGAAGACAGAGGATGAGATGGCTGGATGGCATCACTGACTCGATGGACATGAGTCTGAGTGAACTCCAGGAGT
>NW_011494951.1:8182629-8190218 GCF_000754665.1 Bison bison bison | reverse complement strand
AGCTGTGTTGGAGAAGACTCTTGAGAGTCCCTTGGACTGCAAGGAGATCCAACCAGTCCATTCTGAAGGAGATCAGCCCTGGGATTTCTTGGAAGGTATGATGCTAAAGCTGAAACTCCAGTACTTTGGCCACCTCATGCCAAGAGTTGACTCATTGGAAAAGACTCTGATGCTGGGAGGCATTGGGGGAAGGAGAGGAAGGGGAAGACAGAGGATGAGATGGCTGGATGGCATCACTGACTCGATGGACATTAGTTGAGTGAACTCCAGGAGTTGGTGATGGATAGGGAGGCCTGATGTGCTGCGATTCATGGGGTCGCAAAGAGTCGGACACGACTACCTAAGACTGTTCTCTCATTTCAGTGCCTCAACCTCCCCTATAGACTGGAATTATCCAGATGGGGATGGGGACCAGTGTTGCATAAAGGCGAGAACATTAAATTTCCCATTAGAAGATAAGTACTCTAAAATTACTGTGTTTTTTTTGGGTGATTGCTTGGGTTTGTTTGATTTCCTTCTTTAAAAAAAAAATAGGCAGAGAGAACTGAAACTTACTGAGCACTTTTCTTCTAGATTGGGCTCCTCATTAATATTCTAACCCCTGTCTTTCCCTCGTTAACCACAGTGACCTTTCTGCTCTTTCTGGAATCCTGTCAGTTGATTTTCTCTGCCCTTGTCCCCTCCCGCAAGAGCTACATGGAGCCCCTCTCTACCATCCTTCACGACCAAGCTGAAATGCTGCCTTCTCGGTGAGGTGCTGACACCTTGGCATTCTGAGGGAAATAATTGCCTAGTCCATGTCACAGTCTTTGGGGATTCTATTTTCCCCTCATTTGCACACTGGGAAAAAAAAAAGAATGGTGCAATTGTTACAGAGATATCTGAATATATTGGAATGATGATACATGTGGGTATCACTAATCAGCTGGCATGTACTATACCCACAAAACACATGTATTTAGTTTTGTTTGCCTGCTTATTTCCTATTTCTGCATCAGAATATGTTTCATGAAAGCAGGGACTTTTGTCTCTTTTGTTTCCTGTTTTATCTCCAGTGCCCATGACAGCACTTGGCATGTAATAAGATTCTGATAAAACTTTATTGAAGGAAGGAAAAGAAGGTGGCAATTATATGCCAAGTTTGTCTAGCTCCAAAACTAACACACTTCTACCCACCATACTATGCTAACCTTCCTGTATTCTAATCAGTTAAGAGCCATTTTCTTCACCATTTGTTTTGGAAACCTGTTGTGAACCCCATTAATCCAGTGTTTTAGTGTGAAAGTGTTCACTATTTATTTTGTAGGGAGTTCAGAAGTCCCCCCAAAAGGATAAAAAATAGATTTAAAGTCATACTTGTGTTCTGGATACAGAATGCGTGCATTCTAATGTGTTTTCTATTCAAAAATAGGTTCCAGGAAATGACCCCAGACAAAACCCAACACAGCAGACAAAGCAGAAACACAGACTCAGTAATGTAGTAGCAGCGAGGGAATAAAGAAGGAGGAGATTATTTCGAGTTATAAAACACACTTCCAATTTGGTATCAAGGACTACTGCCAACATGGAAGAACGTTATCTTTTTTCACCATTACAGGGTCAAGTAGGAAAGACAGCTCAGAATGCCAACTTTATTGGACATGAGAATTTTACAGAACCAGCTGGGAGATGGAGCTTTCTCTGTGGATGTTTAATGGCAGTTCACTTGAAAAAAAAAAAAAAAAGACCTTGAGATGGACTTTCTCATCCTTAGTAGCCGACACTGATGCCAGTTTCCTCACTCAAAATATTTTCCTAATGATCCATTGTTGATAGGGAAAAGACCTAGAGAGAAAATGTTGTTTTTTGAATGAAACAAACCAAACATTGAAATAGATATGTACCATTTCATCAAACATGTTGCTGTTGTTTAGCTGGTAAGTCTTGTAGACGCTTTGCGACCCCATGGACTGTAGCCCACCAGGCTCCTCTGTCCATGGGATTTCTCAGGCAGGAATACTGGAGTGGGCAGCCATTTCTTTCTCCAGTGGATCCTCCCAACCCAGGGATCGAACCTGCATCTCCTGTTTGGCAGGTGGATTCTTTACCACGGAGCCACCAGGGAAGCCCCACTAGTTAAACATAGGAGAAGTATTTCACCTCACTGACTTTCCTACCCTTCTTTCTGAAATGATATACTGGTAATCCAGCAGCTTGCCTCAAGAGTACCTGATCTTAACAACTATGCTTGGTGCACTCTGGTCCTTTTGCTCAGAGTGTATCCCACTTCTCTCTTCTACTTATAATTTGTATCACTCAAATGCTGCTTCTTAGGGAAACCTTTCCTGACCCCTTGGCCTAGGTCATGGCTGTGTTATCTACTCTCATGACATCAAATGACTTTCCTTCTATGTTTTGTAAGATCTTCCCTGATAGCGCAGCGGGAAAAGAATTCACTTGCAATTCAGGAGACACAGGAGACATGGATTTGATTCCTGGGTCTGGAAGATCCCCTGGAGAAGGAAATGGCAACCTACTCCAGTATTCTTGCCTGGAGAATCCTGTGGACAGAGGAACCTGGTGGGCTCCAGCCCAAAGTGTCACAAAGAGCTGGACACCACTGAGCCATAATCCTGGGATTTTTTTTTGGTTATTTGATAATCATCCTACTTTCTGTAATCTGCCTTCCCTGACAGACCACAGACTTTATGAAAGCAAGGCTCCTCTGGGTCTTTGCTGAGAATCACACACTCAGTATTCAGCATGCTTCCTGGCTGAGAGCAAGCTCTAACCAAATGTGTGTTCAATAAATAAATGCATCTATACATGTGAAAGTGATTCAGTTATGAATTTAGAGGTAATTCCTCTATGGCCTCTTCCTTTCATTCTGTTTCTGCCTGGGCCCAGGGCGGTAACTGGTTCCAACCTGTGCTTCCCAGTGCTGCTCACAAGAAAACCTATCAGGGCCCACCACATCCACTCTCAAAGTCAATGCATAGACAGAGACAATTAGCATGGCCCGTACTCGGGAACTTCAGCCTTAGGCAGGCTTAAGTGCTGAGCTAACAGTCATTGTAATTCAATTACAAGGGGACCTGGAGACTTGGAAATTACTTTCTTATTTTTATACTTTCTTCCCATTTCCCAGGTCCCCTGCTTTAGAGCACAAAAGCAGGATCCTGTCCTCCAGCCCTGAACTCCTTCTAGAGCAAATCTCCAAAAGATTATAAGCCTTAAACAAATCTCCTTATGGCTGCAGGAGTTAATTTATAACTCGGTTACAGCTTATGAGGCTGCATAATTCAGTTCACCACAGTGAATGTAGGGAGAGATCAATCATGACTATTATGTTTTTACTGTACTACTCCAAATGCAAAAAGAGCTCTATTTCTCCCTTTCTTTTGATGGAGAGTAGGCACCCTGCTATCTGAGCTGTCTGAGAGCTCAAGAAATGATATAATCCATTGTCCTAAAACTCAGAGTGTTCCAAAATAAAAGCACAAGGGAAAGTTCATCCTCTTTTTCCCCCCTTTTCTACTTTTCTCTCCAACTGCATGACTTAAAGACTGAAACACGTTTATTTTTTGTTTTTATTTATTTATTTATTTTGAGACTTGGTTTAAACCCAACAGGATTATTTAGAGGCAGAATCCACACATTCATCATGAAAAGAGGACTTAGTGGAAGGACCAAGGCCAGGGTTAAGGAAAACATTCATCTTGGACACAAAATGTAAAAGGATGCTAAAACTCAGTAATCAAGATAAATAATGTTTTCATGCAATACTTTTAAAAAATCAAAATTAAGTCCAAGCAAGGATCCATGGTAAACAAAATGTCATCGTCTTAATAAGAACAACATTAACATTGCTGATAGTTTTTCTTTTGCTTCAGGCTATAGTATCGCTAAGTGTATAAAGCCTTTGTTTAGATTTTTGATGCGTTGCTCAGCATGAGACACTTTACATAATTTTTGACTTTAAAAAAGTACTGCATATGATATTATTTATCTTGATTACTGAGTTATTTTGGTGTTCTTTTAAACTTTGTGCCCAAGATGAATGTGTATTAACCTCATTTTAGGCTAATCCTGGCTCTGCTTAGTGGAAAGAGAATTTAGAAGATAGAAATGGACCCAGATGCACCTCGTGCAAGCAGGGACCTTAGGAAAATCCCCAAACCTCTGAGTTACCTTAAGTTTCCTCTCAGCATCATTCCTAGAAGTTTGTCACCTACAGATACAGCCTCAGTCAGCCTCTGAGCCAGTTTTCTGGCTCAGAAAGGGAGCCAGTCTAAGGGGAGTCTTAGACTGATTCAGGACAGATGCGATCTAAAATAGCATTCATAATAGCTGGGATTTATTTGTCAGACAGCTTTAAATGGGCAATAATGATAACGCCTGAAAAAAAATCAAGCTAATTCATTTTCACTTTTTTGGTCTAGCTTTAAAATTTTATCTTCCCCTGAGAGGAGATGACTGAGAGCCCCAGTGGGTGTAGTCCACTGGAGCTAGTCTTCCATCTGCAAGTACTGTCTTTGTGGCGCCTTGGTTGAGCGTATATTGCCCACCAGCCACAGCTTCCCCTGAGATCTGGATCTCTGCCCGTTTCTCCCCTAGGTCTCTGTGCTGGCTTCCCATCTGAATCTTTGCTAGGCAGCTACCATCTTGAACCAAGTTCACTTTTGCTATTCCCCTGATCTGATAGCAAATTTTGGCCAAGACTCTCTTAAAAACTTTAGTAACAGACTGCATCCTCAATCAGACACAAGTCATCTAGAATTTTTATCTCAGCAGTTACAGCTGTTTCTTAATATCTGCAAAGAGTGAGTTCCAGAAACCTCCAAATACCAAGAGTGCAAATTCTCAGGTCTTTTGTGTGAAATGGCATAGTATATATCTCTTTAGATCTTTATTGACTTCAAAGGGATTCTTAATGCCACATTTCACATCCAACCTACTTCATGGGCTTTTTGTTGCTTGGATAATTGATGAACTATATCATAAGAGGCAAGAGTCAATAGAATGCAGCTTATAAAACACCCATCATAAAATCCAATGGTATGCAATCACACTGTAGAATTTGAGAATGAACTCTGGCATACCCTGACCAAATGACAACGATAAACTGTGAATAGTGATATTTACAGAAATTACCCAGGAATCTCTTTCCTTGGGCTCTGTCTTCACTCCATTCAATTCCTTCCCTCTATTCAACTCTTTGCGACCTCATGGACTGTAGCCCACCAGACTCCTTTATCCATGGAATTTCTCAGGCAAGAATACTGAAGTGGGTTGCCATTTTCTACTCCAGATTCGAAATTCATGAGATTGGTTTGGACACATTTTATTCCTAGCACACTATTCTCAAAATGCATTTCAAAGACTGTTTGATCCATGAATTTCCCTGGGGTGAGGTGGCAAAATATCTCTGGGCATCGCTACCTATGTTATTCAAAATGTTCATTTGCATATTAAAGGCTCTGAGAAGACTACAGTAGAAAACATGTTTAACTTTGTTGAACTCAGCAATTTTCTTTTTTTTTTTTTTTGCTCATAGGATCTTTCTTTTTCCATAAAATCTATTTGTATCCTCTCATGACAATATTTCATTGGCGAGGGGCAGGGAGCACTAGCTCGATCACTTCTCATCATACTTATGCACTTGTTTGCTCTCTTGGGAGGAACTGTGCTCAGACATTTTCTTATGGAGCCCACCGGTAACCCAGGCCATGCAAGCTGTTCACCTCTCCCCTCTCCACTACCCAATAGCATCCTCATACTCCATTCAGGAAGGACCTGGCCCTACTATTTGCCACGACAGGTAATAACTCCTCTGTGACAAGGGAGTGCTGATAAATCCTTTGGTGGAAACATTCTGTCCTTCACTGGGGGACATCTCAGAACCCTTTCTTCAGGGCAGCACCACACTTCCCGTTTAGCCTAACTTTAACCATCTCTATGCTCCCTACTTCCAACTATAGCTCAGAAAGTCACTTCTTCTTAAGCTTTTGAGGTTTAAGAGTGATTGCCATAGTTATCATGATTGTCAACCTTCAGATGGCCCCAGAATCCCCTTGAGGGCTTATTAACACACCAATTTGGAGGCATACCCTAGAGCTTCTGATTTAGCAAGTCTGGGGTGGAAGGTAGAAATTTGGAATTCTAACAAATTCCCAGGTGATGCTAATTCCAGGAGCATATTTGGAGATCCACCGGTATATAGAACCAATTACACGTACAAAGTAGTTCTGCTTTCAAGAGGATTGCACTTACCCTATGTTGACAAGGCCAATATATATAATATGAAAATGTAGAAGCAGACAAGCAAAAAAATAAAAATAAAAAACTACATACAATTGTCCAACTAATCAGAGGTCTACTAGAATGCCAGCATCCTAATAAAGTAGTAAACTGGGGCACAGAAAGAAAAAAAAAAAAAAAAGAATTCCTGTTATATTTTTAATTGAAAAATAGAAAAGTAAGCTGTGTTAATATTACTGATGTGATTGACAAGGTTTCCTGTGGTTGGGGGGAATTCTGAGTTATAACACAAAGGGACCCATGGGCACCCACACTGGTTTATTCACTTTTAGTATGCTGTTAGTTAGGATATGGATGTGGGTTTTCTGGCTGTGACAAAGACCAAAATGTCAATGACTTTTTTTTAAAAGTTCATTTCTAACAGCCCTAACAGTGTAGGCCTGAAATTTTCAGGGCTGAAATAGTAATCCAGTGGTGTGGAACACCCTTGACCTTAAAACGGAATTGTTCTGCCATTTTAAGCATGAGATTCCCTATTGTGAACAAGGATGGCTGCTTCAGGTCTGCAGAAGGTGGGACAGAAAGAGAAGGAGAGAGAATATTCCTTTTCTACTTAAGGTCCACTCTCAATTTGTTTGCATCTTATTAGCCAGAACCTAGTCAAAGGGTTGAATTAGCTGCAATGGAGATCAGGACACATAATCTTCCTACCCAGCAAAAATGTCTATATTTCATAGAACACAGATATCAAAGGGCTCAACCAACATTCTCTACAGGGTATATTACAAAGCCCTGGGGTTTAGATGTCCCTGGTTAATTATATTTATAGATTGCATGATCTCACGTCAACTATGCTAACACTCAGAGAGTAAACAAGTGGTTTGGCAAGTTTTCTACAAAAAATGACTGGTTGAAAATAATGCCAGGGACACAAGCAAAGCACATGTGAACAAGAAAATGGCAAGACTGATCGTTCTTCTGCTCCAAGGTTTTTGTCGTTCGTACTCACCTAGGAGGCCCGCTGTGTAATGAATTAAAATAATGCCAATCTAAACATTCTGACAAAGGCAAACAGAAAAGCAAAGCCAAATAAACCCTGGAAGGTCATCATACATAGATTCATATCCACTGTTATCAGCACCACCTAATATCTTGCAGGTAAAAGGCAAGGTTAAAAATAGTGCAGTTCACAGTTTCTCATATATATGTATATATAATTTTATATGTGTTAGGTTATGAAAGTCTATTTCATCAAATTGCCAACATCTGCTGGATCATGGAAAAAGCAAGAGAGTTTCAGAAAAACATCTATTTCTGCTTTATTGACTATGCCAAAGCCTTTGACCTGT
>NW_011494951.1:8144062-8182529 GCF_000754665.1 Bison bison bison | reverse complement strand
ATACCAGAGCACCTGACCTGCCTCTTGAGAAATTTGTATGCAGGCCAGGAAGCAACAGTTAGAACTCGACATGGAACAACAGACTGGTTCCAAATAGGAAAAGGAGTTCGTCAAGGCTGTATATTGTCAACCTGTTTATTTAACTTATATGCAGAGTACATCATGAGAAATGCTGGACTGGAAGAAACACAAGCTGGAATCAAGATTGCTGGGAGAAATATCAATAACCTCAGATATGCAGATGACACCACCCTTATGGCAGAAAGTGAAGGGGAACTAAAAAGCCTCTTGATGAAAGTGAAAGTGGAGAGTGAAAAAGTTGGCTTAAAGCTCAACATTCAGAAAATGAAGATCATGGCATCCGGTCCCATCGCTTCATGGGAAATAGATGGGGAAACAGTGGAAACAGTGTCAGACTTTATTTTGGGGGGCTCCAAAATCACTGCAGATGGTGACTGAAGCCATGAAATTAAAAGACACTTACTCCTTGGAAGGAAAGCTATGACCAATCTAGATAGCATATTCAAAAGCAGAGACATTACTTTGCCAATAAATGTCTGTTTAGTCAAGGCTATGGTTTTTCCTGTGGTCATGTATGGATGTGAGAGTTGGACTGTGAAGAAGGCTGAGCGCGGAAGAATTGATGCTTTTGAACTGTGGTGTCGAAGACTCTTGAGAGTCCCTTGGACTGCAAGGAGATCCAACCAGTCCATTCTGAAGTAGATCAGCCCTGGGATTTCTTTGGAAGGAATGATGCTAAAGCTGAAACTCCAGTACTTTGGCCACCTCATGTGAAGAGTTGACTCATTGGAAAAGACTCTGATGCTGGGAGGGACTGGGGGCAAGAGGAGAAGGGGATGACAGAGGATGAGATGGCTGGATGGCATCACTGACTCGATGGACATGAGTCTGAGTGAACTCCGGGAGTTGGTGATGGACAGGGAGGCCTGGTGTGCTGCGATTCATGAGGTCGCAAAGAGTCAAACATGACTGAGCGAGTGATCTGATCTGATGAAAGTCTATGTACATGGGTTATAGATATCTCCTAAATTACATCCATATCCTATAAAATGAATATATATATAATTACTACATATTATAATCCACTTTAGTAATGAGAAACAAAAATGTTATGTAAGATGTCTGAGTTTTTACATGGTTGCTATAATATCACAATTCGAAAGAATTTTAATATATTATGTCATCTTTGGTGCTAGTAGTAAAGAATCAGCCTACCAATGCAAGAAACATGAGAGATGAGGGTTCCATCCCTGGGTCGGGAAGATCCCCTGGAGAAGGGAATGGCAACCCACTCTAGTATTCTTGCCTGGAGAATCCCATGGATAGAGGAGCCTGGCGGGCTACAGTCCATGGGGTTACAAAGAGTCTGACACAATTGAAACAACTTAACACGCTTGCATCCACATCATGTTTATCACTTCCTTTTAATGTCCACTTTTGTATCATACAAAACAATAGTATTTTATAACATATGCACAATTTCCAAACAAATAAGCATGTGTATACTGGGGATGTATATCCAAAGCATTTAACTACTCAGGATGCTTAATTCTCAAAATAGTGAAGGAATTGATCAATATGCTTAACAAAACTGCAAAAGAAAGGAAACCTTGACCAAGGAGCAAAGTGGGTGATTTTTTCTTCTTTTGACATTTTGGCACCCTCATTTCATCTTGATTTTCCTCTTTTTTTAAGAATACTACAGAAGATTACAGTCTGACATTCAGGGATTGACACTATAGGTCTTCTATTGTTTCATGAAATTCCAAATCAGTGGGGACTGACAGTTAATACCACTGAACCTCACCATAGAAAATACTGAGCAGGTCTGAGAAAGCCCATCTCCATAGAAAGGGAGATGCAGATGAAGAGCTGGAACCATGGGACAGGGGTGCTTGCAAAGAGATCTGTAAAGATAGCAAAGAAGTCAAGCCTGTTAAGTCGCTTCGATCATGTTCAACTCCCTGCAATCCTATGGAAAGTAGCCAGCCAGGCTTCTCTGCCCATGGGATTCTCCAGGCAAGAATACTGGAGTGGATTACCATTTCCTTCTCCAGGGGACCTTTCCAACCCAGGGATCAAACCCCTGTCTCCTGCATTGGCAGGTGGGTTCTTTACCACTAGCATCACCTGGGAAGCCCGAAAGAAGTCAAGCAAGTGTATCCAAATGCATCCGTCGTTCTAAAGAGCTGAGCCTCGAGAAAGGAGAAGTTTTGATTCATAAAGTCTTCTTGACTTTGTATTTAGAACTGAAGCTTAGGGTTTTATCACTCTGCAAAATCATTTATCTTCCCTGGTCTCAAAGTTCCTATTTATCTTCTGTGAGGAGGAGGAGGTGATGACCCTGTCAACTATCTCAATGGGTGGAAACAGATCAAATAGCACCAGGTATACAAAAGCCAGGTTTCCCCGGTGGCCTAATGGCAAAGAATCCACCTGCAATGCAGGAGCTGCAGGAGACAGGGATTTGAGCCCTTGGTCAGGAAGATCCCCTGGAGGAGGGCATGGCAACCCACTCCAGTATCCTTGCCTGGAGAATCCCGTGGACAGTGGAGCCTGTTGGACTACAGTCCATAGGGTCACAAAGAGCTGGACACAACTGAACCTTCTTAGCATGCACGCATGCATACAAAAGCCACTTTGGGAACTACAGACACTTCTTTGTCTGCACTTTTATAGAAGGATGGTAGGATAGTAAGCAATTATGGGATAAAATATTTCATGTGGAATTGAAGAATTTGTATGTGAAAGCAGTTGCTTACAGGAAAAGACTCCATACTTTTTTTTTTTTAAACCACAATTCACCAGACACTTTGCATTCAGTATCTCATGTAACCCTCAACTCAACTCCACAGGTACCACTGAATTTCTATTTGATATTTTATAGATGAAGAAACTGAGATTACTGAGATCTCCTAACCTCTCCAAGTTTACATGATTAGAATGTGGCAGAGCATAGTCAAACCATGGCCTGTCTAAATGCCCAAATCTGTTGGAAGCACAGCCCTGGTGAAGCTACAAGCCTCTTACTGAGTGCATCTGTTCTAGAAAACACTTCAGAACTGGATAGAAGGAGCCAATAATAGTTCTCAAATTAGGATAAAGGACTGTCCCCTGATGTTTGGGAAATCAACATTTTGTGTAGGGTCCTTAGCAGGACACATCTGTCTGCGTCAGGAGGATAATCTGGTGGAATTAGTGGTGACTTCAGACTGGCAGAAAGAAACTTTGGGCAAGTTGGATGGAACTTGCCTTTAATGTCAATGCCTGCTTCAGTCAGTGTTGGATCCTTTGGCTTTGGGCATAAGGAGACTGTGCCTCAGTACATACATTCTAAAATAGCTGCTTGGCAGGTGAGTTTGCCAGGAACTGAAGATGATGTAGGCATAAGAGCACACTCAGCTTAATTGTCTTAAGAACTGAGGTCAGGCTTCCCTGGTGGCTCAGCCTATAAAGAATATACCTGCAATGGAGGAGACCCAGGTTCAGTCCCTGGGTCAGGAAGATCCCCTGGAGAAGGGAATGGCTACCCACTTCAGTTTTCTTGCCTGATGAATTCCATAGACAGAGGAGCCTGTGGAGCTGTAGTCCATGGGTCTCTAAGAGTCAGACATGCTGAGGTCATGTACTGACGCTGAGTTATTTACAGAACACCATCTATATAGAAGGTGCTATTCCAGATTCTGAAGATTAAAACAAACAGTAAAAGGCTAGCTGGGGAGACTGATAATGAAATGACAATTTTAATGCACTCTGACATGCTATAGAGCAGGAAAACCCAGCACATTATTGAAACAAAGCGAAGTACATCTTTTCCTCTCCTGATATTAGCATTCAAGCGGTGCTGGGAAATCGCCTGGACTGCTTCAAACCCCCCGTTCACTGTGTGAAGACAGGTCATCACTATTCCCACACATGCCTGAGAGCAGGGTGATTCCCACACATGAGCTATGGCGTGCGTGTACTGACACGCACAGAGTAATTGTCCGTTGTAATTGAAAATGTGGCCACTGACAGTTTTATGTTCCTGACAGTCAACCAATGTCAATGGGATTTTATGGTGAATTTATGGTAGTAGTCACTGGGTCCTGGGTTAATAGGCTTCTGCCCCTGTAATAAGGGCCCATTAAAGAAGAAGAGGAGGGAGGCCCTTCTAAACACAGCCTGATGTTTGAGCTCAGCTGCTGTGAGCTCCGGGGTATTAAATGGTTTCCTGACTCAGGAGTCACAAAACAGATAATATTTCCTTGAAGAGCCATGGTAATCTCACCTTTCTAAGTTATCTGGCCCAGAACCTGCAACTATGAATCACTGTACCAGGAGCACCTACTCATAGATCTTTGGGCAAGAGTCTTCAGTGACGCTTGGCCCACTACTGAAAAATAAACCAGCAGTTCGGAACTTACAGTCTAAGAAGTTTTGAAAATCGTGGTTGTCAAATTTCTAGCCACAGTGAATAACTTAATGAGCAAGAGATGGAAATAGACTTCCTTGAGGGTCAGGACTGTCGCAAACAGCGTGCGGCAGCAAAACTTCCCAGTAAACATTACATCAGCATGTGCATTTCATTAAAACAATGTCTATTTTTGCAGGTAGTTAAAATGCCAGACACTGTGCTAAAACTCATTTATTCTATTTAATCCTTATGAGAGATATATTGCTACTGCCACTTAACAGCTAAGGAAACAAATTTAGAGATGTTGACTTTTTTTTTTCCGCTTAAGGACAAAGAGCAGACAGAATGAGATTTTGAATCCAAATCTCATGTCAAAGTCTGGGCTGTTCAATCGCTGCTGTTTCCCTCATTAAATCTCTGTTTTGGTTTGTTCGTGCTCTTTAGCTCTAGCATCTTTGATTTCATATATTCTCTTGCCCAATTGCCCTGAAGATGGTTGTAGTCATGTAGAGCTACTAAAAATCATGTTTCAAACCACCTATTTGAAGATATAGTCAAGCATGCCTCTCTCTCCTGTCTCTGCCTTTAGAGGAAAAGAGTATTCTTTGGCTACTAAGCACAGAACATTCACTGAATAAGCTCCTGTTTAACCACTGTCACAAACAGTTTTAATAAATAAAGATTAAAATTTGACCACATGGGCCTCATAGCAGGGAGAATAGACAAGGAGAAATAGAAATATCTGTGAATGCAATAGGTGCCCACAATCCCTTATCTGAAACCAGCGAAGCCAAATTTGAATACGGGTTTTCTGGGTTTTTACGATCCCCAATATTATACAGCTCTTCCTAATAGCCAGAGGCAGTGCCACATAAACAAACACATTAATATTTATGCAGTGAAACTCATGAAAATTCACAGGGCATATCAAACCCAGAGGCTGTAAACTAACTCCCACTAGGTTCAGGTCAGGTCAGAGGTGCTACTTAATAAGTTAACAAAAGTACAGATTTTTTTTTAACATTTTTATATTCACCCTAAGACATCATCCTGGTTAATTTTCAAACACCCTCTTTGGTAGCAATGAACTCATTCTTTCTGATGACTGTCTGACATGCTTCTGGCATCAAAAGTTAAAATCTTTTGCTTGGCATTTCTTTTCTCTTATCTGTGTTAAGATTAGGGCTAGGATCTGGAGGCTGTGATCCCTATTTTGAAAAACAGCAGAACAGAGTCACACAGAACTGTGTTCTCCTTCCCTTCTCTGCAACCTGGAAAGACCAAGCCCAGTCTCCACTCCAGCTCCCAGGTCTCAAGATGCACAGTCTCTGGGGGATGGTGGTGTCTCAGGGGTCTGCAGTAGACCCTTAGAGTGCTGTCACTCACTCTGCCTCACCTCTCTCTCAGCACCACTCACCTCCCTTCTCTGTGAATTCTCCGAGTCTGCAAATGCGTGAGTGCCAAATTCTGCCATGATAATCCAAGTAAACCTTTTAACGTTGACACAGTTTCTTCTTTCTCTTTTCCTGGCTCATGGAAGTGAGAAGAATTAGTGGCATTGAGCCACGGATGCATTGCTTCCACCACTGTCCAGAAAGTGATCTCAAAAACCCACTGGCTGCAGCAGCCTTCTGGCCTACCACGTGTGGGTATTATGTGCTCTCCTTGCCTTTCAAGGAGACAGCATGTCTCAAAGCATGAGATAAAATATAAAAGCCTCCACTGAAATTTGACACGTTCTCTACTCATTTACTCACTAATAAATGATCTTCTGCATGGACATTTCTGCCCAAGAAACTATAAAATTATTATACTGAACTTCATATTATGGAGGGACTTCTGTCATAGCTCAGTTGGTAAAGAATCTGCTTGCAATGCAGGTTCGATTCCTGGGTCGAGAAGATCTTCTGGAGAAGGGATACGCTACCCACTCCAGTATTCTTGGGCTCCCCTTATGGCTCAGCTGGTAAAGAATCTGCCTGCAATGCAGGAGGCCTGGGTTCAATCCCTGGTTTGGGAAGAGACTATACATTTATTATACTGAACTTTAATACTATGGAGGTAATATGATACTACAAAAGAATCCTGACTGTAGAGAAAGATGAATACTATTATTCCTACATGAACACTACTATTCCTACTCCTGTTTCTTTTTGATGTCATCTTTCTACTTTTCCCTATGCATGCTTTTAATCAATTTTTTAATCAGGGAGGATATAGATTGCTGTGATCTTTTACACTTTTTTTTAAAAAACATTTTCCAAGTTGGTGTTGTGGTATATTTTTCATTAAAGAGTACAGTTGTTAAGAGTGTGCTCTGAAGATAGACTGTTATGCTCTGAGTGTTTGTAACCCCCTCAAATTCACTTGTTGAAGCCCTAACCCTGGTGTGATAGCCTTTGTAGTTGGGGCCTTTGAAAGGTAATTGACTGAGGTCAGGAAGGTAGGGCCCCACAATGAGATTTATGTTCTTATAAGAAGAGGAAGATAAACCAGAACTATTTTTCTCTTTCTGCCCTACAAGGACACAGTGAAAAACTGATGTCTGCAAGCCAGGAAGAAGGCTCTCACGAGGAACCCAATTGTCTGGCACCTTGATCTTGGGCTTTCCAGCTTCCAGAACTGTGAGAAAGAAATGCCTATTGTTTAAGCCACCTGGCCTGTAGTATTTTTTATGGAATCTTGAGCTAAGTCACAGGCTTCCAACCTGTTTATTGGGTAAACATGGCTAATTTGCATAACATTTTTGTGCTTTGTTATCCTCAGTTATAAAATGGAGATCATAATAACACAGTTATTATGAAGATGAAATGAGATATTACACATAAAGTGCTTAGAACGTATATGACACATCTTAAAAAAGAAGTCACTCAGTCGTGTCCAACTCTTTGCGACCCCATGGACTGTAGCCTACTAGGCTCCTCTGTCCATGGGATTTTCCAGGCAATAGTACTAGAATGGATTGCCATTTCCTTCTCCAGGGGATCTTCCCAACCCAGGGATTGAACCTGGGTCTCCCACATTGTAGACAGACAGTTTACCATCTGAGCCACCAGGGAAATACTATGGCACATCTTAAGTCCTCAATAAATAATAACCATTGGCTCTTGATGGTCACTTCCCTGTCTTTTAATCTGAAAAATCACACCCATCTCATGAACTGTTTGTCAGGATAAAGTCCATATGTGTTAGAACCTAGTACAGTGCCTGATAGACAGTAAGTAGGTTGGGAATTATCAAAATCATAAACTAAAAACTTGAAAAAAAACTTGAAAACTGTTCAAACTGAAAACATCTATTTGAAATGCTCAAAGTAACACAGACATTTAGTGTCAAATCTGGAGATCAATGAAGGACTTTTCATTGCTTTGTCCCAGGAAAATTTTATCACTTTTCCACTCCAAATTCTCTAAAGAGATATTTTAGACCATGTCACGAGAAGAGTGGTGTTCCTGTTACTTTCTTCTGTGTAGTAGATGACTCCAAAACTTAGCTGCTTGTAGCATCATTTTAACATATCCTTTGATTTCATGGTCAGTAATGGACAAGGCATATAAGACATGGTTAGCCTCTGCTCAGTAATAACTCAGACCCTAACTGGAAGAATTAGTCTCTGTAGAGGACTCAGCAGCTGCTGTTGGATTCATCTGAAGGTGTCTTTATTCATGAGACTGTGTTGGATGAGACCTCAGTTGAGGCTAGGTACAGAAGCTTGACAGCCTCTCCCCGTGGCTTGAGCTTCCTCATAGCATGGTAGTCTCAGAATAATGACATTCCTTACTTTGTGGCTTTGGGTGTCAAAAGCAATGTCTGTGTGAACCAGACAGAAATACATTACATTTTATGACCTAACCTTGGACATTTCACAATGTCACTTCTGCTGCGTCCCATTGGCTATGAATCAGTCACTGAAGTTGGCCCAGAAAAAAAAAAAAAAGTAGAATGCACAGTCCTCTCTTTGATAGAAGTCATGTCAATGACATGTCTAAAACTGCCACAGTAGTTTAGTCCTGAGTGTTTCAGGGAACTGTTTACTGAGACAATGAAATTATAGGTCTTCTCTTGCTCAAAGGTGACTCATCGACTATGGTAAAGGCTTTGAGTGTGGGGATCACAGTAAACTGTGGAAAATCCTTAAAGAGATGGAAATACCACACCACCTTACCTGCCTCCTGAGAAATCTGCATGCAGGTCAAGAAGAAACAGAACCAGACACAGAACAATAATTGGTTCCAAATTAGGAAAGGAAAACATCAGGGCTGTATATTGTCACCTTGTTTATTCAACTTATATGCAGAGTACATCATATGAAATGCCAGACTGAATGAAGCACAAGCTGGAATTAAGATTGCTGGGAGAAATATCAATAACCTCAGATATGCAGATGACACCACCCTTATGGCAGAAAGTGAAGAGTAACTAAAGAACTTCTTGATGAGAGTGAAAGAGGAGAGTGAAAATGTTAGCTTAAAACTTGACATTCAAAAAACAAAGATCATGGCATCTGGTCCCATCACTTCATGGCAAATAGATGGGGAAACAATGGAAACAGTGACAGACTTTATTTTCTTGGGTTCCAAAATCATTGCAGATGGTGACTGCAGCCATGAAATTAAAAGACTTTTGTTCCTTGGAAGAAAAGCTATGACCAACCTAGACAGGATATTAAAAAACAGAGACATTACTTTGCCAACAAATGTTGCTCTAGTCAAAGCTATGGCTTTTTCAGTAGTCATATGTGGATGTAAGAGTTGGACCATAAAGAAAGTCTAGTGCCGAAAACTTGATGCTTTTCAACTATGGTGTTGGAGAAGACTCTTGAGAGTCCCTTGGACAGCAAGAAGATCAAACCAGTCAACTCTAAAGGAAATCAACACTGAATATTCATTGAAAGGACTGATTCTAAAGCTCAAGCTCCAGTACTTTGGACACCTGATGCAAAGAACTGACTCATTGGAAAAGACCCTGATGCTGGGAAAGATTTAAGGCAGGAGAAGGGGATGACAGAGGATGAGACGGTTGGATGGCATTACCGACTTGATGGACTTGAGTTTGAGAATACTCCTGGAGCTGGTGTTGGACAGGGAAGCCTGGTGTGCTGCAGTCCATGGGGTTGCAAAGAGTCAGACATGACTGAGCCACTGAACTGACTGCTCAAAGATTCATTTGGTTTATAAACAATTCCTTAAGCCAAAGGATCTTGTCTTAGTCACCTCAATATCCCTTGTCCTACCCAGAGTCCTTGCAGAGTTGGTAATGAATGTTTTCTCCCACCCAAGTACTAACAACACTTGACTTTGCTCAGCTTCCAAGATGAGATGAGATCCAGTGCACTCAGGGTGGTATGGCCATAGGCGAATATTTTCTAGTTTACATCAAGCATAACTGCCTTTATTATTTCCTAATTGTGTTCCAGATTTTCATTATAATAAATCTCATTGCACATATTATATTAAACATACCTATATTTGCTGAATTTTATAGTTTATCTCCCTTCAAAATCATGTAATTTTATTTTTATGAGTTGGTATAATTTTCTTATATAAAAATTTGCATTTAACAATACCAATAGTGATGATAATAATAACAAATCTTGGTCAAACAAACATCCTACTTTGGTTTTAGGAAGTATGGCCCCTTTTAGGCTATGAGGGTTGAAAAAATTGAGCATGACTTCCTAAGTTCAAGGTGGTACATGTGAAGGAAGTATTCTCAATACAACCAAGGGAGCTGTAGACATATGACACTTAGGATCTGCCTGAAGCTCTGAGGCATTCTACTCTGGACTTGCCTAGAAAATTAAAGTTCCCTTCATGTGTCCTGTGTGTGATTGAAACACTCCATTGAAATGCTGTAGATATTTCAGTATTTGGGCAACCAAATCGTAGCTTCTGTCATCTCTCTCCCAACTAGTTAGGAAAAAAGAATGATCAGAAATATTTGCCAAGTATGACTTCATTTAATCATTTCAGCACTATGTGATCTAGCAGTTACCACTCCCATGTTATATGAATATATAAGCCATAGTTTTAGATGGCCTGCCTAAGGGGCGTTAGGTCATATTACAAGTAAATGAAGAGGTAGTGGGGACTTCCCTGGAGTTTCAGTAGCTAAGATTAGGCACTCCCACTGTAGAGAATTATTTTCTTGGGCTCCAAAATCACTGCAGATGATGAGTGCAGCCATGAAATTGCTCCTTGAAAGAAAAGCTATGACAAACTTAGACAGCATATTGAGAAGCAGAGACATTACTTTGCTGACAATGGTCCATATAGTCAAAGCTATGGTTTTTCCAGTCGCCATGTATGAATGTGAAAGCTGGACCATAAAGAAGGCTGAATGCTGAAGAATTGATGCTTTTGAACTGTGGTGTTGGAGAAGACTCTTGAGAGTTGCTTGGATGGCAAGACAATCAAACCAGTCAGTCGTAAAGGAAATCAATCCTGAATATTCATTAGAAGGACTGAAGACGAAGCTGAAGCTTGAAAAACTGGCCACTTGATGTGAAGAGCCAACTCTTTAGAAAAGACCCTGATGCTGGGAAACATTGAAGGTGGAAGGAGAAGGGGACGACAGACGACAAGATCGTTGGATTGGATTACCAACTAAATGGACATGAGTTGGAGCAAACTCAGGGTGATGGTGAAAGTCAGGGAAGCCTGGCATCCTGCAGTCCACAGGGTCACAGAGTCGGACGTGACTGAGGGACTGAGCGAAGACAAAACTGCAGGGGATGCAGATCCAATCTCTGCTCTGGAGCTAAGATCTTGCATGTTGCACAGAATGGCCAAAAATTAATTATTTTATTAATTAAAAGAAGTAGTATCCATATTCAGAAATACTTTTCAGTGGATAAATAGGTAGTTGGATGGATGAGTGGGTGGCTTAATCAGTCCTCGGTTATTTGTTTTATTTGGGTCCTTCAGTACCCATGACACTTTCTTTTGCCTCTGCTGAAGAAGGGATAAAAGAATAGCAAAAGTGTGTTCAAAACAAATCCTGGAAGCCAGTATAATTTTTAGAAATGTACTGACTGTCAAATGTACAGCTAAACTGGCCAGCAATATGAAGGAGAGAGTATGACAATATAGATATTGGAATGAAACTATTTCTGGGAGTTGCAAGTGACCATATAACTCACAAGTAATGCTGAAGTCTGTAAGTCTAGGAGATTCATATTTTATTGTATCAGGGAGAATGGCTCATAATTCATTTGCTGGGCTTTTGTGGATATGCTTACCCTGAACATTTCAGCATAAAATTTCTTTTCTTTTTGCAGAAATGGAAATGCAACTGGGATATTTTGGCAACAGATATGTCTGTGTTGGAATAACAGTGTTTCAGAAAGCGTTTGGATATCTGACTGTATTTGACAAATGTCAGTAGTGACAGGTGGGCAACAGGGGCACCTACACTGGAGCATGTGAAGCAGAATTTCTTCTGTGAAATGTCAGTCTATGGGCTTCCCAGGTGGCGCTAGTGGTAAAGAACCCACCTGCCAGTGTGAGAGACATAAGAAACTTGGGTTGATCCCTGGGTGGGAAAGATCCCTTGAAGAAAGGAATGGCAACCCACTCCAGTATTTTTTCCTGGGAAATCCCATGGACAGAGGAGCCTGGCACGTTACAGTCCATAGGGTCACAAAGAGTCAGACATGATCCAAGTGACTTCACTGCACATATGCTCACTGGCGATCACCCTATCACTTCATCACGTGGCCAGTTTTCACCAGAATCCAGTGTTCACCACAGTTGCTAAAATAGCTCATCTTGGTACTTCTCAAAATGCTGAAGTAAATCATTATTATCCAAAGACTAAGAAATATAGAGTTGATGAAAGAAAAGTAATAAAATTCTTTCAGAGCCCACTTTCAAAAATAATTATTTTTAATAAGTTTATAAGTGATATGTGCATCTATAAACTGGGACTGCATAAACTGTTCCAGCTCCATACCCACAAATTTGCTCAGATCGGGGCCCTCTGTACCTGGACCACATGTTCAGGGATAACCATGGGAGCGTGCATGCTCACCACACCAGGTGTAAGGCTTCTGCAGAGCTGGAAGATGCTCTGGGGCAGTGAGGCCAGAGTCCACATGGAACAGGCAATCAGGACTGAGCGTGATCCCTTGACACAGCTGGCCATTGCTCCTTCTTGGCCATGAGTTAAGGCATCTTGGAGGAAGACCACAGTAACACACTTCCTATATATTCAAAGGCTCTCCATTCCACAAATATGCCATAATTTATTTATTTTAATAATAATAATACATTTTCCTCTTTTGAAATGTTTTATTTTGTATTGGGGTATATTCGATTGACAGTGCTGTAGTAGTTCCAGGTGAACAGAGAAGGGACTCAACCATATGCATACACGTACCCATTATCCCCCAAACTCCCCTTCCCTCCATGTGGCCACATAACATTGAGCAGAGTTCCCTGTGCTATACAGTAGGTCCTTGTCAGTTATCCATTTTAAATATAGCACTGTGTACATGTCCATCCCAAACTCCTTAACTATCCCTTCCTCCCATTCTGTCCCCCAGCAACCATAAGTTCATTCTCTAAGTCCATGAGTCTCTTCCTGTTTTGTAAGTTCATTTATATCATTTCTATTTAGATTCCACATATAAGGCATGTCATATAGTATTTCTCCTCTATCTGACTTACCTCACTCAGTATGACAATCTCTATGTCCATCCATGTTGCTGCAAATACAATTTTTGTTTGTTTACCCTATTTTTTTTTAACTCTCAAGATATATTTTACACTTGAAAATTACCAATTCTCAGCGGGAGTGACCCAGACAATAGGATCTTTAAAAAGTGACTGGCCTAAGAAACCCCATTTCATAACATGTGGAAAATCTATCGTCCCTCCCCCCACAATGAATGGCTATGAATTTGTAGTATGTTGCAGTTCTCTGGGTTTATATTCTTGCTGATAGCCTTCACTTGTGTGTTTTTGCATCATCTTGAATGTGTTAAAACAACAATGTGGACCATTTTCACTTTCATACACCTACATTATGTAGGTAGGCATATAGATTTCATAATCATAGAAGAGTGATTTTTTTAAAGGTTTAAAAAGTTACAAAGCCCTCTCTGTCATATTTTTTCTCTGATGTCCCTGACTTTGGTGATGATCAGTAATATCCAGTTGAACTCCTATTTTCCTTTGCTGTCTCTCAGAATAGAGTTCATTTTACCTGTCTCCTTTATTTGTAAACCTTATAGCTTTCCTTCAAACATCCCTCTTTCTAGAACTGAACACCAGACAACCAGACAGAACAATAGTTATCTCTCATCTCTGAGTGTGCAGAGTTTGGCAATGAAAAGGAAACATTAAAATCATAGTAAAAATGACGGTATCTATCAGAATGTTTAACCACAATTACCTTTTTTTTCTTATCCATATGAAGTTAGTCAAATGGTATAATAATGACCATATAAATTAAAGAACTGACAATATTTTTGATGTTTAGATATTCTTAAATCTTGGCATTGTAGAGGTGAAATGCCTGACTTCCCTATAGCTTTGTTTTGAATTATGTGACCTTGAGTAAATTACATAATTTCTCTAAAGTCTCAGCTTTCTCACTCTTCAGTTGGGAATAAGACTAATCACATTCATGAATATGCATGGACATCAGGTGAAGTGTCCTGTCCTTAGCTATTCAGCCGAAATTCGCTTGGACTCCCTGTTGTGCACTCTGAGACACCCATCTGTGTGTGATTCAACCACACTGGGACTTTCATGGCTGCAGTGGGGGTGGGAATGCCAATGTTTCCCTCCCTGGACATTTATTCCCCATTCAATGAGTTCTGCCCATCCATGATCTCATTGTCCCTTTCATGTTAACACACTTCACACTGTAAAGCCCCGCCCTTTTTCTATGACCCAACCCCTTGACAACTTCTTGAGAAGGCTCCAGGAGATGGTGAAGGACAAGGAGGCCTGGCATGCTGCAGTCAGTCCATGGGGTTGCAAAGAGTTGAACATGACTGAGCAACTGAACAACAACAGCAAACCCCTGACAAACCCTAATTTAATAAGGTTTGTGGGCATGTGAAGGCAACGGCACCCCACTCCAGTACTCGTGCCTGGAAAATCCCATGGACGGAGGAGCCTGGTAGGCTGCAGTCTATGGGGTTGCTAAGAGTCGGACATGACTGAGCGACTTCACTTTGACTTTTCACTTTCATGCACTGGAGAAGGAAATGGCAACCCACTCCAGTGTTCTTGCCTGTAGCATCCCAGGGACGGGGGAGCCTGGTGGGATGCCGTCTATGGGGTCGCACAGAGTCGGACATGACTGAAGCGACTTAGAAGCAGCAGCAGTGGGTATGTGGCTGACCTTACTGATGTTTCAGAAAAGCCTAGGAGGAATTACGTAGAACTTTGGTGCCCTGTGTACTGTCTATTAAAGGCATTTGGCCTCCCAGTTTCAATGCGTGTCTCCTCCAGTGCCTGTGACCTCCAGGAAGCATAACTCTTTCTCTCCTTATTGGGCTTGGGATGTGATAGGTCACCTTGCCCTGGGCTTGTCCTTCAGAGACACCATAGATCTGGCAGAAATTCCTTTCCTCCCTCCCTTTTTTCTGCTCCTCTTGTCTCTGCCAAGTTGGTAAGATTTGTGTCCTCACTCTTTGCCAGCCCCCTACTAGGCAGACATCTCTGTTGCCCAGACATCTTGTTTGAAACATCACCTCCTTCTTCGCCCTGCTTTCCTTCATGTGTGTGCTCAGTCACTCAGTCATGTCCAAAGGTTCCCATCCCTGGGATTCTCCAGGTAAGAATACTGGAGTGGGTTGCCATTTCCTTCTCCAGTGCATGAAAGTGAAAAGTGAAAGTGAATTCACTCAGTCATGTCCTACTCTTCGAGACCCCATGGACTGTAGCCTACCAGGCTCCTCCGTCCATGGGATTTCCCAGGCAAGAGTACTGGAGTGGATTGCCATTGCCTTCTCCAATTTTAAATGTAGTAGACTCTTAATAAGGGTTGGGGGCTTCCCTGGTGACTCAGTGGTAAAGAATTTGCCTGTCAATGTAGGAGACCCAAGTTCAATCCCTGGGTCTGGAAGATCCCTGGAGTGGGAAATGGCAGCCCACTTCAGGATGCTTGCCTGGGAAATCCCATGGGCAGAGGAACCTAATGGGCTACATTTTATGGGGTCAAAAAATAGTCAGACTCAACTTAGTGACTAAACAACAAGGACAACAAATGAGTGTTGGAGGGGAGGGTTGAGATTCAAGATGGGATGACGTAGACGGAGAGTGTGATCAGGACAGAAGAAAAGTGAATGACATTGATGAAAAAGGATAGAGCTGATGTGACAAAAGAATGGTCCCCAGGCCAGGTGGTCATATTTTGACACACTCCTAATACCTAGTACCAAAGCACTCTTAATACTGAAAGTATGAAGTGCATAAAACCTCTGTTCCCTAAGGCTAGGTAGCTGTCTCCCGTGGTGTTCACTGCAGATACATAAGTCTTTGTGGGTGTCCTTCCACACACCCCAGGACCAATGAGATGGGGGAACATCTCTCTCTCTTTTCTAGGTAGAAACACAGATGGGGGAAAGCAACAATTTCAGTGGGTTTATTTTAGAAACAGAAAACAGCTTCCTAATGACAGGCTGGTTGGAGGGGGTTGCATCTCATTGGTTTTGCTGGCAGATCACCCTCTGCTGAACTGTTCTGCCATTTGTTGTCTGTTGAGGAGACAACAAAATGTTGCTGAGCAGCTGGTGGCAGAATTATGTTGCATGCACAAAATGGGGGAGAAAAGTCTGGCCCAGTGCTATAATTTCCTAATTGGATAGGGTGGGAAAAGGAGCCATGTCTTTATCCGAATTAAATGTGTTTTTTCTCCTTCCGGTTCAGCATGTCTGACTATGGCTGCTAGGAATCAGTGAGGGGCACGCTTCATGCGTTTCAGAGGGGATTCTGTTAAAACAACAACAACAACCAAAAAATAACTGTCCCGAGGTCTGTGGAAAGTCAGAATCATTCTGGAGTCTAGAATGACTGTGGCAAGGTGATGCCTTGGTTTATCTGCGGGGAGTTACGGCTCCCCAGAGATGTGGGTCAAGACAGCGGGGATATTAATAGAGAAAAGGCACATGAAAGCCTGGAGAGGATTCGCAGCAACAAGACCTAAGAGGAGACACAGGTGCAAGAAACCCTTCAGTATAGTGAAACTTTAAAATCCAGGTCTTAATTCCCTTTGTTCAGTTCAGTTCAGTTCAGTTGCTCAGTCGTGTCTGACTCTTTGTGACTCCATGGACTGAAGCATGCCAGGTTTCCCTGTCCATCACCAACTCCCAGAGCTTGCTTAAACTCATGTCCATTGAGTCACTGATATGATCCAACCATCTCATCCTCTATTATCCCCTTCTTCTCTTGCCCTCAGTCTTTCCCAGCATCAGGGTCTTTTCCAAAGAATTAGTTCTTCACATCAGGTGGCCAAATAGTGAAGCT
The DNA here is from genome assembly GCF_000754665.1 of Bison bison bison. Classification (NCBI taxonomy): domain Eukaryota; kingdom Metazoa; phylum Chordata; class Mammalia; order Artiodactyla; family Bovidae; genus Bison; species Bison bison. The sequence continues at coordinate 8,165,630 of NW_011494951.1, read as the reverse complement.
TCAGCTACAGCATCAGTCCTTCCAATGAATATTTAGGACTGATTTCCTTTGTAAACCATGATATCTAAAATTCATAGCACAATAGTTTTTTGGAGCAATTAGACAACTGTCAAACACAGTATTTTATTTGGCTTCAATCATTTGAGTTGGATGCTTGTTAAAAGATATATTTGCTTGTTTCCTAAACAGTTTATGACAATTGTGCATGCATGGGTGCTAAGTCGCCTCAGTCCTGTCCAGTTCTTTGCTACTCTGTGGACTGTAGCCCACCAGGCTCTTCTGTCCACGGGATTCTTCAGGCAAGAATACTGGAGTGGGTTGCTATGCCCTCCTCCAGGAGATCTTCCTGACCTAGGAATCGAACCTACATGTCTTGTCTCCTGCATTAGCAGGCGGGTTCTTTACTGCTAGCGCCACCTGGGAAACTCCTGACAATTGTAATTCTATGCTAATTATATTATATAATCAATATTATGTAAACTAGGAGCTGACTCATTGGGAAAAAAACCTTGATGCTGGGAAAGACTGAGGGCAGGAGGAGAAAGGGGTGATAGAAGATGAGATGGTTAAATAGCACCACCGACTTGATGGACTTGAATTTGAGCAAACTTGGGGAGATAGTGAAGGACAGATGAGCTTGGCATACTGCATTCCATGTGGTCATAAAGAGTCAGACACAATTTAGCAACTGAACAACAACATACTATTATAAATGATTATAAAAAAAATCAGAGTTGCTTTGAAAATTCACTTGAAATAGATGGCTGACTAAAAATGTTCATATTGAAAGTGCTGTGAGCAAGTTAACCTAAAGGTTGGAGGAAAATCACAAAACCCAAGATATCTACTCTCAGTTTGATTTGCAGGTGTGACAAGATACTGCTCCACCTGAAAAAAATAGAAATTAGAAATTGAAAATGAATCATTATGAGTGTGTTTTTTTCCCAAGACAGAATAAGTAGAACACTAATCACAATATTTGTGTTTAAAGAAAAGACCCTGACCTTAAACCAAACGACTGACAAACATGTAATTAAAATGCGTGTGACACACATACATACATACACACATACATACATACACATGCATGTGCACAACAATTTTATGATTTCCGTCTGAGCCTTGTTTTTGGTTAACTCACCAGTCTCAGGTCTGGATCGGAAAGGATCAGATGTCTTCAACCTTGATGGGAGTGTAAAAAATCATTCTGGACAGTTAAGTGGATGATGTTGGAGGGACTGAAAGGGGATGTGATGGAATGGGTGTGTGGAAGGAGGTGAGAGGCGTATGGGAAGACAATAATGGGGAGGGTGCCACCAGTAAGCACAGCCAAAATCTCAAAGCAGGTCTGGGGCTCTGACTCCAGCCAATGTGAAATGCGAGGCTGGCTAGAGAAAGTCCTGTTTAGTTCTGAGGATCGAGATGGTGAATAACACTGAGGCTTAGGGACAGAGAATAACAGAAGAGCCTGTACAAGTGCAGAGGGGGACAGTCCAGCAAAAAGTTCTTGACTTCAAAGTCCAGCAGAGCAGCCACAGTGTGCCTCTATCCTGACACTTATTCTCTCGGATCCCACATTTCCTCACCTATAAACTGTGGATCAGCAAACCTCTCTCATAGGATAATGAAAGGCTTACACTTGTCATGTATTCAGAACACCTAATAAATGTTAGTTTTTATTAGTTGTATAGCACGTGTGTGCTAAGTCGCTTCAGTCGTGATCAACTCTTTGCGACCCTAAGGACTTTAGCCCACCAAGCTCCTCTGTCCATGGGATTCTCCAGGTAAGAATATTGGAGTGAGTTGCTGTGCCCTCTTCCAGGGGATCTTCCTGACCAGGGACTGAACTCGTGTCTCTCAGGTCTCCTACACTGGCAGGTGGCTTCTTTACCAGCTGAGCCAGCTGGAAGCCCTAATAGTATAGTAGGTTTCTTCTTTCCTATCCTTTGTTAATTCATTCAAACGTATTTATTGAATATCTCCCTGTGCCAGGAGCTCTTCTGGTTTTAAAAACTTTGATGAACTTGTTATAAAACTTTCTACAGTACATAAAAGAGTTGGAACCCTTCTTTGATGAAACTTACTTTCCAGAGGAGAGACAGACACTAAGTTAAAATATAATACAAATGCAGTGACATGTGCCGTGAAACAAACAGCAAAGGAATGGAAAACCTTCACTATCTTATAAAGAAAAGTGTGTGTGAAGTGGGGTATTAATCTGCACACTGTCTCAATTTTTATTCTAACTGGAAAGAAAGTGATTCTATGGCAGCATAGTTGTTGCTATAATTATTGATGACTCCTCAGCTGTTGCAGCTCAAAACAGGAATGACTCATGGCCAGTAAGCTTCAAAGAGTTCTTAATTTTTAATGAAAATAGCTTTATTGTTTTTGTTCTGAGTCTAAGCATTATATATACTTACTTGTCTTATAGAAAACTCAAAACAATATAATGAATTATGAAAAAAACAGAAAAAGGGAATAAAAGAAGTAAAAAATCACCTAAAATCCCAACATTAAAGCATAGCAACTTATTTGAGTTTTTTGTTTGTTTTTATGAATTTTCTTAAAGCCATCTCTCAACATATAGTAATAGTACAAAATAGCACTCAACGAAACTCATGACTATATGCAAATACTTATATATATGGTATATGCACACAATACAAACATTCATTTTACATATATATATGTATATATATATATATACACTCATATGAATGCCATATGCATATATATTCTCCTGTGCAAGCCATACATATAAATATAGATTCTCATGTACATGCCATATATATATAAATGTGTATGTGTGCATGTGTGTGTGTGCGTGTGTGAGAGAGAGATATACATCCAGAGTGTGGGGAAAGGAAAGTGAGGTGGTAAACAAATAACAGCTGGCCCCCCCCTTCAAGAAAACCCATAGCCAGTGCTCAGCACTAGGAACACTTGCAGACAGGCATGAAGGAGCCCTGTGCCTCTCCTGTTCACAGGAGCCAGGCGTCAAGTAGAAAGTAATCTCCAGCCCCCTCCTGTTTCCTGCCCACACTGATAAAGTCTGACTCCCACTAGCACTAATATGTTGCATGTTCTGACACCTCTGGGCAGCTTCAGGGATGCCAGATTCTCGGCTCTGTGCCGAGACATGTTCCACGTGAGGCTAAATGCAGTGTGAGGAGCATCTGCATGCTGGCCATGGTCTCCAGTGGGGGCACTGTCTAGGAGGCCTCCCAGAGTTGCTTAAGATGACTCCTGCAGTAGAGAAAGTGATAGGCTCTGGAGACAAGAATGGTCCAGATAACGTGGGGTGGCATTCAGGAGATGACCCGTGTAAGAAAGATAAATAGCGTTTGGGAAATATTTTACAGTGGATAAAATCTCTCATCTGCATTCTCTCCTTTGATCCTCATGAATTTCCATGGAGTTGTTGCAGAGGATGAGATAGTTGTCTAGCATCACCAACTCAATAAGCATGAGTTGAGCAAACTCCAGGAGATAGTGGAGGACAGAGGAGCCCGGCGTGCTGCAGCCCATGGGGTTGCAAAGAGTTGGACATGACTTAGTGACTGAACAACAACAACAATCCCAGAGGGGCACCTCAGGCTGCCTGTAAGTCATTTCCTAAACTCATTTGAAATACCTCTGGTTGTTTACATGTCTTTGAAAGTCAGTATGAAAGGAAGAATGACTATCAAGTCCAATGAGGGAGACTGAATTTGACCTCATGCTATCACTTGAAATCAATCAAATGAGGATGCACGCCTCACTGAAAAGACTCAGAGGGCAAAATATGTGATGAACAGGTGACTCCAACTATATGATCTGTAGGAGAATATTTTTACCTGAAGTAAATATGACCACATTAACATTTATCCGTCAAATACAAACCCCACAAAAGCAAGAATATTTGAGCGTTTGGTTTCTAGCCATCGCCCCAGTTGCCAGCTTATTCACAACTGATACTTGTTGAGTCAATTAATATGCTAAATCTGGATGCTGACAACATAGGTGTCTATTGCATTTCCTTTTTCTTTTCTGAATACTTTAAGTAATTTATTACTGTTTTTCTTGCTGTTGTTTTGAAATGAAATCTATTATCATAAAGGAGATAGTCAACACAGAGCCTTAGCAAAAGGGAGGGATATTATAAAATAAAATGGGGTAGATTTATCAATAATTCCATGGAGAAAGATAGGCATTTTCCTCCTATTGTCTCTATTTCCATTTAAACAACGGGATTCAACAAGATTGTGATACTTGTAAAAGTTAGACAGTGAAAGTTGGTTCTGGAATTCAAACCCAGCATCTATAGGTGGCAAAAACTTTTTCTTAAGAGCCAAATGGACGCAAAGCTGAGTTATGAGCTCACATATTTTCATGTGTGTTGGGATGAGAGATGAAGGAGATCAAAGGATTTAATAATATTCAGGCAATTAAAAAATGAGTGCCTATGCAAGCTATTTATTATGGTGTGCCAAATGCTGTATTAAACATTATTCTTTTTAATCCTCATGTATTCTCTGGTATTAACAGATTTGAAAAATATTACCTCCAAGATGTTCCGTAACTTGACCAAGATCACACAACTAATAATCACTAACCAAGGACTCTAACTGTGGTGGCCTGCTGCTGCTGCTGCTGCTAAATTGCTTCAGTCATGTCTGACCCTGTGTGACCCCATAGACGGCAGCCCACCAGGCTCTCCCGTCCCTGGGGTTCTCCAGGCAAGAACACTGGAGTGGGTTGCCATTTCCTTCTCCAATGCATGAAAGTGAAAAGTGAAAGTGAATTCGCTCAGTTGTGTCCAACTCTTAGAGACCCCATGGACTGCAGCCCACCAGGCTCCTCCATCCATGGGATTTTCCAGGCAAGGGTACTGGAGTGCGGTGCCATTGCCTTCTCCGCTATGGTGGCCTATGAAATGCCAAAGCTCCACAATACCAGCAACCAGTTACCTCCCGGAGCCAAACGTGGAGAAGAGGTAGTGTCTTGGGTCCAAATCCATGTCTGTCTTACTTCATTTGTTCTTTCTCTCTATCTCTCTCTTGTTTTCTCTTTTTCTATAAGATCTGGACTGTTGATCTGAAGTCTTTATCATTGTCTTATCCTTTTTTTCATCTTAGAATTTGTATGGAAGTAAAAGTTATTTAATGAGCACCATTGATCACTGTCTTTTATTATGCCTTGAAAGCTATGTATACTAGCTCACTCGACATTTGACAGGTCAAATTCAGAAAGTCCTAAGAATCCCCAAAGAGACTTCCCTAATGGTTTGCAAATAATCACATGTGGACATCAAACTACTCTTCTCCAACTTTCTTTTCTTTTGACTTTGCTATATTAAAGTATAAAACCCAGATGGATACACATCAGTTCTTAAAGATATCTAGAAAAAAATTACTATAAGGTTGTGGATAATAGCATTCAGTTCAGTTCAGTCGTTTAGTCGTGTCCAACTCTTTGCGACCCCATGAACCACAGCATTAGAGGTTTCTTTTTTTTTCCCTTTGTGGGGTCGGGGGGTGTTGTTTTTGTTTTGCTGTGCAGTCTTTTACCTCCAAATGCTGGTGAAAGAAAAACCTGGGAAAGTGCTGAATCCAACCTTAAATATTTAATCTCATCTTCAAACCTCAGAGGTCAGGAAAGGTTTGGGGTGTCTCCATGCATGAGTTCAGCAACCAAAAAAGTCCCAAACCTTGTTCTCCTTTTCTATCTTACATGTCATGGGACTTTCACTTGCAATTTATCTCTCAACTCTGATTCTTTCTACAGGAACTAAAACCCCGTTTGTCTTAAACGGTCTGGTTTGCTGTCACCATGGCACTGAAATCATTATGATTCTCCAGGGCAATTTTCTTCCTGGACTAATAACACTCCATTAGCATCTTTCAAAGCCAGGGGAAAATCTGTTCTAGGAAAAGTGGGAGAGGTAGGTAACAGTGAAATGCAGAATAAAATGTGCCCCACTGGCTTTATGTAATTCTTTGCTGACACACGATTTCTCAATTAGACAGCCCCAGCCTCCCTATTTACTGCTGGGAAGGAGGGAGGCTTTGTCAAACTGGCAGATGGGTTTGTTCCTTTCATTGGCTCTGTCAGCAAACATACAGAAATGACCCTCAGAGCTTTGAACCCTTGAACAATCCAGATGTGATGGAGAAAATTGGTGAAACTGTATGTGGTTTCAACAAACTTGGAGTTCACTCTGGTCTTGTTGGTGTTGTCTAGTCATTAAATTGTGTCCAACTCTTTGCGACCCCATGGACTGTAGACCACCAGGCTCCTCTGTCCATGGGGTTTCCCAGGCACGAATACTAGAGTGGGTTGCCATTTCCTTCTCCAGGGGATCGTCCCAATGCAGGGATCGAACCTGCATCTCCTGCACTGGCAGGTGGATTCTTTACCACTGAGCCACCTGAGAAGCTAGTTTCACTCTAGTTATGTAATACTGAATATCATAAAATCTTGCATTTTTCAAAAAATATTTGTGACAAGTCTATAGTTTTAACGTCTTACAAATTGTTTATATGCATTTGCTCCTATGTGTATATAAATTGTACATATGTATAAAGTGTGAAGAGCAGGAAAAGGCAGCCTGGAGCAGGAAAAGGCAACCCACTCCAGTATTCTGGTGGGCTACAGTCCACAGGGACACGAAGAGTCAGACACGACTGGGCAACTAAGCACATATGTATATGTGTGTGTACACACACACGCGCACACACACACGCATTTACACACATCAGAGCTACACACTTCCTTGCATTTTCACATTTTTTTTTTTTACCATCTCTTGCCCTTGTTTAATTCTACTTTGCCGATTCTTCAGCAGCTGCTGTGTCACTGAGGATACCAGGTAGAGAATATGAAGAGCTAAGATAAACTTGTACTTTTAAGGGCTAGGGGTACTAGCTGAAGAAGCAGAATATTTCTTGAAAAGTGTGAAGAGAGAGTTAGAAAGAAGAATGCTCTAGCTACCTACGTTCTTACAGTTTTAGAGCTTTTTGGAGCTTTTGAATGCAAGCCCGTTAGTAATGACTAACATCACTAATTATTTTTGGAGCTTGGACTCAAATGAATTCTGATTGCTACATCCTTCAGAGAAGCATCATTAAGCACCAGCCCAGCTTCATGGGAGAACACATAGGTTAGTAAATAGATGCCTAAGTACACAAACCCAGGTTACAGGCCTAATTTAAGAATATAGCTACTAATGATGGCAGGTTAGCAATCTCTATACTAATTTTATCAATAGAATTTATTTGAATAATATATTATTGCCTTTGGAAACAATGAAGTAAATAATAATATTGTAATTCATGAATCAATGTCAAGTTAAGACAGCATCTATGAGCTGAAGAGATAAATTTTCAGAACCAAGTCAATATTTTGTCATACAGTATTATGCCCAAGACCCCAGGTCCTGGTGTCAGATTGCAGGTGAGGGCATGCTAAGTTGCTTCAGTCGTGTCCACTGTTTGTGACTCTATGGACTGTAGCCTGCCAGGCTCCTCTGTCTGTGGGATTCTTCAGGCAAGAAAAAAGGAGTGGGTTGCCATGCTCTCCTCCAGGGGATCTTCCCAACCCAGGAATCAAACCTGCATTGCAGGTGGATTCTTTACTGTTGAGCCACCAGGGAAGCCATTGATATCAGACTGCTTTAGTTCTAATCTTATTTTATCACTTACTAGCTATATAACCTTGGAAAAGTGACTGACTGCCTCTGTATCTCAGTTTTCCAATCTGTAGAATGAAGATCACTATATTTTTATATTGTATGGTTAATAAAATCATTAAATGAAGCAATGCATCTAAAATGTTGGCAACAAGGACAAGAGTACAGTAAGTGTGGAATCCATGTTGTTGTTGTTGTTGTTCAGTTGCCCAGTTGTGTCCATCTCTTTGTGACCCCACGGACTGCAGCACACCACCAGGACTCTCTGTCCATCACCATCTCCCAAAGTTTGCCCAAGTTCATGTCCACTGCATCAGTGATACCCTTCACGGATCACTGCCTTGTCGTAGTGAAGGGCCTTGCATAACTCAATGAGCCATGCCATGTAGGGCCACCCAAGACGGACGGGTCATAGCCGAGAGTTCTGAGAAAATGTGTTCCATTGGATGAGGGAGGACAAATCACCCCAATATACCTGCTGTGAGAACGTCATGAACTGTATAAAAGGAATCCATATTAGCTTCCATCTAGCCCAGAACTGATGACCCAGTTCTAATATCCATCCAATAAAAACAATCTTAATCCTGCACAAAGTGGTTGCAATGATTAGAGAGCATGTAATTGTAAAGCTTCTAGTACAGCATCTACCATATAATAGATCTCTGTCCATAGAGTACTTTTCTGTTCCTTGTCGACATAAACTATATTAACTAACATGTGTAATAGACTTCACTGGTGGCTCAGATGGCAAACAACCTGCCTGTATTGCGAGAGACCTAGGTTCGATCCTTGGGTCAGGAAAATCCCCTGGAGAAGGGAAAGGCCACCCACTACAGTATTCTTTCCTGGAGAATTCCATGGACAGAGAACCCTGGTGAGCTACAGCCCATGGAGTCACATAGTCTCTGATATGACTGAGCAACTAACACATAGGCAACATGTGTAATAGATATGTGTAAACAGCATCTTGTAAGTTACAGGCAAACTAACATGTTAACTTATTTAATACTTTGACATGTCTTGATGTGTGTACAGGTTTCAGCCCTGTTTTAAAGGTAAAACAACCTGTTTAAATGACTTTCCTGAAGTTATGAGCAATAAATGAATATTAGAAGTGAAAAAGGTTATTTGAGCACCTGTTTGTACCACCAGCTTCATTTTGCACTTAATCTTTGTGATGTTGTTTAATCTTTCAAGGATCCCAGGGTTAGGGATTGCTTAGTCCAACATCCACAGTGAGCAAAGTGTCCCAATCAAGCTTTGTGACTAGGTCTATCTGTCAATTCAAGGAGTTGATTCTTTTCACAAACTACATATTAACTTTCTTTTATATGAGCATTTTGTTTTTATGATTATACATGTTAAAATATGGGGGGTGGCGGAGGATGAGATAGTTAGACATCATCACCGACTCAGTGGACATGAATTTGAACAAATTCTGGAGATAGTAGAGAGGACAGAGGAGCACAGTGTGCTGCAGAGCATGGGGTCGCAAAGAGTCAGATGTGACTTAGTGAAAAACAACAAATGTGTAAATAAAGGGGAAAAAGCAGGCCTGTTATCTGCACACCTCATGCACTTGAAATAGTAACTACCTCTGCGAGATCTGAGTTAACATCTTTTCCTGTCTCCCATATCCTTTCCTTGCCCCCAATTCACCTGAGTTTTACTAAGGAAATTAGAGAAAAAAAAAGAAAGAAAGCAAGAAGAGAGGGAGGGAGGAAGGAAAGAAGCAGAGAAGGAAAAGATAAAAAGAAAAGACTAGAAAGGCTAGCAGCCATGAAAGCTGCTGGGTGCGTGCAGGCGCCTGGACTGTGGTGGTCTCTGGGGTCCTGATCGGGCGCTCCGTCCGTTTCATCTTCCAGAGCCTTAAGCTACTGTGCTGTGTTCTGCCTTCTGTGTCTACATATGTCTCCAAGCAGAGCCATGGTTCCTAACAGCAGGAATTCTGCACTATCGCCGCTCAGCTCCCCCCTGCCGCCTTTGGAATCACTCTATATTAAGCAGTGGCTGTGTGCACCCCCAGGAGGAAAGCTGGCACGTCCAGCTAGCCCAAAGTTTATGGTGTTTAAAGATCTTCCCAACAAAAAAAGAAAAGAAGGAATCTAGCTCTCTTCTTTAAAAATAGCATAAATAATTCTGTTTTCTTCAGGAGATGAGAGCTCATAAGAGAGAAATAAAAATTATGTGTTTAAACCCTGCCCTGTTAGGTAGGCTGCCAATAGAGGGAGAGATGTGAGATTCTCCACAGGACAAGAAGGAGTTCAGCTGGGCTCTTGGGTTTAGATCCAGAAGTAAATGATAATATAAAAAAATAAGAGCTAGCAGACAAAGAAGAAAATACAAAGAATTAAAAGGCATTTTCTGGGATTCATGGATGAATTGTCCCCAGGGAAAGGTGAAACCCATCCAGTCCCAGTTTTCTGTGCTGACAACCACTGTGCTGATGTTAGTACTGTCTCCAGTAAACTGCAGGACCCTGCAGAAGCTCTTCTTATCAGGTCAGGTGCAGTCGTGGTCACCCAGAACTTAAGCACCAGGAGCTGGATCAGAATGCAGGCATTCTGACCTGTGTGTCAGCTAAGGCAGACAGTTTCCCAGGACTGGAAAATGCACATTCTGCCATGTCACTCTCTTTGTGTGAAACCTTTTAGCTCTACACCTTCCACGTTTTTCTCTCTAAGATAAGCCTCAAACATTTCTAACAGGATATATAGGAACTGTAATAATTTGATCCCTGCATTATCTTCCACCTCAAAAATTCCATGGACAGAGGAGCCTGGTGGGCTACAGTCCATGAGGGTCTCAAAGAGTCAGACACAGCTAAGTGACTAACTTCTAACTTTTTCTGTGCAAGTTATACCTGGTCACACAACAACTCAGTTTTGACTTTGCAGCTTGATATCAGCTATAGACAACACTAAACAAATACGCTTGGTGTGTAACAATAAAATTTTGTTTTCAAAAATGGGAAGCTTCTAGATTTAGCTTTCAGGCAGACGTTTTCCACATTAGATTGCAAATATCTATATTCATATCCATCTAGATGCTAGGTGGTAACCTCCTTGAAGGTAAGGACTCTGTCTTACTCATCTACTTAAGTGAGACCTCAGTCTGGGCCTAGAACAGTGCCTGACATTTACTGGTCCTCAGTGAATACTTATTGGGGCAGAGGGAACAGCTGAGTGAATAAATACAAGGAAGGGGAGGCAGTAAGCAACACTTAAGAGTAAGTAATGCTTAAATCCCATTATAAGCCTGTGTTCTTATCAAAAAGTGATTCTGCAGTTAAGGGGCACCTAGGTGGTACCAGTGGTAAAGAACTCACCTGCCAGTGTTGGAGAGGCGTGGGCTTGATCCCTTGATCAGGAAGATCTGGTGGAGTAGGAAATGGTAACCTACTTCAGTATTTTTGCCTATAAATCCCATGGACAGAGGAGCCTGTTGGGCTACACTTCATAGGATTGTAAAGAGTTAGACATAACAGCACACACAAGTACACACAGGTAAAGTGGAGAAAGGCCTTTTAAAAACCTCATCTCACAATTATGATTCATGATGGAGCTTCTCCATTTTCTAGTCTTTCCAAATTCTGACATTCTATGACAGATGGATCAACTCCTAGAAAATGTTCTTGAAAAATATTTGCTTGGACAAAGAGAATTCTATCCTAGCTTCCTTTCCTCCATTCCTTAATGACTGACCTGGAAATATGCAGTCAAAGAATCATGCAAAGGATCCTAATGCTGTTTAATGCTCTCAAAAGCATTATCTTATTTACAAACACCCCCTCTCTCTCTCTCTCACACACACACACACATGCCGTTATATTAGGTACAGATACGTTATTGATCTTACATGGTATTTACATGATCTTATGTGGTACCAATTCAAAATGGTACTTTGAATTATATCCCTATTCCACAAATTCTTCCACAGTTAACAGTTAACTCAAGCTTAAGTCTAAAAGCATCAACTGAGCCTCACAGACCTTCCACCTCCTGTCCTGATTCATTTATTTTGAGAAGATACAGCCTCAACAGTTTCTCAATGTGCTTCAGCTCAGCCAGAATCTAGGATCCAGGGTGAAGGTCAGGTTTGCAGCAGTGAATATAGCTCATCTTTAGCACTGATGGAGGGCGTTCTCTCTCTCTGTCTCACAGACAGACTCCAAATATAATCTACTTAAGAGTTAGCATATATCTCGTATGATTATCTATGTAATATTGCATACATTGTTTAAGCTCCCTGTTCAGTTCAGTTCAGTTCACTCGCTCAGTACTGTCCAACTCTTTGTGACCCCATGAACTGCAGCACACCAGGCCTCCCTGTCCATCACCAACTCCCAGAGTTTACTCAAACTCATGTCCATTGAGTCATTGATGCCATCTAACCATCTCATCCTCTGTCATCCCCTTCTCCTCCTGCCCTCAATCTTTCCCCGCATCAGGGTCTTTTCAAATGAGTCAGCTATCCACATCAGGTGGCCAAAATATTGGAGTTTCAGCTTCAACATCAGTCCTACCAATGAACACCCAAGACTGATCTCCTTTAGAATTGACTGGTTGGATCTCCTTGCAGTTCAAGGGACTCTCAAAAGTCTTCTCCAACACCACAGTTCTAAAGCGTCAATTCTTCTGTGCTCAGCTTTCTTTATAGTCCAACTCTCACATCCATACATGACTGCTGGAAAAACCATAGCCTTGACTAGACAGACCTTTGTTGACAAAGTAATGTCTCTGCTTTTTAATATGCTGTCTAGGTTGGTTATAACTTTTCTTCCAAGGAGTAAGAGCCTTTTAATTTCATGGCTGCAGTCACCATCTGCAGTGATTTTGGAGCCCCCCAAAATAAAGTCTGAGCTAGTTTCTAAATCCTTAACATTAGAGTCATCAAGCTGACGTGAACCTTGAAAGGTGATGCATGTCGAGCATTTAGGATTCTATCTGGCATATAGACAGCCCCCCGTTTGTTACCACTAACACATTATTATTTTTGTATCTTCTGACCATCTCCAAAACCCTGTGAGTCAGACAAGCTAGGGATAATTCTTTTCTGTAGATGAGAAAACAAAAGTTCAGAGAAGTAAGGCCATTTGCTCAAGATCACAGAGCTACTATAGCATTAAGCCATAATTTGACCTCAGTTTTCTGATTTCTAGGGATTTTCCCAACATGCTCTGCTCCTTTTGAGACTATACCTATCTGTTTGGGGAGTATCATGGTAAAGTAACTCATTTTTTTAAATGAAATTGTACTATTACTGACATGGGATTAGGAAAACATTTGTTTTCCATATAACTACAATTAGAAGAGAGTGACTATCTGGAGGTCACCAGCTGAGCCATTATCTAGTTACATGCCTTTGGATAGACAAATAATCCTCACAAGTCCTCAATTTCCTCATCTTTGAGAATTTCCTCATCTTAGAGAAGTTTGGGTAAAATTATCCTTCAGCTCTCACCCCTTCCAGCAAGCTTTCCAGTTTTCCAGGCTCTGGATTCTCAATTACTAATGCTAATAAAAAGAAGACGTACTAGAGTAATTGAAATTCACAGATAATCTCTCAAGTTGTCTCTGAATCCTTGACCACCATGCCTTATCCTTTCATTTCAGTTACTGGCAAGTACATATAATTGACTGATTTGAGCTAGATTTTCCTTCTGATCATATTTATCTTCAGGAGGAAAAGACTAATGAGCAGAAAAGTTACTAAACTGGGGAAGGGAGACATGAAAACAAAGGCATTGATGGTTTATAAGCTGGTTGTTTCTTTCTTGATCTACTAAAAGTGTCTCTAGTTTTGCCTCTTGCTTTGAAAAGATATGTTCCTGAAGGACACTTTGCAAACCAATTTTCTAAAAACTAAGTCACATGTTCCATGCAGTGATGAATTGATGAGGTGAATTAAAACAAAATCAAACAAAAATCCTTGCTTCCCTCCAATCTTTCTGTGGTTTTATAAAATCACATGAACATCAGTTTCCTTTTCTGTCAAATGAGAGCACATTGATAGTAGAGGGAAGGTAAACACATACAGGCAGCACTCTTTGCCTTTGAGGGTTCAGTTTGCAATTTATATATCTTGTCTTTGCCTTTGAGGGTTCAGTTTGCAATTTATATGTCTTGGGGGAAAGATAGATGTAAAAGTACATGGTTTCCTTAAAGGGGAAGAAATTGTTCTGAGTGTAAAAGTTGGGACATATTATAGCAAGATTAAGATATCTATCAGTATAAAGAGATCTGCTAGTGGTGAAGAACACGCCTGCTAGTGCAGGAGACATAAGAGACACGGATTCGATCCCTAGGTCAGGAAGATCTCCTGGAGAAGAGAATGGCATCCCACTCCAGTATTCTTGTCTGGAGAATCCCATGAACAGAGGAGGCTGGCAGGCTACAATCTATAGGGTCACAAAGAGTCAGACACAACTGAAGTGACTTAGCACACACATACACCTATACACAGAGAGGAGATGAGAAAACACTTCCCCAAAAGTAGAAAGATGCAACATTTCCAGATTATAGTTTCTGAAAAATATAACAAATGCAGATTTATGTTAGATAGGACCTACTGCAGTTTGCTAAGCTGATTATGAAGCTACATTAAAATCCCAGCAAGTGAAGCATATAGCATACTCTTGAAGAATACAAAATATCAGACTGGAACCAAATTCTAGTTTTCATCCTTAGTAGCTCTGAGGCTTTGGGGAAATTAATCTGCCTCACTTTCCTCATCTGTAGACTAGAGAGAACAGAGTAAATACCTTATAGGGCATTTTTGTGAAGAATTAAGCAAGGTAATAGGGTATTCCTGATGGTTCAGTGGGTAAAGAATCTGCCTGCAATGTAGGAGATGTGGGCTTGATCCCTGGGTTGGGAAGACCCCATGGAGAAGAAAATGGCAACCCATTCCAACATTCTTGCCTGAAAAATCACATGGGCAGAAGAGCCTGGCATGCTACGGTCCAAAGGGTCACAAAGAATCAGACACAACTGAGTGACTAAGCAAAGGAATTAATATACATAAAGCCCTTAGCTGTGGCTCCAAATATTTTGTGTTAAATAGTATTATTCATAAGATTATTCATATCTAAAAGTGTATAACATGTGCATATCTTATTTCTCTACTTTGTCATCTCTTAAACTCAGTGCAGATGACACCATCCTTATGGAAGAAAGTGAAGAAGAACTAAAGAGCCTCTTGATGAAAGTGAAAGTGGAGAGTGAAAAAGTTGGATTAAAGCTCAACATTCAGGAAACTAAGATCATGGCATCTGGTCTCATCACTTCATGGCAAATAGATGGGGAAACAGTGGAAACAGTGGCTGACTTTATTTTTCTGGGCTCCAAAAATCACTGCAAATGGTGACTGCCACCACGAAATTAAAAGACTCTTTCTCCTTGGAAGGAAAATTATGACCAACCTAGACAGCATATTGAAAAGCAGAGACATTAGTTTGTCAACAAAGGTCCATCTAGTCAAGGTTTTTCCACTGGTCATGTATGGATGTGACAGTTGGACTATAAAGAAAGCTGAGCACAGAAGAATTAATGGTTTTGAACTGTGGTGTTGGAGAAGACTCTTGAGAATCCCTTGGACTGCAAGAAGATCCAACCAGTCCATCCTAAAGGAGATCAGTCCTGGGTGTTCATTAGAAGGACTGATGTTGAAGCTGAAATTCCGATATTTTGGCCACCTGATGCGAAGAGCTGACTGATTTGAAAAGACCCTGATGCTGGGAAAGATTGAGGGCAAGAGGAGAAGGGGATGACAGAGGATGAAATGGTTAGATGGCATCACTGACTCAATGGACATGGGTTTGGATGGACTCCGGGAGTTGGTAATGGACAGGGAAGCCTGGCATGCTGCCATTCATGGGGTCGCAAAGAGTCAGACATGACTGAGCAACTGAACTGAACTGAAACTTCAATCATGGCTATGAAATAGAAACTTATTATTTCTCACTGAGAGGGCAGAAGTGGATCCTCAATTCAGCTCTTTCTCTCTGAAAATATTCTGTTCGTTCCCAATGTGTCTACCTCTTTACTGGGCCAAGGTGGAAGTCCCAGGTGACCGACTAGTCTGACTTCCATCCCCCTCCTAGAGGTGGGGGGATGGAAGTCTTGCCTCAGTTTTTATTTTAATCTTGCCAACAACTGATTATAAATGTCTCTGTGGTTCTTGCAATTGATTGATTCTTGTGATTCTTTGGTAATGTTCAAAAGCCAGTTCTCCAGGCTTGTTTCAAACTCATATTTATTTGATTTTTTTTTAATAGAAAGAAACAATGTCTGGACAACAAACCAGGACATATATTATTCAGAAGAGTAGGGAACTCATCTGGTATGGAAGCATTAATTGTTTAAAAAGTCTGTTTTCAGGATCTTCTGATGTAAACAATTCACAGTTTGCACAGTAAAATTTAGTTAGTCTGTTCACATCCTCTCAAGTTTTGGGTTATATCATTTAACTTTGGCAAAGCCCATGGGCCAAGCAGTTTCTTATTGTGACTATAAGAGAAGTCAACTAGCTTTTTATATGTGTATTTATGATTTGCTTTTATCTTCTGAGAAGTGCTTCTCTAAATATATTGTTTTTAGTAGATGATTTGTATACTTTCCATTGGCCTCAAGGTACTATTTTCAGATTAAGAATAACAGCCTTTTGTCATTTATTGCAAAATATTCTTTCTAGCCTATTACAATATCTTTAAACTTTTAAAATCATAATTCAATCATTTAGCCAAACATAAGTCAATAAAATAGTTAAATTTGTTTGTGATACATTCTAAAAATTTTTAACTGCTTAGGACTTTTCTCTCACTAAAAAATTGATAAATAATCTCAAAACTTTTCTTCTAATACTTTAGATTTTTATAATATTTAAACAGTAAATTATTTGAATTATTTTATATATTCTTGTGCTTCTTTCTAGATAATCAATTATTCTTGTACTAGTCATTAATAAAACATTATCTTTTCTTGGAATTGAGATATTATTTATCTGACTCTTTGCAACCCTATGGACTATGCCCTCCAGGCTCCTCTGTCCATGGGATTCTCCAGGCAAGAGCACTGAAGTGGGTTGCCAGGCCCTCCTCCAGGGGATCTTCTGGCAGGTGGGTTCTTTACCACTAGGCCCACCTGAGAAGCCCATCTTTCTCAATACTATATAGTAAATATGAGATTTTATCAGCTTCCAGACTTTGTATATTGCTTTTCTTTGATTTTCTTATTTTGGGGTGAAACCTATATGGTTTTAATTACATGACTTTATACCAAGCTCTAATACTTAGGACAGGTAAAAACAGACCCCTTCATTAATCCACTTTATTTATTTTTTGATTAAGGATATTTATTGCTAAAGTAATTTTTAAAAGTTATGGTCAAGTTAAAATAGCATTATAATTAAAATTGCATACACAGTAATTTTTGGAATGATTCATATTTATATAAGATTAGCTATAATATCTTTCCATTTGTTCAGGTCTTATTTTATATATAACAAAAATGTTTTGATTGTTTTCATATAAATTTTGTGTTCTTTTAAAATTCATTCTTTAGTGTTTCTAGATTATGTCCATTGCACACTGAATTTTTTTTTTTCATTTTCTTTTCTAACTGGTAATTACTAGCATAGGGGAAAAACTTTGATTTTGTGTATTTATATTGAATCCAGGTACCTTATCAACTGATTTTATTAATTCTAACACTTGAATTTTTTTTCTAGGGCTTTTTTTATTTTTATACCTGCCTTCCTCCCTTCCTTCTTTGCACTTTTAACTTCTTTCTAAAGTATTCAATCATACAATATTCAAATAAATGTTATTTTATTTTCTCACATATATTAATACATTGATATTATTTACCTATTTGTATGAAAGTCACTCAGTCATGTCCAACTCTTTGCGACCCCATGAATATATAGTCCATGGAATTCTTCAGGCCAGAATACTGGAATGGATAGCCTTTCCCTTCTGCAGGGGATCTTTCCAAACCAGGAATCAAACCCAGGTCTCCCACACTGAAGGTAGATTCTTTACCAGCTAAGCCAACAGGAAAGTCCAGGAATACTGGAGTGGGTAGCCTATCCCTTCTCCAGCGGATCTTCCCAACCCAGGAATCTAACTGGGGTCTCCTGCATTGCAGGCACATTCTTTACCAACTGAGCTTTGAGGGAAGCCCCATCTACTCGTATTGCTGCTGTGGCTGCTACTTGTATTACATTAACTAAAACATCCAAAATATCAGCTGATATCTCTTCATGATTAACTTCAGTGAAAGTAAAGTATATCCTCATTTAACTTGATGTTTGCTATTGAAGAGTAGTTTTCCTTATGTTAGATGTTTTTCTTAAATTTCTATTTTATGTGAAAATTTTTTATTGATAATCATATCTTTTACCTTTGAAATTTTTTTCTCATGATGAATTATTAATACAGATTTCCTAATACTGAGCCATTCTGTAATCTTGGTAATGCATAAATTATCTTTTCATATTTTTTGTTAGCTAATTTTTCAAGTTTTACCATTTATATTTGTTGATAAAATTAATGTGTGATTAAATTTCCCATTTTTGTTATTGTAAAGTTTTTATTTCAAACATAAGCTTTGTTCTTAAAACAAGTTGGTTGACCAGTTTTCCCAGCACCCTTGTTAAAGAGATTCCACTTGTAAAAGAATGAAACTAGAACACTTTCTAACACCGTACACAAAAATAAACTCAAAATGGATTAAAGATCTAATCATAAGACCAGAAACTATAAAACTCCTAGAGGAGAACATAGGCAAAACATGCTCTGACATACATCACAGCAGGATCCACTATGACCCACCTCCCAGAATATTGGAAATAAAAGCAAAAATAAACAAATGGGACGTAATTAAACTTAAAAGCTTCTGCACAACAAAGGAAACTATAAGCAAGGTGAAAAGACAGCCTTCAAAATGGGAGAAAATAATAGCAAATGAAGCAACTGACAAAGGACTAATCTCAAAAATATACAAGCAACTCCTGCAGCTCAATTCCAGAAAAATAAATGACCCACAAAGAAATAAACAGACATTTCTCTAAAGAAGACATACAGATGGCTAACAAACACATGAAAAGATGTTCAATATCACTCATTATCAGAGAAATGAAAACTAAAACCACAATGAGGTACCATTTCATGCCAGTCAGAATGGCTAAGATCCAAAAGTCTACAAGCAATAAATGCTGGAGAGGGTGTGGAGAAAAGGGAACCCTCTTACACTGTTGGTGGGAATGCCAACTAGTACAGCCACTATGGAGAACAGTGTGGAGATTCTTAAAAAACTGGAAATAGAACTGCCTTCAGTTCAGTTCAGTTCAGTCACTCAGTCATGTCCAATTCTTTGTGACCCCATGAATCACAGCACGCCAGGCCTCCCTGTCCATCATCAACTCCCAGAGTTCACTCAGACTCACATCCATCGAGTCAGTGATGCCATCCAGCCATCTCATCTTCTGTCATCCCCTTCTCCTCCTGCCCCCAATCCCTCCCAGCATCAGAGTCTTGTCCAATGAGTCAGCTCTTTGCATCAGGTGGCCAAAGTACTGGAGTTTCAGCTTCAGTATCAGTCCTTCCAAAGAAATCCCAGGGCTGATCTCCTTTAGAATGGACTGGTTGGATCTCCTTGCAGTCCAAGGGACTCTCAAGAGTCTTCTCCAACACCACAGTGCAAAAGCATTAATTCTTCAGCGCTCAGCTTTCTTCACAGTCCAACTCTCACATCCATACATGACCACTGGAAAAACCATAGCCTTGACTAGATGTATGTTTGTTGGCAAAGTAATGTCTCTGCTTTTCAATATGCTATCTAGGTTGGTCATAACTTTTCTTTCAAGATGACCCAGCAATCCCACTACTGGGCATACACACCAAGGAAATCAGAATTCAAAGAGACACATGTTCCCCAAAGTTCATCACAGCACTGTTTATAATAGCCAGGACATGGAAGAAACCTAGATGTCCATCAGCAGACAAATGGATAAGAAAGCTGTGGTACATATACACAATGGAGTATTACTCAGCCATTAAAAAGAATATATTTGAATCAGTTCTAATGAGGTGGATGAAACTGGAGCCTATTATACAGAGTGAAGTAAGCCAGAAAGAAAAACACCAATACAGTATACTAACACATATATATGGAATTTAGAAAGATGGTATGCGAGACAGCAAAAGAGACACAGATGTACAGAATAGTCTTTTGGACTCTGTGGGAGAGGGAGAGGGTGGGATGATTTGGGATAATGACATTGAAATATGTATAATATCATATATGAAATGAATCGCCAGTCCAGGCTCAATGCATGATATAGGATGCTTGAGGCTGGTGCACTGGGATGACCCAGAGGGATGGTACAGGGAGGGAGGTGGGGGTGGGTTCAGGATTATGAACACGTGTACACTCGTGGTGGATTCATGTTGATGTATGGCAAAACCAATACAATACTGTAAAGTAATTAGCCTCTAATTAAAATAAATAAATTTAATTTTAAAAAAAAAGAAAAAAAAAAGAAAGAGATAAACCAAAAAAAGAAAAAAGAAAGAAACACAAGTTGGGAAGCTACCTTATACAATTGAAAACTTTGAATAAATCTTGAGAATCCTCAGTTTAAAACTTATGGAGAAATTTAGCAACACATTAGAGCTTGTTTCTGTTTTAATTGGAATATTTTTATCTACCTTTCTGAATAGTTGGTATTTCCAATCTCTTTTTGAATCAGTATCATTAGCTTATATTTTGCTAGGAAAAAAAAGCAAAAATCCAACCAGCCCATTCTGAAGGAGATCAGCCCTGGCATTTCTTTGGAGGGAATGATGCTGAAGCTGAAACTCCAGTACTTTGGCCACCTCATGCGAAGAGTTGACTCATTGGAAAAGACTCTGATGCTGGGAGGGATTGGGGGCAGGAGGAGAAGGGGACGACAGAGGATGAGATGGCTGGATGGCATCACTGACTCGATGGACGTGAGTCTGAGTGAACTCCGGGAGTTGATGATGGACGGGGAGGCCTGGCGTGCTGCGATTCATGGGGTCGCGAAGAGTTGGACACAACTGAGTGACTGACTGAACTGAACTGAACTCTACATATTTAAATCCATTCCTGTGCAGTTTCACACCTGTGTTCACACATACCATCTTATTTCTGATAGTCAGTTTTTAACTTTTTTTCTCACTTTTGCTTATCCTTACTTGCCAGAAATATTTCTATGTGCTTCATAATTTTTGTGTCTGTATTATCTTCTTCTGGGATACTTTCTAGTTTTTTCCCCAATTTCTTTTTAAAAAGTTAATTCTCAAACATTTTATTCATCTATCCTCAAAATAATTATAGAATAATAAAAAACTGATACAAATAAATCTCACAATAGGTTTTTACATACAACTTTTTATTGGAATATAATTGCTTTATAACATTGTGCCAGCAAATTTGGAAAACTCAACAATGTCCACAGGACTGGAAAAGGTCAGTTTTCATTCCAATCCGAAAGAAAGGTAATGCCAAAGAATGCTCAAACTACCACACAATTGCACTCATCTCACATGCTAGTAAAGTAATCCTTAAAATTCTCCAAGCCAGGCTTCAGCCATATGTGAACCGTGAACTTCCAGATGTACAAGCTAGTTTTAAAAAGGCAGAGGAACCAGAGATCAAATTGCCAACATTCGCTGGATCATGGAAAAAGCAAGAGAGTTTCAGAAAAACATCTATTTGCTTTATTGACTATGCCAAAGCCTTTGGCTGTGTGGATCACAATCAACTGTGGAAAATTCTGAAAGAGATGGGAATACCAGACCACCTGATCTGCCTCTTGAGAAACCTGTATGCAGGTCAGGAGGCAACAGTTAGAACTGGACATGGAACA
>NW_011494951.1:8143762-8143962 GCF_000754665.1 Bison bison bison | reverse complement strand
AAATGTCAATAACCTCAGATTTGCAGATGACACCACCCTTATGGCAGAAAGTGAGGAGGAACTAAAGAGCCTCTTGATGAAAGTGAAAGAGGAGAGTGAAAACGTTGGCTTAAAGCTCAACTTTTAGAAAACGAAGATCATGGCATCTGGTCCCATCACTTCATGGGAAATAGATGGGGAAACAGTGGAAACCGTGTCAG
>NW_011494951.1:8138883-8143662 GCF_000754665.1 Bison bison bison | reverse complement strand
GTCCATCTAGTCAAGGCTATGGTTTTTCCAATGGTCATGTATGGATGTGAGAGTTGGACTATAAAAAAAAAAGCTGAGCACCGAAGAATTGATGCTTTTGCACTGTGGTGTTGGAGAAGACTCTTTCGAGTCCCTTGGACTACAAGGAGATCCAACCAGTCCATCCTAAAGGAGATCAGTCCTGGGTGTTCATTGGAAGGACTGATGTTGAAGCTGAAACTCCAATACTTTTCCCACCTGATGCGAAGAGCTGACTCATTGGAAAAGACCCTGATGCTGGGAGGGATTGAGGGCAGAAGGAGAAGGGGACGACAGAGGACGAGATGGTTGGATGGCATCACCAACTCAATGGACATGAGTTTGGGTGGACTCCAGGAGTTGGTGATGGACAGGGAGGCCTGGTATGCTGCAGTTCATGGGGTCGCAAAGAGTTGGACATGACTGAACTGAACTGAACTGATTGTGCTAGTTTCTGCTGTACAACTAAGTGAATAAGCTGTGTGTATACATGTGTCTCCTCCCTCCTGGACCTCTCTCCCACCCCCTCATCCCATGCATCTATCACAGGACACCAAGCTGAGCTCCTTGCACTGTAAAGTAGCTTCCCATCAGCTATTTATTTTACACATGGTTGTGCACATACAACTATATTGAGGAAAAAGAAGGATCAATGAGAACAGGGATACACAAGGAAGTTGGTCAGGAGTGATGAGGCATTGGTATCAAAATGGGAAACAGAAGGGGCAAGATTCCAACAACCACGTGAGCTAATTGCTGTTTTCACAAAGAGAGTACCCAATTAGTTCATTATGGAACCACCCTTTGTGTTAAAGAGAACTGAACTGTTTCTAAAATAGAGAAGTCATCTTGTGAGCTAATTAAAATGGAAGAATTGTATTTTTTAAATTTTTTGTTCAGATCCTGACTTGCATAAATCTTCACTTATTTCACTAGCTCCAATAAAACCCAGGCTCCAGGACAGAATAAGAAGAAATACCTGTTCGTTGCAAGGTCATAAACGCAGCTTGTCATTTTGACAGTAACTCTAACGTCAAACCCACAAAGATGGCAATGTGATGCAATTCTGATTGAGGTGGAGAGAGACCTCATGTGGACTTGTAGGGAGATCATACATATCAATAGCCTATAGATCAAAAATTCAACTCAATGAAAGTTTTCAGAGTAAACACTCCTACTTGAAAGAGGAAAAACGGGGGGAGCAATTATCTTGAAATATCTTCAAATATTTCTCTTTTAAAATTATAGCATATTAAGAGAATGTAAAACTAAGACAATTTAGTGTTTTCAAGGCCCACATTTGATTTATATAAGACTCAGTGGACTCCCCAGGTTTACAAAATAACAAAGCAACTTAACCTCTGACCCTAGTTTTTATTTGTAAGACATGTAGCCCCCAATTATTGGATAAATAGTTTTCATTCAGAACAGAGAACCCAAAGGAAGCATTTTTGTCTTTAAAGAGCTTTTTGCCTTCATTCAGAAGTAAAAAGAAAATGTAAAGTGAAAGGCCCCTTCTATGTCATGTCAGCAGATATGTGATATTTCCAATTTTCTTTTCATGACCTCTCAGAAAAACATAGTCTCAAAAGTGCTGTTCAGCTCAAAAAAGAAATTGCCCAACAATTATAGATTCATTCAATATAAGGTGTGTGGTTTCTGGAAAATGCTGCAACAACCACAAGATATTCCACACTTTGCTACCATTTTAGTGAATCATAAAGAATTTCTTGAAGGCCTAGTGCTTTGTAATAAAAGGTAATTTTTGCTAATATATTCCCTAGACATAAGGCACTATATAATATTGGATTGCATACATTAGACCAAAATGCTCTCTTGTTCAAACTTTTATAATTTCAGAGACTTCCTGCAAGTTTTATGTTTATGAAGGAATTTGCTTACAAGTCATTACAAACAACTTGCTCTTTTTCTTCATGAAAAGTGTAAATGGACTACTACAGCAATGCAGGAGAATAAATGCAAGGCAGAAAGAGGAGTTGAGATTGTTGATATTTTACTCATAAATGCTGAACTTAGAATATTAAGAAGTCTGAATTTTTCTCCATAGTATTTATTAAATGATTACAGTGGTTTATCTAAGTACAGTTTACTTGCAATGAGATGCATAATCATAATTGTACATCTTAATGCATTTTGCCAAATGCATACACCAGTGTACAGATCACCTGGTTAAGGTATGGAACATTGTGTTGGAAAAGTTTTTGTCTGCACTTTTTCATTCAGTTTTCCTAAAAAGCAATCATTCTTCTAATTTCCAGATCACTGATTAGCTTTGCTTGTTTTTGGACTTTATAAATGGCATCATTCAATAGGTATTATATAGTGTCTGTCTTCATTCTCTTTTTTCACTCATATTTTTGAGAATCATCCATGTTGCTGCATGTATTAGTGGTGTTTTGTTTTTTTTTAACTGGTATTCTGTTGCATGAATATTCTACAGATGTGTTTATTTACTCTCCTATTGAGGGGTAGTTGGGTTGTTTCCAATTTCCAGCTATTAGGACTAGTATGGAGAAGGCAATGGCACCCCACTCTGGTACTCCTGCCTGGAGAATCTCTTGGACGGAGGAGCCTGGAAGGCTGCGGTCCACGGGGTTGCTGAGGGTCGGACATGACTGAGCAACTTTACTTTCACTTTTCACTTTCATGCATTGGAGAAGGAAATGGCAACCCACTCCAGTGTTCTTACCTGGAGAATCCCAGGGTCAGGGGAGCCTGGTGGGCTGCCATCTATGGGGTCACACAGAGTCGAACACGACTGAAGCAACTTAGCAGCAGCAGCAGCAGGACTAGTATACTTTGGGTAATTCGATATAATTTTTGTGTATATTGTATAAATATATTCTTTTATATCTCTTGGCTGTATAGTTAGGAATGAACTTGCTAAGTCATATGACATGGTGCCATTGTTTTTATCTCAAAATTAAAGTTTCAGTTATAGTAGAAATAAATTTTCCCTTAGCCCATCACTTACTTGATATCTACCACCCACAAATACTTTAGTGGTGTTTCCATGTGAAGAATATTCTTTTAAATGCTCATTAAATAATGAAAATAATATTGATATTTCGCAACCATCCAAAGTTCAGATTCTGTTAAAGATTTTTTAATTATCCCAATAGAGTATTTTACAGAAAAATGATCATGTCCAGAATCATGTGTGGCATTTCATTTATATGTGTCTTTATTCTAACTTTTGTCTGAGATCTTTGTTAAAGTCTTTCTTGACTTCCATGATCTTGATATTTTTACATTACAAGCCAGTTATTTTGTAGAACATCCCCAAATTTAGATTTGATTAGATGCAGTCTGTGTATCTTTGGCAAGAATATCACTGATGCAATGCTTCCTATCCGGTCCACATGTTTTTGACTTATCCCATATGTGATGATGCTTGCTTTGATCATTGGATTAAGGTGGTGTCTGCCAGGCTTCCCACCATAACATTACTCTAATCCCTTTTCTATTTAGCAAGGATTTTATGGGGAGGTATTTTGACTCTGCATAAGTATGTTATTTCTCATTCAATTTTTAATTTATTATTTGCATATTTATAAAAATATAGAGTCATATGTTCCTATTTTATTTAATGGGTTATAATTCAATCCATTCATTATTTTGATGCTGAAATTTCCCCAAATCTGGACAATGTAAATGCTTCCAGCTGGCTTCTGTGTCCTTTTGATAAGCCCCCCTAATTCTTGAACACTTTCTTGCTTTCAAGTACAAGATGTTCCAGTCTCATCTTGCACTTTCACTGACCTGGCCCAAGAATCAAAGTTTTTCCATGATTTCCTGGTTCCTTTTGGTTTAAATACTGTAGATCACATTTTTTAGAAGCTAAGATCTGGTTCCTGGGTGTGCTTTTCTACTCCCAGAGCCCATCAGTGGTATAGACAAATACATGTGAATGTTCACACAGATACATATGCACATGTCTTTACATTGATATATTTTGCTTCTTGTAGACATTTTTTCATGTGTTTTAAATACCTATGATGCTAATCTAACCCTGCAGGCTCAATTCTAAGTTGCTTTATTTCAATATTTGTAAGTCCTTTCTCTCACAGTAATAAAACTGGTTTCTGTTACTCGTAATATTTACTTATTTGATCAGTTCTTCTGTGTGTAACCAATATTTCATGGTCACCACTACCGCCCCTATATAGTTGGCCATTTGACTCCACTCAGGATCCAGCAGGCCACACTGGGCAGCCAACACTGTCCCCATTTGGATACTCTCTTCACCCACAAAATCCCAGTCACTTAAGCTGGCTGCCCCTATATGGGAACTCCCTTACCCTGATGAACCACTTCCTTAATCTATTCAGGCTCTGACAGCCTACACTTTGCCATCTCTGGAAATGGGCAATCTCAACACCCTGCTTGGGCTCTAACACTACACGCCAGACCAACCCCTCAAAGGGGACCCCGTCTTTATCTACCTTGGTCCTCAACAGCCTACTCTAGGCCACTAAGGCCTCACGGTCACCTATCATGGACACCAACTTTGCTTGACTCTACCTAATGTCTTTAGGACTGAATATTTCAGCAAAGGAAGGAAGGAGAAAAAGAAGATAAATGATGACTTTAATCAGATCATATCAGTCGCTCAGTCATGTCCGACTCTTTGCGAACCCATGAATCGCAGCATGCCAGGCCTCCCTGTCCATCACCAACTCCCGGAGTTCACTGAGACTCACATCCATCGAGTCAGTGATACCATCCAGCCATCTCATC
>NW_011494951.1:8138240-8138536 GCF_000754665.1 Bison bison bison | reverse complement strand
TTCCCATGAAGTGGTGGGATTGGATGCCATGATCTTCGTTTTCTGAATGTTGAGCTTTAAGCCAACTTTTTCACTCTCTTCTTTCACCTTCATCAAGAGGCTTTTTAGTTCCTCTTCACTTTCTGCCATAAGGGTGGTGTCATCTGCATCTCTGAGGTTATTGATATCTCTCCTGGCAATCTTGGTTCCAACTTGTGTTTCTTCCAGTCCAGCGTTTTTCATGATGTACTCTGCATATGAGTTAAATAAGCAGGGTGACAATATACAGCCTTGTTGAACTCCTTTTCCTATTTTGA
>NW_011494951.1:8131044-8137873 GCF_000754665.1 Bison bison bison | reverse complement strand
AGCCTGGCTTGGAGAATTTTGAGCATTACTTTACTAGCATGTGAGATGAGTGCAATTGTGCAGTAGTTTGAGCATTCTTTGGCATTGCCTTTCTTTGGGATTGGAATGAAAACTGACCTTTTCCAGTCCTGTGGCCACTGCTGGGTTTTCCAAGTTTGCTTGCATATTGAGTGCAGCACTTTCACAGCATCATCTTTCAGGATTTGGAAAAGCTCAACTGGAATTCCATCACCTCCACTAGCTTTGTTCGTAGTGATGCTTTCTAAGGCCCACTTGACTTCACATTCCAGGATGTCTGGCTCTAGGTCAGTGATCACACCATTGTGATTATCTGGGTCATGAAGATCTTTTTTGTACAGTTCTTCTGTGTATTCTTGCCATCTCTTCTTAATATCTTCTGCTTCTGTTAGGTCCATACCATTTCTATCCTTTATCGAGCCCATCTTTGCATGAAATGTTTCTTTGATATCTCTGATTTTCTTGAAGAGATCCCTAGTCTTTCCCATTCTGTTGTTTTCCTCTATTTCTTTGCATCGATCACTGAAGAAGGCGTTCTTATCTCTTCTTGCTATTCTTTGGAACTCTGCATTCAGATGTTTATATCTTTCCTTTTCTCCTTTGCTTTTCACTTCTCTTCTTTTCACAGCTATACTCATATACATTAACTATTTTAGCAAGTGATTATGACAAAATTTGTTGATTTTGGCCAAATTCTTGTATCCATAAACAGTGTATAGTCACAATTCAACAATGAGTTGATATATGTAGATGCAGATAAGTCCTTTAACTGTTTTGCCAATAAATTATCAAGTATGATATGTGATTTTTCTGTTAAATTATTTCTCACCCTTTTAGAAATCATATTCAATATAGTAAAACTTTATTTGACCTCCTGGCACTAAGTTAAGCTGATTTGCACTATTTACTGATTATTATTGTGTAAATATTCCCATAAGGGTCAATTTTAAGCCACCAATGTGATGTGAGTGACCACGGTTGGCAAGAAATGAGCAGTAGTATTTCTGTCTTGAAGGTACAATAGACATATACACCCTGAATAGCATAATAATAGTAAAATGCTATGAAATAACTAGGAAGTAGTAAACTTTATGTATTTATTATATTTGTTTTCATGCAAGTTTTTATTTGCAAGCATATATGATTTTTGTTTTATTGACAACTGTGTTTAATCACTGATTTGCAGCAGAGGCTTACCGATTGGATCTCACAAAGCAGTCTAGGACAGCTCCAGCACACCACTGAATGTTTTTCAGATTATTTGGCCCCAGGACATTTGTCTTAATACGCACGTAATCAATATTTCTGGAAAAACACTGACAAATTGTGAAAACTCGGTAATAATACATCCCATATGTATAAAAGCAGTGCTTTTTGGAAAAATAAATAAACTGAATATCATACAAATGATCACACTTTATTAAATGTCTCTCTCATATAAGAAACTTAACTTTTCTAAGACTACATGTTTTATGTGTAACCTGTGGAGCTTGGGCTACATCTCAGTAATTCCCATGGAAAAGTTTAAATCTAGACTCTTTATTTGTTAATGGATACAAAGTCTTACTTATTTAATAGAAAACTATTGAGTTCCAGCTGCCTGCCTGAGTCTGTGCTAATACCTGAGTTTGTAAAGAAGAATATAACATATATTTTAGTCTGAAGGAGCTTCAACTCTAATGAGATAGATGGATCATGTCAGAAAAGACCAGAACATAAATTGATCTGGATAGGGATCTGGTTCAGGAATAAGGAGTGAAACAGACCAGATGAGACAAAGAACATGCTAGAAACACAGTTGTTGTTCTGTTTTGTTTTTTGTTGGCAATATCACTGTGTTTGCCTGATTCTCTTACATTTCCAGACAACTTTGAACATTTTATGCTTTCAGGTAAATCATTAGTGTTGTCTAAAATAGTGCCTCTAAAGTCACAATTCTGAAATTTGACCTCTTTAATCAAGGAATTCTAAAATTCTCAGAGCTTAAACTCTAATAGAACTTCTTCAGAGTCATTTCTTACTTTTCTAGTCTTCAACTCTCCAGCAATAGACCCTTATTTTTTTTTCTAAGCCTGCAAATGAGTATATAGTTATGTCATTATTGTTGTTGCTGCTGTTCTTATTTTTGCCCATTTTCAAATTGATGTATAGTTGACTTGCAATGTTGTATTGGTTTGAACAACCTCCAACATATGTGCAACCTAGTAATTCGTTAATTTTATAGATTATACTCAATTCAAAGGTAGTTATAAAATGTTGGCGTATGCTGCACATTATATCCTTGTAATTTCTTTACTTTGTACTTAGTGGCTTGAACTTCTTAGTTCCCTGCACTGATTTTGTCTTTCCTCCATATCAGTCAGAATGGCTATCATCCAAAAGATAAATAACAAATGCTGGCAAGGATGTGAAGAAAATGGAACCCATATACACTGTTGGTAGGAATGTAAATTGGCACAACCAGTGTGGAAAACAGTATGGAGGTTCCTCAAAAACTCAAAAATAGAACTACCATTCAATGCATCAGGTCCACTCCTGGGTATTTATCCGAACAAAACAAAAACCTAAAAGCAAAATCATTAAAAACAAAAACACACATATATCCAAAAAGATATATTCACTCCAAATTCATAGCAACATTATTTACAATAGCCAAGATTGTAGAAGCAATGTAAGTGTCCACCAACAGATGAAAAATAAAGAGATGTGATACATATATATATATATATAAAACATATATATATCACATTATATATATATATATATAGCACATTATATATATATATATATAGCCCATTATATATATATAATGGAATATTACTCAACCATAAAAAGAATGAAAGTTTGCTATTAGCAACAACATGGCTGGACCTGGAGGGTATTATGCTTACTGAAATAAGTCAGACAAAGAAAAATATTGCGTTTTTACTTGTATGTGGAATCTAAATGGTAAAACTAACAAACAAATATAATAAAGCAGAAACAGACTCACAGACAGAAAGAACAAGCTAGTGATTACTGCAGGGGAGTGGACAATTGCTATTGTTTTTAATGAAAGTCAACGTCTCTCTGGGCTGAACCTGTTATGATTCAGAGATAAACAGCAAGGCCTGAACTGTATCAGCTTTGAGGACACTTTCAACAGGTGGTGAAATGACTGCTGTGAAAGCAATCAGTTCAGTTCAGTTCCATCCCTCAGTCGTGCCCGACTCTTTGTGACCCCATGGACTGCAGCACACCAGGCTTCCCTGTCCATCACCAACTCCCAGAGCTTGCTCAAACTCATGTCCATCAAGTCAGTGATGCCATCCAACCATCTCATCCTCTGTCGTCCCCTTCTCCTCATCTTCAATCTTTCCCAGCATGAGGGTCTTTTCCAGTGAGGCAGTACTTCTCATTACATGGCCAAAGTATTGGAGCTTCAGCTTCAGCATAAGTCATTTCAATGAATATTCAGGACTTATTTCCTTTAGGATTGACTGGTTGGATCTCCTTTCAGTCCAAGGAACTCTCAAGAGTCTTCTCCAACATCACAATTAAAAAGCATCAATTCTTCAGTGTTCAGTTTTCTCTATAGTCCAGCTTTCACATCTATACATAACTACTGGAAAAACCACAGCTTTGACTACAATGGCCTTTGTTGGCAAAGTAATGTCTCTGCTTTTGAATATGCTATCTAGGTCGATCATAGCTTTTCTTCCAAGAAGCAAGTGTCTTTTAATTTCATGGGTGCAGTCACCACCTCCAGTGATTTTGGAGCCCCAAAAATAAAGTCTGTCACTGTTTCCATTGTTTCTCCATTTATTTGCCATGAACTGATGGGACTAGTTTCCCTGATCTTTGTTTTCTGAATGTTGAGTTTTAAGCCAACTTTTTCACTCTCCTCTTTCACTTTTATTAAGAGGCCCTTCAGTTCCTCTTCACTTTCTGCCATAAGGGTGGTGTCATCTGCATATCTGAGGTTATTGATATTTCCTGGCAATCTTGATTCCAGCTTGTGCTTCTTCCAGCCCAGTATTTCACATGATGTACTCTGCGTATAAGTTAAATAAGTAGGGTGATAATATACAACCTTAACATACTCCTTTCCCAATTTGGAACCAGTTTGTTGTTCCATGTCTGGTTAAAACTGTTGCTTCTTGACCTGCATACTGATTTCTCAGGAGGCAGGTCAGGTGGTCTGGTATTCCTATCTCTTGAAGAATTTTCCACAGTTTTTGTGATCTACACAGTCAAAGGCTTTGGCCTAATCCATAAAGCAGAAGTAGATATTTTTTCTGGAATTCTCTTGTTTTTTTTTTCATATTGAAAGCAGTATGAGAGGGTTACTTACGACAAGCACAGAAAAGTGAAAAAGAAACTGAACTACTATAACCCAAACGGTGCAAGACCCAGTAAGGGATACACAGCACTTAGATGGCATTACCTGGCACTTCTGGAACTGGAGATCTCTAGCCATTCGTTCAAGTTCCCTCAATGGGGAGTGCCAGCTGAAATCTTCCTTATTAATCCAGATCTAGAGACAGTGTTCTTGAACCATCTGCTGAGAGGCAGGACTACATCCTGATGAACATGGGGTGTTTACAGCAAACAGCCATTGAGAAAGGGAACCAGAGTAGGATCCCAAATAACCCTATTCTAGCCCAGATTGGGCTACTAATAGACAGAACTTGACACTGTGGGTGGCTCTGCAGTTAAAACTGGTCAACATGGGCTGTGCCATCTTGAAAAGGCTGCTGGGAGAATCCGACGCAATGACCATGTTTAGCTCATCATATTACATACAGGTCACTCTTTCTTCTCCACTGGAGTCTGAGCTTTCGAGGCCAATGACCTGGCCTCTGTGCCCTAGAGTAGGCACACTGTCAGGAGCATAATCAGTTCAGTTCAGTTCAGTTTAGTCACTCAGTCATGTCTGACTCTTTGCGACCCCATGAATCGCAGCACACCAGGCCTCCCTGTCCATCACCAACTCCCAGAGTTTACCCAAACCCATGTCCATTGAGTCGGTGATGCCATCCAGCCATCTTGTCCTCTGTTGTCCCCTTCTCCTCCTGTCCCCAATCCCTTACATCATCAGGGTCTTTTCCAATGAGTCAAGTCTTCGCATGAGGTGGCCAAAGTATTGGAGTTTCAGCTTTAGCATCATTCCTTCCAATGAACACACAGGACTGATCTCCTTTAGGATGGACTGGTTGGACCTCCTTGCAGTCCAAGGGACTCTCAGGAGTCTTCTCCAACACCACAGTTCAAAAGCATCAATTCTTCGGCACTCAGCTTCTTCACAGCATAATAGGAAACCAATAATATATTGATGATTGATTAAATGAATCCCAAGAGCTTATGTTTCAAGTTATAATACAGTAGGTAAACATAACATGGTATTGTTTTTTATGATGTCTCTCAATATCTGATCAGATTATCATAAAATCCATGGGTATTGGTGAGAAGGCATATTAAAGGTTTTCTTCCTGTAAACTCACTGGCAGATTCATCCATTACCTCTCTGAACCCTGTTTGCACATCACCAGCCACAGGACACACTCCACATCCCAAATGATGCCTTGTCTCAGAGGTCCCTTCCAGAAGGGACAATCCTGTGCCTGCACTTGAGGGTACCATAGACCAGGTGTGTACAGTTTCTGTATTTTTTCCCAACAAATGAAAATATTTAACAGGTGCTATTGTGCATTAGTGATTTTTTTCTAAGTTCCACAGCTTTTCTAGTTTACAGCTTACTTGGAAGCTATTAGAAGAGATAATGAATTTGTCATTTCTCTGCACAATGGCTAAGAATTTTACAAAGAACAAAATCTGGTTCTTCAAGGACTAGTAGGTTATTGCTTAGAGATAATCCTTCCCAGTTTTTTCCAGCCTGACGAATTTTTCTTGGCTATTGACATTCATGTGCAAAATAAAATCAGCTCTTCCTTTGGACATGTTGTCTGTACACCTAAAAAATAACACCTTGTGCAATTGAATCTTCCTTAAAAGATTTTTTAAAAATTAAGTTTCTAAGGTTTTTACTTTTCTGATTATCTATTCAAGTGTCAGAAAATTAACTGTTGGGCATTTTATAAGCTTTTTAACTTTTATTTCTAACTCCATTTCTCTTTAGCCATCAAATCCTTTTTCAACCACACTACAAGACACTCTTTTTTACTTATTTATTTGTTTTTATTGAGATTTAATTGGCAAATACCATTATATGAGTTTCAAGTATAGAATATAATGATATATGTATACATAGCAAAATAATTACAATAATTCCAATAACATCCATCATCACACACAGCTACAATTTTTTTTATTATGCTGAGGACTTTTAATATCTATTCTTTAAGTAACTTTCAAATGTGTATATATATATATATATATGTATATATATGTATATATACATTAAAAGATATATATAGGCTTCCCTGGTGGCTTAGACAGTAGAGAATCCACTTGCAATGTGGGAGACCTGGGTTCGATCCCTGGGTTAGGCAGATCCCCTAGAGGAAGGTATGGGAACCTACTCCAGTATTCTTGCCTGGAGAATCCCCATGGACAGAGGAGATTGGTGGGCTACAGTCCAAGGGGTTGCAAAGAATTGGGCACGACTGAGCGACTAAAGGCACCCCACTCCAGTATTCTTGCCTGGAGAATCCCAGGGACGGGGGAGCCTGTTGGGCTGCCATCTATGGGGGTCGCACAGAGTCGGACACGACTGAAGCAACTTAGCAGCAGCAGCAGAGCGACAAAAGGTTCATCTAGTCAAGGCTATGGTTTTTCCTGTGGTCATGTATGGATGTGAGAGTTGGACTGT
>NW_011494951.1:8113365-8130844 GCF_000754665.1 Bison bison bison | reverse complement strand
GCATCACTGACTCGATGGACGTTGAGTCTCAGTGAACTCCGGGAGTTGGTGATGGATAGGGAGGCCTGGCGTACTACGATTCATGGGGTCGCAAAGAGTCGGACACGACTGAGCGACTGACCTGCGACTAAACACAGTACAGCACACGCACACACACACACACACACACACACATATACATTTGAGGCATGCTTTTTATACAAACAGTGTTGTTTCTCTTGTCTTAAAAGCTGTCTTTTAGATATTAAGATATTAAGCATATTCTTCCCTAGCTTCTTCATTCTATAATACATAGAAAATAATACTATCAGTATAACACTCAGGAATAAAGAGACCACTTTGCTTGTGGTCAGAGGGGTCCGTCAGTATTTTGGTACATCGGGTGGGAAACCTTGGACTCATGAGTGCTGCAATTCCTGAGCATGGCTTCCAAGCTCTTTTCCAACAACCACATTATTATTCCAAGATTTCCAATTGTGTTTCTGATTCACCTTGTTTTGCATCTTTCAGGGATCATTGTCTTTTCTTTCCTCATGTCCAGTGTCTTCCAAACCATTATTTCATATGTTTTGTCCTTTGTTTGATTGTTTGCTTCATTCAGGCAGGTAAATCCTGGATCTGTGTACCAGGCACACTACTATTTTCTTCTAATCCTCTTCCCTGTAATCGTGTCTTCCTGACCTCAGATGGTTTAATTGCATCCCATTGCATCCCAGAACAAAGTCCAATAATATTTAAAAGAATTCAAAAATACCCATCATCAGTAAGATAAAATTCACAATGTCTGTACCAAGTTAAAAATTACCAGGAAGCCAAAGAAGCGAAATATTATAATCCATGATGAGAAAAAACAAAGGCCAATGAATCTAAAGTGACCTGGGAGCGATGTAGACTTTTTCTTTTTCAAAGTAGAAGGACATTAAAGAAAAGAAAGCTAAATCAGTTAAGTAGAGACATGGAAAATATTTTTTTTAATCAAAATATAGTTTCTAGAGATGAAAAAGATTATCTGTAAAATGGAAGGGGGAAAAATCAATGAATGGGATCAGTGACAGAGAAAACCTTTCATAGGAAAGGATTAGTAAACAGGAAGGTATAACAGTAGAAACTACTCAAAATGAAACACAGAAAAAAGCAGGACTATTAAACCATAAAAAGTAATATGTAAATGAATGATTGTGGCTTTGATAAAACTTTATTTATAAAAACAGATAGTCTGTAGGCCATAGTTCACAGAGCCCCCACGTGAGCTGAAAGCAGAGATAAGCTTAAGTTCAGTCCTCCTTGTTGAACCAAATGTCCATTGTGAATCCCAATAAAATATATTCACTTATTATTATGATTTCAGATACAGCAGAGGTTGAATAAATTAATATTAATATTTATTTAATAGGTAAATGAGTACATCAGAAAATTTTTCTGGCTTTATGAAACAATGAATCAATCTTATTGGATAAATCCTCAAAAAACATCAACCCTAGAATTTCTTCCTCTGATAAAATTGTTTGACTCTACCATCTTCCTTTCTTTCAAAGGAAGGAAATATTTACATACAGTTTTGTGTTTTTATGGGATGAGAAAATAGTTTTGGAGCATGTTCTGTCATCAATGTCTGGAAATGTAGAGAGAACTTCCATTTAACTTGAATGAGGTAGATGCCCTTCATTTGAAATTCATCAATGTTGTGAAAGCCATTCCCGGGGAAAACACAGGTGCTGTTTTTCCATAAATTATTTGAGCCTCTGCAGAGCCCAAGCAAAACAGAAACGGCAGGGAGTTTACAAAATTGTTTTCTATATTTGAAAATGCCACCTAAATGGAAAATGAAAAGAAGCATCTGGACCAGCATACGTTTTTGTGGAGAGAGAGCTGGGGGAGGCAGAGATCAGTAGGATTCTATCTCAATTAAAAACATTTTTCTTCTCACAAGAACATTTTGAATTATTTGATAAGAGTTAAAAAAAATCATACTATGAAATCATAAAAATGAGAAATCACATGAATGAATGGCCTTTAAAGACCATCTCTTCTGGTCCAGAATTCATTTGATGTTTGACTCCTCTATACCATGTTCCAGCAAATGGTTTATGCTTTAGTGTTTGAGCACCTCAGGGGCAAATTGCTTCCTGTATCCGAAATGCTGTTTTATATTTATACAGTTGGCTTGTTCTTTTTAATACATGCAAGCCCATTTTCTGTTTTCCTGTCACACACACACAAAATGGAAAGTAATAATTAAGGGAAGGTTTCAGAGGCAGTCACAACTGAAGGTGAACATAGAAGAAAGAACCAGAAATGGGAATTTGTTTGAACATAGAACATTTTTATTTTTTCTTGCAAGCTGTTTGAATCAGGAAGTATCTGAATTTTTTTTTTTTTTTTTTGAGATTGTGCTTCCTCACTATACAGGAATAGTAGTGAGTTAAATCTGGTACCATGACTTCATGGGAAATAGATGGGGAAACAGTGGAATCAGTGTCAGACTTTATTTTTTGGGGCTCCAAAATCACTACAGATGGTGACTGCAGCCATGAAATTAAAAGACACTTACTTCTTGGAAGAAAAGTTATAACCAACCTAGATAGCATATTGAAAAGCAGAGACATTACTTTGCCAACAAAGGTCCATTTAGTCAAGGCTATGGGTCTTCCAGTGATCATGTATGGATGTGAGAGTTGGACTGTGAAGAAAGCTGAGCACCAAAGAATTGATGCTTTTGAACTGTGGTGTTGGAGAAGACTCTTTAGAGTCCCTTGGACTGCAAGGAGATCCAACCAGTCCATTCTGAAGGAGATCAGTCCTTCTTTGGAAGGAATGATACTGAAGCTGAAACTCCAGTACTTTGGCCACCTCATGCAAAGAGTTGACTCATTGGAAAAGACTCTGATGCTGGGAGGGATTGGGGTCAAGAGGAAAAGGGGAGGACAGAGGATGAGACGGCTGGATGGCATCACCGACTCGATGGACGTGAGTTTGAGTGAATTCCGGGAGATGGTGATGGACATGGAGGCTTGGCATGCTGTGATTCATGGGGTCGCAGAGAGTCAGACATGACTGAGCGACTGAACTGAGCTGAACTTAAATCTGGAGAAGGCAATGGCAACCCACTTCAGTACTCTTACCTGGAAAATCCCATGGAAGGAGGAGCCTTGTAGGCTACAGTTCATGGGGTAGCAGAGAGTTGGACACAACTGAGAGACTTCACTTTCACTTTTCACTTTCATGCATTGGAGAAGGAAATGGTAACCCACTCCAGTGTTCTTGCCTGGAGAATCCCAGGGACAGAGGAGCCTTGTGGGCTGCCATCTAAGGGATCACACAGAGTCGGACACTACTGATGCGACTTAGCAGCAGCAGCAGCAGTGAGTTAAATCAATGAATCAAACTTGAGTGCATATCTATGGGTGTAGATGGAATCACTTAGAGACATTTTTAAAATACAGATTGATAGACTTCACACTCAGAGCTTCTGATTCAGAAAGATGGGCTGGGCCCTAGAATTTGCATTTCCAACTATTTCTCAGGTGATGCTGAGGCTGATATGTGAACCACCTACCAGACAATCCTACAGGCAGCTTTTCAGCACACATCTGAGAACCACATGTTTGGTAAGATGCTAAGGTCAGAGAATGTGGCTACATAGACTTTGGAAACCATTGGTATGGCATCCACCCCTCAGAAGTTCATATTTCACATTTGCATGATATAGGTTCTGAGAAAGTCTCATGCTGCTGCTGCTGCTGCTACTGCTAAGTCGCTTCAGTCGTGTCCGACTCTGTGCGACCCCATAGATGGCAGCCCACCAGGCTCCGCCATCCCTGGGACTCTCCAGGCAAGAACACTGCAGTGGGTTGCCATTTCCTTCTCCAATGCATGAAAGTGAAAAGTGAAAGTGAAGTCATTCAGTCATGTCCAACTCTTAGCGACCCCATGGACTGCAGCCTACCAGGCTCCTCCGTCCGTGGGATTTTCCAGGCAAGAGTACTGGAGTGGCGTGCCATTGCCTTCTCCGGAGAAAGTCTCATAGCTAAAGCCAAAACCAAAATCTATTTCTTTGTACCTAGCATTCACATCTTTTAATACATTTGACATACATGCTTACATTTCTGGATAATTGATCTATGAATTCTATTACTACTTTAGAGAACAGTGCATTAATCTGAATTTCCTCTAGATTTTAAGTTTGCTGAATTCTGTGGACCCTGTGAAAAATATCTGAAATTTATAAATATGTGGAAAAGTGAATTTTCCATTCAGAGTTGTGTTGAGTTTGTTACTATATAGTCAGTATCTAATCAGGAGACAGAAATCTCACAGTGACTTAGGGTAAAGGGTAGAGTTTAATATAAAGAACCTCACTATAAAAGGGGTTTGAAATAATTACATACTGACAGTAAGGAGCATGTATGTGTACTAAGTCAGTTGTGTCCAACCCTATGCAACCCTATGGACTGTAGTCTGCCAGACTCCTCTCTCCATGGGATTTTCCAGCAAAAATACTGGAGTGGGTTGCCAGTTCCTCCTCCAGGCAATCTTCCTGACCCAGGGATCAAACTCACAGCTCCTGCAGCTCCTGAATTGCAGTCAGATTCTTTACCACTAGCAACAGCTGGGAAGCCCAGCAATAAGTAGAGTGAATGCTAAAGAATACAGGAATTTCAAGTATAAAGACCAACTGGTGTCTCCAGGACTGAGACAGAAGACCCTCAGGGCTGAGATCCAGAATTTCTCAGAAAGGGCATACTAGCAACTCACTAGATGACAGAGATATCTCTGTACTGCCATGCCAGGGGAAATTTCTGAAAATCCCTCTTCTAAAACTTGCTAGAAAGCCATCTTTGAAGGTCCTGAGAAAGACGGTTCACAAGTAGGTATCTCATTGGAGGCATTCAACTGTAAACCTACCCAAGGTTACTTTTATTTCATTTTCCTTCTCTGATTACCATGGCTACGACTTCCAAAACTATGTTGAATGAAAGTGGAGAGAATGGACACCTTTATCTTATCCCTGATCTTAGAGGAAGGAGATGCTTTCAGTTTTTCCACTGTTGAGAATGATGTTTCCTGTGGACTTGTCATATGGCCTTTATTACACTGAAGTATGTTTCCTCTATGCCCACTTTCCAGAAATTTTTTTTATCATAAATGGATGCTGAATTTTGTCAAAAGCATTTTCTGCATCAACTGAGATAATCATATGGTTTTTATTCTTCAGTTTGTTAATACGGTTTATCACATTGATTGATTTACATATGTTGAAGAGTTCTTCCATTTCTGGGATAAGCCTCACTTGATCAGGGTATATGATGAAGAGCAGCTGCTGAGGGAAGCTGCTGGCCACTGGGTGGGCTTGACCAGTATGCACCACAGGAGCTGGGTCCTGAGAAGCTATGCATGCTGTAGGGAACAGGTGCTGGGTACGTCAGTGCAAAATTAGATCCTGATAAGTGAGCACACCAGAGCCAAGAAGCAACTCTTCCTCCTGCAGTGCCTTCCCAGTTCCCTCTACTAACAGAACTGGGCACTGTGCCAGGCAGCGAAGAAGGAACATTCACAGAAGTCATCTCTATCATCATAGAGTAGGCAATAAAAGGTAGATGAAGAGCTGAAAGGCAGTAAATTGATAGCTGGCATCAGTGTCTTGCTTTGAGATGACATTCAGCTTTAAGGAATTCTTCTCAACAAGTAACTGATTTACTGTGAGCCAAGCATTGTTTTAGGCACTTTGGGTAATAAAAAAATAAGTGGCTCAGATTCACTGAGGTTCATAGTTGAGTAGGAAGAAAGATACTTGTACAACCAAGTATACTAATGTATATCCATATACATTTATTCCACAAACATTTCAGAAGTGTTATTTATGAATATGCCATTATGTTGCATGATGGGAACCACTGTAAGAAAGCACAATCAGAGAATAAAACAAATAAGTGAATAGATATAAACCAAGTACTGCTTAAGATTTAGATGTGATTCAATCCCGACTCCTAGAGTTTGTGTCACCACGGTCCCCTATGACTCTGAGTTCCCAATTCCAATGAATTTGATACGTTAATGGATCAGCTTGGTCCCTGCTCTATATGATACTAATCCAGGCATGATTCAGTCTCCCCACAATTATCATGTAAAGCTTCTTTATATGACAGACTTTTACAGGATATTGAAGATGAAGGACAGAACTGAAGAAACAGCATGCAAACACAAAGATGAAGGAACAACTTATTTCAGATAAACCATACAACATAAATGTGTATTTACATTGTGTAAATACACAATATTTGTCAGAGATTCTTCTACTAAAAGTCATTCTTTTGACCACATCAGCACCCGAATTTTTTTCAGTGACTTGCTCCACCCCATGTAGTCCCAGCCTTATACCATTTTCTGACTCACCTCCTCTTCTTTTTCGCCTTTCTTTCTCTCCACACATCTAAAATTAGCCCCAGAGAGTCTCATGTTTTCTAGATATTTAGTCTGAGCCAACTGAGCTATCTCCAGCCCCAATTCACCCATGTGCCTCTAAGATTTGGATATTGATACCAATAAGTGGTTATCAGAAAACAACAAAAAAAGGCCATTCATGAAACAGAAGTCACCTGTTGATCTGTCACAGGTTGTGCTTCTTGATAAACAGATTCAGACAAAGTTTATCAAGTGGAATATTTGTTATAGAAGCCTTTGTGACCAACGCCTGTAGAAAGAGAAGAGAAGCAGGATCAGGCAGAGGGAGATGTACAGCTGAAATATGGTTTTGATAAACTCTACTCAGCACACAGGAAACTCTGGGTAGACAATGTCCTATTACAACTGCCCCACATTGGACCATTACTCTTCCATCTCAATCAGCCATTGAAATGGGCGTCTCTGGGAAAAGCATTCCTTTGAGAAAGATGGGCCTGGTAAGGCAAGACCTATAGTTTTGGGCCCCTGGAGAAGGAGACGGCAGCCCACTCCAGTATTCTTGCCTAG
The DNA here is from genome assembly GCF_000754665.1 of Bison bison bison. Taxonomy (NCBI): domain Eukaryota; kingdom Metazoa; phylum Chordata; class Mammalia; order Artiodactyla; family Bovidae; genus Bison; species Bison bison. The sequence goes on along the minus strand of NW_011494951.1, from coordinate 8,123,875 downwards.
AGAATCCCAGGGACGGAGGAGCCTCGCAGGCTGCAGTCCGTGGGGTCACAAGAGTCAGGCACAACTTAGCGACTAAATCACCACCACCATAGTTTCAGACACTGAAAGCTGTGTACTTACAGCATGTCCAGGAGTAAGGCAGTAAGTCCTTCTTTGAAGGAAGGTCTGTATGATGCATCAGCATTTCCCAAAGGACAGTCATATCCACTGAATGGTGGAGGGGTAACTCCTCCTGGATTCCTGAGAGGGAATTTAAAAGAGAGATGTTAGTGAGAAAACCTACAATTCTTGTCTAGGTAATTAGTCTTGGGGCCACAACTAATACTCATCTCCATCTTCCTTTCTCCAATCTGCATCCCCTTTTCCTTCAGCTACCATCTCTGTTGGAGAAGGAAAAGGCTACCCACTCCAGCATTCTGTCCTAGAGAACTCCATGGACTGTATAGCCCTCTTATCTGCTGTCCCTGGATGCAAGAAACCTGAAGCTCCTGGGCACAAACCATAGCTCAATGTAAAACTCTTGTTTTTTCCACTTGTAGAAATGTTCCCACTTTACGAATTAGAATCCATACCATTGCAGAGTGTACAGTTGCAGGAAAAGGAAGCTTAAATTCTCCAAGTGGATCACCGGGAGTGATAGTTAGAGTGCCATGCCTGCCTACCCACTGGTTCCTAGAACCACGTGTTCATTTTACTGAGGAACATAAAAGTTTGTGATTCTAGGTGTGTACCTGGAAACCTTGAAAACAGGCCTTCAGCGTTTCTTTATCTCACTTGGGGTACAATCCAGGGTCTTTAAAATGTTCTCAATTTAGCTCTTTGTTATCTCTCTGACCTCACCTCCTTCCAATTACTCATTTACTAGTTTTCATATAAGAAGGTATAATTTGGATATAAATGCACACTAAAAGTAGAATCAACTGGACAGGAATATGGGGCAAAGATTGGGATAGAACTACATTGAAAGATTGAAGGAACTACATTGCTCCAGCCTTATCCTCTCGAGCCTGTATTAAACTCCTTGTTGAAGGCTCAGGATAAAAATATGAAACTAAGACTAATGTTGAGTTTTCAGCAGCTTTTGCCTGACTTTGACTTAGAATTATAACTTGTTAGAGCCTGAAGAAACTTGTAGAAGGACAAAGTGATTTATGGAAGAATAACATCTATTTTTTATTAAGGTGCCTTTCTACTAAAACCAAGGACAGCTATTTAACTTGGTTGATACTGAAAAATTTAAGAAGTTCCACGTGTAACAGATTTTAGTCAAACAAAGGAAACCAGATGTCGCAGCATGAGTGATATCATGGCTTCTTTTATCCCTTATATTGCTACCAAATCAACATGATACATTTTTACAGGCATTCATTTGCTCAATGTATTGTTTAAAACCTACTGTGTTAGCCTCTAAAATGTGCACAGTACTATCAACACCACAAGTAGGTATGACAAAACACAAACCATTAAAGAACTCAGAGTCTACAGGTAGCCATGTTAATTAGTGGCCAAACAATGTGATTAGTGCTAATGTAAGTAGTAGGAGAGTGATATACCCAGGGCTAGAGGAAAACAGCAACAACAAAAAGATGAGCTAAAGAAGGCATGACATAGATGATGAGTAAAGAGCTTGGCCTGATGGAAAAGTTGTTACTCTGCATGACTGGAATAAAAGGGATTCTCTTTTTGGCAGAGGAGTGTATATGTGTATATATAACTGATACATGATACAGTATGCTATGTTGAATAAGTAGAAAATAATGATCATAATAGCAGCAAGCTATTTTATAGTGTTTTATATCCATATGCTATTTGATACTCATCATATTCCTATGAAGAAGACACTACTGTTACATTTATTTTACAGATGAAGTGGATTAGTCTAGATCCTCTAAGAAGCAAAATATCAAGACAGAATTCAATATGTAAGAAGTTCATTACAGGAAATATCTGTGAGGGAAAAGGAAATGGATCAGTGAAGGTTGGTGGAGCTGCACAGACCACAATGCAGGGCTAGCCTTTGTGAAGAAGAAAAGGAAGGAAGAAATACTGAGGGAAAGAGTTTAACACTGTAGTGAATCTGAGGATGTTCCACAAAGCCAGTGGGATGTTTTCAGACCAGACATCACTTTCAGAGGAATGCTGTGTACCCCAGAAATATGCGTGCTTCAGAAGCCCTTCTGTTTTCAGTCACTTCTCGGTGGAGCCTGTGGAAAGCATGGTACTCTGTATTTCAGAGTGCAACACCCAGACCCATCAGTCCATCTGAGCCCCCATGCAGTCAGAGATCTGAAAAGCACACACTCATGGTCACCACAGAAAGAAATTGATGAACGGAGATAATTCCACTGAGGCGACAAAGATAAAAAGTGGCAGAATCTCAGACAGTTTGGTTTCAAACTCAAGCAACAGCACAGTACATCCAAAGTAGGAAAAAGTCATATTAGATTTCTATACGAAAATGGTCACTTCAATAACCAGGTGATAGGTGGCATAACACGATGAAAATAAATTTAAATAGGAAAGACCAGAAAGAAGTGTGGTGAAGTCAATCAGAAAAGAAGTTTTGAAGATCTAATAAAAAGAGGTAGCAGTAAAGAGCAGGGGGATTTCAAAGATACTGAGTCAGTAGAATCAACAGGATTTGGTGACTGACAGTATATGAAGAAGGAGAAGGAAGTGTGGAAAATGTCGTAAATGTTTCTAGAGTTAGGAGATTGAGACTATCCACTAAGCTGAGAACAGTGCTGTGGCAAGAAGAGAGTGAATTCTTGCATTGGATTTATGGAGTTTGCAAAGTTACTTTGTATCTAAGAATTTGCTAGGCACAGTGGGACCCTCTAAAGGAATATAAACTTGATTTTTTGTTTGATAGACTTTAATTATTTACCATTATTCTATATAACTTAACAGATAATACTGGAATGTAGGTATGTTTATAGAAGTAAGCACTTTATTGGTGTTGAGATGTACAATTAGTAACATTGGCTATCTCTTCCAAGGTCATATAGCTCATGAAACACAGGATCCACTGTAATAGATCATTGTAAATTGCACTGTAAAGTGTACTTTCCAGTGCTCTGTCCTCTGCACAAACTTTTCACTTTGAATGTAAGATGATAGAAAGTTTTAAGATATGAGTAGATACATAATTTAAGCTTCAAACAAAAGACTTAGAGAGTTGTTCCATCCTGTGAGAATTACAACTTACATTGCATAATTTGTTTGCGTTTATAAGCTCTTGAACATATTTCAAAAGTGGATATTCACAATAAACTTCTGACAGTCCGAGAATGTGCCCATTCTAAAAATTATTTTTATTAAGTCACTAAGTCATGGATGAGTCTTTGTGACCTCATGGACTACAGCGAGCCAGGCTTCCCTGTTCTTCACTACCTCCTGGAATTTGCTCATGTCCATTGAGTCAGTGTTGCCAATTCATCCTTTCCTTGTGTCTCAGACAATAAAGAATCTGCCTGAAATGCGGGAGACCCAGAATTGATCCCTGGGTCAGGAAGATCCCCTGGAGAAGGGAATGGCTATCCACTCTCTTGCCTGGATACCCACAGCATTCTTACCTGGAGAATTCCATGGACAGAGAAGTCTGGCAAGACACAGTCCAGGGGGCTGCAAAGAATCGGACACAACTGAGTGACTCACACTTTCACTTTCATTTTAAAGATATGGACATAAAAATTCAGTGATGGAAGTGATTTACCCAAAGTCACAGAATCCTGGATGAGAAGTCAAGATACAATGCCAAGTCCTCTGGCTCCATGTTTAGAAGCTGAGTTATGGAAAATTCATGAGTTCAGAAGTGGAAAAATCATGGTTGTGCCCTATGAGGACTTATTCAGTGCCAGAAGGTAGGAATGACTAGAAGGCGGGAAAGGTCAAAGACACAAGTAGGTGAGTTGGGTGAAGGCTGATATTTCCTCATAATATACATACAAACTGAAAATATAATGTCACTGTCATCCTTACCTGAGGCAGCATGAAATCAAAGGACAGACCTATCTTAGCCTGCCATATTAAACCTGACAGGTGAGCCACATTGGCTTGACAGAACTGCAGTTCACAAGGCGGTTGTGTGGTTTTTATAAGCCTATTTTCATACTGACTTGATGAATGATGAGGTCTTAGATTTAGCCACAGACATCAAAGCTCAACTTCATGGATTGAAGGGTAGGGGAAAAAAAGAAACACAAACTCAAAGCAGTTATCAAAGGACAGTATCGATTTTTCCTCAAGAAATACACATCTTCATACATTTATATCTACTTAAAGCATGGTAAAAGAGGAAGGAAGAAGGTGGAGACAGTGAAAAGAGAGATAAAAAGGAGCAAACCCACAGTAATCGAGGTTGATTGGATTCCACTCCTGGGGAACAGACTCTCTTATATTAGAGCTCACCTTAATTGGAATGTTTGGGGACAAATCAAAATGTGCCAGAGTGAAATACAGAGATCAATAAAATACCTTGCATCAGAGCTGCTGAGGAATTCTTGAGTGTAAGAGAAGGAAGGTGGAGAGAGAAATGAAGATGAAACTCTGAAGGCAGGGGAAGAAAAGAAAACAAGAAAGAAAGGAGAGAGGGAGGCAGGAGAGGAAGGAAGGAATAAAGAATTGAGAACTACCCGTGGCAGGTGTGAGTGAAGGAGCTTTTAAGTAAGCGTACTATTTAACCATTGGCATTCAGCTGTGAGTTCTGCTCTCCTCTTGCACAGCTCCACATGTCTGCCATTGAACTCAAATCTCCTGTAAAATTCTCCTCCACACGAATGCCTTCTGTAAATGGTACTTTGGGAAAATCTAAGCAAAGAAGCAATGTTCTATGACTGAGGCTAACTCGGACAAAGAAAGAAAACAGCTGTTGATCAGAGGGTACACAGATTCAGTTAAGCAAGATAAATAAGACCTAGAGATTTGCAAACACAAGGCCTGTAGTTAACAGCGCTGCATTGTATACATACAATTTTGCTGAAAGGGTAAATCTAATGGTGTGCTTTTATCATATGCTTTTGAATAAGTTCTAATGAGGTGGAAGAAACTGGAGCCTATTATACAGAGTGAAGTAAGTCAGAAAGAAAAACAGCAATACGATATATTAATGCATATATATGGAATTTGGAAAGATGGTAATGATGACCCTATATGCGAGACAGCGAAAGAGACACAGATGTAAAGAACAGACTTTTGGACTCTGTGGGAGAAGGCGAGGGTGGGATGATTTGTGAGAATAGCATTGAAACATGTATATTATCATATGTGAAACAGATTGCCAGTCCGGCTTCAATGCATGAGACAGGGCGCTCAGGGCTGGTGCACTAGGATGACCCTGAGGGATGGGATGGGGAGGGAGGTGGGAGGGACGTTCAGGATGGGGACACATGTACACCTGTGACTGATTCATGTGAATGTATGGCAAAAAAAAAAACACTGCAATATTGTAAAGTAATTAGCCTCCAATTAAAATAAATAAATTAATTTACAAAAAAATATTAAATGAAGAAGATGGGAGAAAATATTTGAAGGTATTGGATATGTTTATGGCACAGAATGTGGTGATAATTTCATGGGTGTGTATCTGTCTTCAAATACATCAGATTACGTACATTAAATAAGTACAGCTTTTTGTATGCCAAAAGTAATTTCTAAGAGGTTAAAAAGAATAGGGTACCAGTTGAGGGAGTTTCAGCAGGTGCTAGTGGTAAAGAATCCACCTGCCAATGCAGGAGGCTTAAGAGACTCAGGTTCAATCTCTGGGTCAGGAAGATTCCCCTGGAGGAAGATACGGCAACCCACTCCAGTATTCTTGCCTGGAGAATCTCATGGACAGAGGAGTTTTGCGGGCTACAGTCCATGGGATCGTAAAGAGTTGGACACGACTGAAGCGACAACACACACACCAGTTGAGAGATGACAATGAGCAATGAACAAAAGACTCTGGGACTTGACAAAATCCTGGGAATTGTATTAGACTTTCAGAGAAAAAAAGAATGACATCTGAGCAAGCCTGTTTTCTCTTAATAAATGATGGGGAGCCAACTGATGTCTGCTTGACTTGATCTTTGGTAATAAATTATTCCGTTTCTGTGGCATCTTCCTAACTGACTTTGTGGTAAGTAAGTAGTGGTTATTTAAACAAAAATATTCACTTGTTTCATTAAAACCTCCTATAAACAGACTATTGCCACTTCCTGGGATTCCCCGGTGACTCAGTGGTAAAGTGTTCACCTGCAATGCAGGATACATGAGTGTGGTCCCTGGGTCAGGAAGATCCTGTGAAGGAGGAAATGTCTACCTACTCCAGTATTCTTGCTGGGAAAATCCCGTGGACAGAGAAGCCTGGTGGGCTATAGTCCATGGGGTTGCAGAGTTGGACATAACTGAGCACGCATGCATTGCCACCTACTACATTTGTGACCCTGGACAACTAGTCAACCTTATTAAGCCTCCTTTTGTTTTTCTTTTGTAAGAGATATAATAATAAAATATTAATGCAAAAACTGGGGTTATAATAATTAGTATAATATTGTCCAAGGGGTCACAAAGAGTCAGACACAGCTTAGTGACTAAACAACCATCACCTATAACACTGCCATGGAGCTGTGTTGGTCTCAGGCCATCAATAATCAGTGCTGTGCCTGGACCAGCCGTTGTGGCTCTTATCATGATAGGAAGACATCCTTCAGCAATAAGCATTAGGACATTTGGGGAAAATAAGGGTTTCTTGCTTACAGAACCTTGAAGTTACATAGCACACCTGCGTCCACACGGTGAGAGCACATGGAGAGACAGAGAGAGGGAGCACACATATGGGCCTAGGGTTCTGCTTTTATTGAGGTCAAGGGTGAGGATGTAGGGTTTTGGAGGCTTACTCTATTGGTGAACTTAAAACATAAGAGCTGGAGTTTCAAGATGAAGGAGAGAGAAAATTGGAGCCCAGATGATCAGTTATTGGAGCCAACAAGACCTCTAAAGCAAAGGAAACTGCAGACGCAAAGAGTGGCTGGTGGTGTGTTATTCTAGATGGCTCTCTTTGAAGAATCTGACTTGACAATTAAAACTTAAGTCAGGCACTTGCTTTACAAAAAGAAAAGTCAACTGTCAGCACTTAAAATGTGGGCTCATAGGCCAGGCATTGGCATAGAGAAGTACAATAAGGCCCTTACATATGGCCTTATTGTACTTACATATGAACCTTCAAGTTGTAAACATTCAAAGATGCCAACACATGCTCTATCAACGTCAGGCATGAGTGAGATTGCAGCTTGCCCTCCATCTCCTATTGCTGAAGATCCTTCTACCATCTCCCACCTCCAGTCAGTAACTCTTCTTGCCTGTTCACTCGATACCAGCCTGTGTATGCCAGCTCTTGTACTGTGCTATTGTACTTTTCAAGGTACTGTACTGTAAGATTGAAAAGGTTTTATTTATTTTTGTGCTTGTTTGTTTTATACACATTATTTGTAAAAAAAAATAATATATATATATATGTGTGTGTGTGTGTATATATATATATAAACCAGCCATTACAGTACATGACTCAATAGCCAGCTGTGTTATTTGTGTGCCTAGGCTAACTGTTGAACTTCCAAACTAGGCTCTTGGAACAAATCTCATTCATATGTAGCAGACTTACTCTCTATATGTATATCCTTAAAGTCACAGAATGGCAGCAGAGCAAAAGCCATAAAGAATATTTAAAGCAAACATTGACCTTATATATAAGGCAACTGAGGTCCAGGAACAAAAAGCAATTTATCAAAAGCCACACAGATAAGGCAAGGCTAAGAGTAGAACCCACTTCTCCTGTCTCATGAGCCAGTGCTCACTCTCAAAACTCGTGATGCTTTCTGTTTCCTTTCTCACAAACTCCGTGAGTTGAACTAAGGCATCTAGCATTCCTTAGAGGAATTGCCAAACCAAAGCTATTTTTGAGGAATCAAAAGCCAATTAAAAGTTGTTCTTTTAAAACTAGGTGATGTGTGATCTTCTATAAACTTGACAGCATCTTTGTTTCTCAAGTCTTAGATCTAAAATCATGTAAGAAAAATAAGAACAGGATGGTCAAAGGAAGTAAGGCATTAGTTCTTGACATGTGACTCAATTTGAGATTTAAAGCAATTCAAGGCCTAGGAAATTTCCAACTTCCTTTTATCAGATACTTACAGAGAAATGGAATCTGTCTCTGTTTGGAAGGCTTATGATTTTTCCTGAGGCAAGCTGAAATAGATTGCAGACTTCTTAACACGATATACAAAAGCTGGAGAAAGAGAGACTCAGGAATTTTCTCTGCTCAACTCCTTATTCTACTCAGATCTGGCTTTTCAGTTGCTGAGGAAGAAAAAACAAAAGGTGCAAACTACCCAACTTCTGTATAGTGAATGATTCATTAAATCCAATGAGTTAACCAAACTCTGTGAAGATTCCAGGAAACACAATACTTATCATTTAGTTATTTGTGTGATTATCAATATTCTTTTGATACTTTTGGTACTTTTTGATGCTTTCAAACTATGGTGTTGGAGACACTTGAGAGTCCCTTGGACTGCAAGGAGATCCAACCAGTCCATCCAAAAAGAAATCAGTCCTGAATATTCATTGGAAGGACTGATGCTGAAGCTGAAACTCCAATACTTTGGCGACCTGATACAAAGAACTGACTCATTTGAAAAGACCCTGATGCTGGGAAAGTTTGATTGTGGGAGGAAAAGGGGATGACAGAGGATGAGATGATTGGATGTCATCACAGACTCGATGGACATGAGTTTGAGTAAGCTCCGGGAGTTGGTGATGGACAGGGAAGCCTGGTGTGCTGCAGTCCATGGGGTCTTAAAGAGTCAGACATGACTGAGTGACTGAGCTGAGGTATATGTATAGCTGACTTGGGCTTCCCAGGTAGCACTGGTGGTAAAGAACCTGCCTGTCAATGCGGGAGACATAAGACATATGGGTTTGATCCCTGGTTGGAAAGATCCCCTGGAGGAGGACATGGAAACCCACTCCAGTGTTCTTGCCTGGAGAATACAAGGACAGAGGAATCTGGCAGGCTACAGTCCATAGATCGCAAAGAGTCAGACATGACTGAAGCTACTTAGCAGGCACACACACATAAATATTCTACTGTGTGATTATGACTTGCCATTTAAAACTTGTTTATTATTTGCAACCTCCCATCTCCTTTCAAATAGAAAGTATGAAGTCTATGAATCAACACAGATTGTAGGTATTTGTCATGGATCTTTATGTGGAAAGGCAGATCCTTTAAAGGTGTCCATGTTGTTTTAGAACAGGTTTCCTATTCTGTTCCCTGTATCACAATTATTTGCTCATCTAAGATCACCCAGTGAGGTTAAGAGAATAAACTAGCATCTCTGTGTGTGATGTGTCTTCCATTTTGTTGTTGTTACTGTTGTTCAGTCACTAAATCATGTCTGACTCTTTGTGACCCCGTGGACTGCAGCACACCAGGCTCTTCTGTCCTTCACTCGCTCCCCAAGTTTGGACAAATTAATGCCCATTAAGTCAATGATGCTTTCTAACCATCTCATCCTCTGCTTCCCCCTTCTCCTCTTGCCCTCAGATTTCCCCCAGCAACAGGGTCTTTTCTAAGTCTGTTCTTGGCATCAGGTGGCCAAAGTATTGGAGCTTCAGCTTCAGCGTCGGTTCATCCAATGAATGTTCAGAGTTCATTTCCTTTAGGATGGACTGGTTGGATCTCCTTGCAGCCCAAGTGACTCTCAAGAGTCTTCTCCAACACCACATTTCAAAAACATCAACTCTTTGGTGTTCAGCTTTCTTTATGGTCCAACTCTTATATCTGTGCATGAATACTGGAAAAAAACAAAGCTTTGACTATACAGACCTCTGTCAGAAAAGTGATATCTCTGGTTTTTAATATACTGTCTAGGTTTGTCATAACTTTCTTTCCAAGAAGCAAGCGTCTTTTAATTTCACAGCTGGAGTCACTGTCTGGAATGATTTTGAAGCCCAGAAAAGAAAATCTGTCCCTGCTTCCACTTTTTCCCCTTCTATTTGCCTTGAAGTGATGGGATAAGATGCCTTGATCTTATTTTTTTCATGTTGACATCCTCCCTTAAAAATGTGAAATTGAGATTTCCCAGGCTATCCAAATGTCTTAGCATCACACAGCAGTCTTGGGAACCACGTTTACCAATCTCACATTATGCTCCCCAACATCTAGGCCTTTCCCCTAGTGTTCACCTGTTTGCTTCAGCTGTACTTAAAAACTTAAATTCCCCCTCAAACATGTCATTAAGTGATGTGTCTCTGTGCCTTTGCTGATGCTGGACACTATCTGAGATTCCCTTCTTTCCATTTCTACATTTATTCATCTAAATAAAGGACTTTCTTTTCAGTGAACTCTTCTTCGATTTTAAAAGCAGTTCTAATAGCTGCTTCCTTTTGCACTGTCCTGTTATTTCATGAGTTTGCCCATGTCTGCATTTATAGGATTCTGCATGGTCCCATCCGCCTACCCCGTCCC
>NW_011494951.1:8098206-8113265 GCF_000754665.1 Bison bison bison | reverse complement strand
TACCCCGTCCCCTGCTCACACACTCATATGGTATCCTCACTGACGTCAAGGTTCCTGTCTTATTGGTCTCTGTCCCTCTATTGTATTACATGCTGTTGGGGCAGATTAGACATTTGTAAAAAGGCAAGAGTTAGAATGATTCTGGGTCTTATCCTGGAGGAGATTGTAGTAGGGGAAAGATAGCATTGTAAAGCCCCAAAGGAATATTAAGAGAGAAACCTAGAAGAAAGGAAAGAGGATCAAAAGAGAAATGATGTAATGATAGGAATGAGCCCAACTCCCCAAATGAACAGTATCAAAGAAGTTAATAGAGAGAGCAGACACCAGGGAGATGGCAATGACCTGGAGAAAACGGCAGTGCAAGAGTTCCAGTAGGTGCACTCTTGAAGGGCAAGTGTTCTGGGCCCCAGCAGAGAAGCCAGTAAACAGTTCCTCAATATTAGGTCTATCCAGCTGCAGCTTAATTCCCTGGGTATGCCTCATAATCCACCAGCTATGAAGGTGGGGGGAAATGAGGAAAGATGAGGAAGAAGGAGTGTGGGAGAAGAGAAGGCAGGACAAAAGAAGACAGAAGAAAGTGCAAGAAAAGAGAGAAGGAGGAAATGAAAAAACAAAAAAAGACCAGGAGAAGAAAATCTCATCAATATATAAACCTGACTCTGATGAAGCTTTCTCTGCTAGAATCGTTTTCACTTTTATTTAATTGAAACATCCACATATTTCAATATTCAAAAGAAATGGCCATATGGAGGTAAAAACAATCTGCCCGCAAATATTTAAATATGTATTTCTAGTTATCCTACCCTTTCACTGTTGTAAGGTCAAATCCCTCTTCTTCTCCCTTCACTCTTAGTAGATAACACTTTCTTCTACTTTACAAAAAAATTTAAAAAACACAAAACTGAAAATATTTGACATTTCCGCTATTAACTCCTAACTTCCCTTAAGAAATATTTCTGGCAACATTAGCGGGAGGAGTTTCAGTAGAGCAGTCAACATGAGGGAACCAAAGCTGAACTGCCTTTAGGAGTGTTTCGAGAAAAACATTTTCACCCAAAATATTTTAGGATAAATCAACAAATGAGCAATGAAGACATGAAGTATAGAAAAAAGGGGGGGGAAATGTAATAGTATCTCTCTCTTCCCTGTTGTAGGCAGAAAGAAAAATGGGTACAGGTTGAAGTGGGCTTGTCAGCTTGTTTCGGTCCTCATCCTGCTTGGCCTCTGTGGTAGCATTAGACAGTGGCCGTGTCTTCCATCTCCAAACACTCTGTTTTTGTTGTTTTTTTCTGGTTTCTCATTTTGGTCTTAACTCTCTACCTTTATTTGCCCAGTCATCAAATGTTGGAGTTTCTGGGGATCAAGCAAAGACTCTTCTAGTCTTTCAACACTTATTCACTAGACAACTGTGTTTCTTTTCTGAGTGGTCCTCTCTTCAGATATCCTGATCACCCAGTTGATGACTGGACATCTTTCCTTGGATTTCTACAGATGCTCAGAATCTCTGAGTCTTCTTGCTGTCATTTAGGATACAGTCTAAGCTCTAGCTTGCATAACTGGGCTCAGCCCTTCCCTTCCTCCTCATCTGGTGCCATTCACACTCTTGGTCCAGACCCTGTTTTCACTCCAGTTCTCCAAAGGTGCCACAAGTTTTCTTGTGCATTTCCCATTGCCTGGAACCCTCTTCTCATCCCATCAGTGAGCTTCTTGGCTTCTGTTCATGCATCAGTTCCTAAGAGGTGCTTTCTTTGACTCGCTGGAGGGAGGTAAGCTTCCTGTCTTACATTCCCTGTCTTACATTCCTTAGCATATTTCTGCATGACACACTTACACATTTCTGACTATGTTTCAAACTCTATATTCTTTATGCAAACTATAAATTCCACAGAAAAGATGCTCCTGGGTGACTTACTGCGAAGTCCCCAGGCCCTTGTGCTGGTAGACACTAGAATCCACACACTCATGTTGCTCTGAGGTAGAACCTACATCAGTAACACTCTGGCCTCTCTCGTGCCCATTCACCTTTCTATTCCCATGCATATTCTGTAGGGAACAGGGAAGAGACCTGGCTACATGAGATATTTGGGAGAATAATTGGGATAAATACCACTATCCTGCTTTGGGAATTTGGGACAGACTAAATGCAGTATTTAACTTATATGCAGAGTACATCATGAGAAACGCTGGGCTGGAAGAAACACAAACTGGAATCAAGATTGCTGGGAGAAATATCAATAACCTCAGATATGCAGATGACACCACCCTTATGGCAGAGTGAGGAGGAACTCAAAAGCCTCTTGATGAAAGTGAAAGTGGAGAGTGAAAAAGTTGGCTTAAAGCTCATCATTCAGAAAACAAAGATCATGGCATCTGGTCCCATCACTTCATGGGAAATAGATGGGGAAACAGTGGAGACAGTGTCAGACTTTATCTTTTTGGGCTCCAAAATCACTGCAGATGGTGACTTCAGCCATGAAATTAAAAGACACTTACTCCTTGGAAGAAAAGTTATGACCAACCTAGATAGCATATTGAAAAGCAGAGACATTACTTTGCCAACAAAGGTCTGTGTAATCAAAGCTATGGTTTTTCCGGTGATCATGTATGGATGTGAGAGTTGGACTGTGAAGAAAGCTGAGCACCGAACAATTGATGCTTTTGAACTGTGGTGTTGGAGAAGACTCTTGAGAGTCCCTTGGACTGCAAGGAAATCCAACCAGTCCATTCTAAAGGAGATATGCCCTGAGTGTTCTTTGGAAGGAATGATGATAAAGCTGAAACTCCAGTACTTTGGCCACCTCATGTGAAGAGTTGACTCATTGGAAAAGACTCTGATGCTGGGAGGGATTGGGGGCAGGAGGAGAAGGGGACGACAGAGGATGAGATGGCTGGATGGCATCACTGACTCGATGGACATGAGTTTGAGTGAACTCCGGGAGTTGGTGATGGACAGGGAGGCCTGGCGTGCTGTGATTCATGGGGTTGCAAACAGTCGGACACGACTGAGTGACTAAACTGAATTGAACTGAAATGTAGCATCTTCCAACAGCTTCAACGGGCTATACTTATCTTCATCTCATCTTCTTTAATCTACATCTTAACTAATTTCAAGCTCAGGCAGAGAATGGGAATTTTATTTATTCAACACTCCAAAACAGCAAAATAAACCAGTTTTGGCCCACAGTAGCTATGTACTTTAATAAACTTATAAAAGAATTTGCTAATGAATTAAATTTGAGGTTGTGAAATATTGGGAGAATCAAAGAGGACTTTAGAATAAAAGAATAATATGAACAAGTATGATATAGAGGAAGTAGAGAAGGCAGAGCTTAACTAGAACTAGAAAAGAAGGTAAATTATGCTAGAATATTTACTGCAGATTATTTTATTATTTTTCAAAGCAGCCCTCAGTAGAAAGTAAACAAAAGGAGACATAATTAAAATACTGGTCAACATGAATTTTTTTTTAAAGGTGGGGAAAGGATCCATTTTATCAAAATAGATTATCAAGGGGCAGAGCTCTAGATAAAAATCAGAAATCATAGAGTTTCAATGACTTAAAGACCATGTTGTACATTTTTCTTATTGAAAGATGAGAAAAGAGATTCTCAAGGCACAACACTAGCTGAGGCAAATCTGAGACTATGGTCAGGTCCTTTGACACTCAGCTCAAAGCCATTTTGTTCCCTCACACTGACTTCATTAAAATGTGAGGAACCGAAAGTTCAAAAAGAAGGATATACCAGGAGACTGGGAAAACCAGATGAATGATGTAAAATGCAGCATGGGATGAGAGAGCTGCATTAAGGAAATGAAAGGACTCATTTCTAATTCATAGATGTTTTATTTTATTCAGCATTTAGTATCTGTGATTTAATGGTGGTTTGACACATAGAACAGGAAAGTAGAAAATAATGAAAATACGATGCTGGAAAGATCATCCATCAATCTGAAATATAGAGTCCTGGCAGGTCTACACTCAGGATCAAAAGTCTTTGTTTGGAACAGCCCAGTATGTTCAACCAAATACCAATATTTCATAGAACTTTCATCTAAATTACAAAAAGAAATGTCATCTGCCCATAACATGCACCCTATTGTGGTCTGCCTTCCAAAGAAAAAATAAAGCAGCCAAAAGTCAAAGGAATCATCATGTTATTTGGGGGAAACATTGATCTTTTTTCATTTTCCAAAAGAAGCAACAGAGGGAGAGCTAAGTGAGAATGAGGTTTATTTGAAAGTCAAACTGACTTCATCAATCACATCCTTTGGTACATCTATTTGTTCATGTTGTCAGATAACAATATGGAGCCATTAAAATAGCAGAGGACTTAAATTTTTTCTGGGTTTAGTTTGACTGTACTGCATGAACAGTGTATTAAAGGCTTATAACGCACCACACACATGATCTTGGGCTTTGTGTTCATATGGTTCTTGTTATCAAATAGAATGTGGTGTTTGGGGAAGAACCTGAACACAGGTGCACTAAATACTGCCATTAAGAGCTTATTCAAATAAGCACAGAACCAGGCAAGCTTCCCAGATGGCTCAGCGGGTGAAGAATCGCCTGGCAATGTAGGAGACACAGGAGATGTGGGTTTGATCCCTGGGCCAGGAAGATCGCCTCAAGCAGGAAATGGCAACCCCCTCTAGTAGTCTTACCTGGGAAATACCATGGTCAGAGGAGCCTGCTGAGCTATGGGAGACAGAGTTGAACAAGACTTTTAGCGACTGAGCACACACAGATAGAGCCAGGAAGAGAACATTGGTTAATAAGGATTGTTAAAATTTTTTAATGAACTGCTATTATCTGCCAGATATTTCTCTTAAGATTTTTACATAGATTTCCTCATTTAATCTTTATTACAATCTCTTGAAGATTGCTTTTCAGGAGTGGAAATTCTGGGGGCAGTGATGGGGTAAATAACTTTACCCAATTTCCAGAGCTATGGAGATACTTATTATATCCGGAGAACTTCATAAACATGACTTTGAATTTACTCAACACTCTGTAATGACATGTATGGGAAAAGAATCTAAAAATGAGTGGATACATGTTATATATGTGTATAGCTGATTCACTTCACTGTACAGAAGACAGTAACAAAACATTGTAAATCAGACTCCAACATAAATAAGTAAATACATATGACTTTGTTTACACAGAAGTTATACAAAATAAATGATGTTTTATCTTACCTAAAATAGAGCTGTATTATATGTGTCTTAGTTATGTAACTTCTGAGGGTTTGTAGAAGCTAGAAAATTAGAAATTTCTGGGGAGTAATATATACACTTTTCCCTAAACCACCCATGTGCAGCAAAGAGAAATTTCATGATGGAGGTGATATTGAACTTAGCCCATGAATTTTGAAAAGGCAATTGATGAAGAGAGGAGGAAAGATCATAGGAAAGCAGAAACATCTGAGGAGTAGCAGGAAGGCTGCTGTGGCTCCTGTCGGGTCAGAGATGAGCTTGACAAAGTAAGCAGTAACCGATTGGCAAAGGTCTTGAACGTAAGGCTAAGGAGCAGGAACAATTGCAGAGTTCTGAAGGCTCTAATTTGTCCTGAATTGATGACCGGCTAGTTCTAAATTGAACTCAGGCTTCCCATTGTTCCGAATAGACCTACTCTTGGCAATGCTTCAATCCAAGTACCTCTTAGAAGTTCATTAAAAAAAATCTCAAAAGCTTTTTTCAAACACCAAAAGGCCTCAGCACTCCATTTAAATGTAAATACTTTTGAGAGTTTAAATTCTAGGATTGAAGAATGAATGGGGGAAAGGGCTTGGAAATAGATGCTGTTTGGAAAAAAAGAGAAAAGGAAACGTGATGAACAGTGTGGGATCTAGGGAACACTGGAAGGCATTTGCTGCTGCAGGTCTTCGCAAATCATCTGAGCATCACTGCAGTTCTCTCTAATGCTGATCATAAGTCAGGGAATTCAGAAGCCGACATCAGAGGGAAGCGTGCTGGACATCAAATACAAGAGAATGAAAACCACAGAGTGAAAGCTCAGCTGGGTTTGGGCAGCGCTATGCCTCCAGGTGGCTGTGTGTGTTAGAAATCTGCCAGGTCTGGATCTGTGATGAAGGGGTGACTGAACCGACTCTGGTCTACAGAGAAGCCCTGGTCCAGATGGTGCTCATGCCTACGTGGGGATGATCCTAATCTTTCTTCTGCTTCTGAGTAACATTCGTGTCAATGCATCCTTCAGCAGGAAGTCAGTTTAATAGAATATTATCTTGGAGACAAAGGAGATAATGGATGCTGAGTTTCTTTCTTTCTTTTTTTTTTCAATATTGCCACTTTGAAATCAGAGTGCAGAGAAACTAAAAAGGTAAGGCTGAAATGTAAACTTGCTATTGTTTATAATGAGGAAATATACACAATGAATACTTCTAATGCTTGCTCTTTCATCTCTAACACAAATTATGAGACATTTAACTTTTATTTTATTAAATTCTACAGTGTTTATAGAACATACAAGCAATATACAATTTTCTGCTTTTTATATAATGTTTTGGAGGAGGAAATGGCAGCCCACTCCAATATTCTTGCCTGGAAAATGCTATGGATAGAGGAGCTTGGCAGGCTACAGTCCATGGGGTCTCAAAAGAGTCGGACATGACTGAGCGACTGAACAACAAACAATATAAGGTTTATGTTATGTTAAACACCCACATTGTTTATCTTATTCAAAAAGCTATAAAATATAGCTTTCTATCAGAAAATATAGAATTACTAACTACTTTTAGAAGATAAGAAATGAGCAATAAATAAAAATTCGTCTATAAACATAGCACCAAGAAATAATAGTTGTTAATATGTTCATTCACATTTTTCTAGACTTACACCATAGACATTAATTCACACACAACATTATTCACAAAACTGAAATCATGCCATAAGTAAATTGTGTGGAAAGACGTATATTTCTATAAAACAATGTAGGGTTTTGTAATATAATATACTATTATTTTGCACAGAAGAACTGTACAAAAAAGATCTTAATGACCCAGATAACCACTATGGTGTGGTCACTCACCCAGAGCCAGACATCCTGGATTGTGAAGTCTAGAGGGACTGAAGAAGCACTGCTGTCAATAAACCTGGGGTGGGTGATGAAATTCCAGCAGAACTATTTCAAATCCTAAAAGATGACGCTATCAACGTGCGACACTCAATGTGTCAGCAATTCTGGAAAACCTAGCAGTGGCCACAAGGCTGGAAAAGGTCAATCCTCATCCCAGTTCCCAAGAAGGGTAGTACTAAAGAATGTTCAAACCACTGGTCAGTTGCACTCATCTCCCATGCTAGTAAGGGATACTCAAAATCCTGCATGCTAGACTGCAGCATTACGTGAACCAAGAACTTACAGATGTCCAAGCTGGGTTTAGAAACAGCAGAGGAACCAGACATCAAATTGCCAACATATGCTGGATCATAGAGAAAGCAAGGGAATTCAAGAAAAAAACATCTGTTTCTGTTTCAAAGCCTTTGACTGTGTGGATCACAAAAATCTGTGGGAAACTTAAAGAAATGGGAATATCAGACCATCTTACCTGTCTCCTGAGAAACCTGTGTGCAGGTCAAGAACCTTGCATGGAACAATTGACTGGTTCAAAATTTAGAAAGGAGTATAACGAGGCTGTATATTGTCACCCTGTTTATTTAACTTATTCACAGAGCACATCATGAGAAATGACAGGCTGGATGAGGTCCAAGCTGGAATCAAGATTGCCAGGAGAAATATCAACAACCTCACATTGCAGATGATACCACTCTAATGGCAAAAAGTGAAGAGGAACTAAAGAGCCTCTTGTTGAGGGTGAAGGAGGAGAGTTCAAGACCTAGCTTAAAACTAAATATTAAAAAATCTAAGATCATAGTATCCAGTCCCATCACTTCATGGCAAATAGAAGGAGAAAAGATGGAAGTAGTGACAGATTTCCTCTCCTTGGGCTCTCAAATCACTGTGGGTAGTGACTGCAGTCAGGAAATTAGAAGACAATTGTTTCTTGGTAGGAAAATTATGACAAACCTAGACAGTGTGTTAAAAAGCAAAGACATCACTTTGCCAACAAAGCTCTGTTAGTCAAGGCTGTGGTCCTCCCAGTGGTCATGTCTGGTTGTGAAAGCTGCGCCATAAAGAAGGAAGAGCACCAAAGAATTGATACTTTCCAACTGTGGTGCTGGAGAATACTCCTGAGAGTCCCTTGGACTGCAAGGAGATCCAACCAGTTCATCCTGAAGGAAATCAGTCCTGAATACTCATTGGAAGGACTGATGCTGAAACTCCAATACTTTGGCCACCTGATGCGAACAGCTGACACATTGGAAACCACTCTGATGCTGAGAAAGATTGAAGACAGAAGGAGAAGAGGGTGACAGAGGATGACATGGGTCAATGGCAATACTGGTGCAATTGACTGTAACTTGGGCAAACTCTGGGAGATGGTGAGGGACAGGCTGGCATGGCGTGCTGCAGTCCATGAAGTTGACAAGAGTTGTACATGACTTGGAGACTGAACAACAACAACATACTATTTTTGTTTAGTATTAAAAAAATTTTTTTAGTATCTAAAAATAAACCTCTATTAGAAATGGATTTGAGGCTTTCCAGGTGGTTCTAGTGGTAAAGAACCCACCTGCCAATGCAGGAGACATGAGAGACATGGATTGGATCCCTGGGTCAGGAAGATCCCCTGGAGGAGGGCATGGCAACCCACTCCAATATTCTTGCCTGGAGAATCCCATGGACAGAGGTGCCTGGTGGGCTACAGTGGGATCGCAAAGAGTGGACACTTGCTCACTTTTGAACTTCATATCAATATCCCTCATTCCCAACAGTCTCTGAGTTGGGAGCTAGAAAGAGTCTATACTCAGAAATTAGACAAGGGTCTGGAAAAGGATGAGGAAATCTGCCATCTTTTTAAAACTGAAAATTTGAAAAGCCAGAATTTTTGCATTGAGTCAGAATGTCCCTGCAAACAATATGATTTCAAGTAAGAAGCACCCAGCCTTGTGACGTAGCACTGTATGGGGGACACGGCAAACACGGGAAAAAGTCTGAACTTCCGCAGAAACGTCCCTGGTCTTTATGTCCAGGTCACTTAACATCCTTGATCTGAATTTTAAGACCTTATTTTACATATTTACATATTTTACATATTTACACAAACAAAAAATTTTGTAAAGAAGTAATAATGCTTCCAATAATCCTATAATGCAAAGAGAACCACATTCTGCATGTTGATGTTTTTATGTACAACTAAATATTCAAAATGGGAATAATATGAATACTGTCTTATTTTCTTCTTTTATAGGTTTTTTGGTCTTTATTCTCTTTTGAGGGCTTCCCTGGCTGGTAAAGAACCTGCCTGCCATTGCTGGAGACACATTAGACATGAGTTCAAACCCTGGGTCACAAAGATCTCCTGGAAGAGCAAATGCAACCCACTCGAATAGTCTATTCTGGAAAATTCCATGGACAGAGGAGCCTGGTGGGCTACAGTCCATGGAGTCACAAAGATGGATATTACTGAGCACATATGTGCACACACACACACACATACACACACACACATTCTCTTTGAAAAAGCATGCATTGTTTTTATCCTGTCTATACAATATCATTTGTTGAATCGTTCCTCAACTGTTAAATGCATAAGTTTGTTACCACCGTTAATTATTGTAAAAAAAAATAATTTGATGAATATAACAGATGCATCTTTGTCTCAAGTCCAAACTAATCCAAGATAGATTCCAAGAGTCCTTACAGACTTAAAAAGTAACTGTTAGTAAAGGTATTCATAAATACTGGCAAATTATTTTTTTTAAATATTGCTGAATTTTACATTCTTACTGGTCATGATTAAGGAATGTCTCAATACACACCTTCAGTGTGAATGTCAATTTTTTTTCAAACTGCTACTTTGAGTGAAAAATATGACATTTTCTGATTGTTACACTTATTTGATTGTTAGTAATATTGAATATTTATTTTATATATTTACTGGACATTTGCATTTCTCCTGCTGTGAATTTTTTGTTTATATACTTTGTTCATTTATCAATCTTGTTGTTAGAATTTTAATATAATTTCACAAAGTGTGAAGGGCTTCTCTGATAGCTCAGTTGGTAAAGAATCCACCTGCAATGCAGGAAACCCAGGTTAGATTACTTGGTTGGGTAGATTTGCTGGAGAAGAGATAGGCTACCCACTCCAGTATTCTTGGGCTTCCCTTGTGGCTCAGCTGGTAAAAAATCCGCTTGCAATGCGGGAGACCTGGGTTCAGTCTCTGGTTGGGAAGATCTCCTGGAGAAGAGAAAGGCTACTCACTCCAGTAGTCTGACCTGGAGAATTCCATGGACTGTATAGTCCATGGGGTCGCAAAGAGTCTGACACAACTGAGTGACTTTCACTTTCAAAAATACTATGAATAATATGCGTGTGTGTGTGTGTTTGTGTGTGCACGCGCTCATTCACTTCAGTCCTGGGCTCCTCAGTCTATCGAATTCTTCAGACAAGAAAACTGGAATGAGTTTCCATGCCCCCCTCCAGTGGATCTTCACAATCCAGGGATCAAACCTGAGTGTCCTGTGTCTCCTGCATTGCAGGAGAATTCTTTACTGATGAGCCACCATCTGATAGTAACTGAGTAATTAAATAATTTTAGAAAATAACTTACCACATGATAATGACAACTATTAATATGCCAGTTCATATTTTTAAAATCCTAGGCCATAAAAACAGTCACTAACATACAATTCACTCACAGGCAACTCTACAAAGCTAGAATTATGCCACACACAAAAATATGTCTCCATCCATTGACTTTTCTTTTTTTTTATCCATTGACTTTTAATCTCTATATGTCTTTATGGGGGGGGAGGGTGGTTCTTGTAGACAAAATATGGTTGTATCTTGTTTGATCCACTCTATCTTTTAATTGATGCATTTAGACCATTGATGTTTCAACTGATTATTGATACGGTTGGATTAATATGTCATACTCATTACTATTTTTTTATTCATTGACCTTGTTCTTGTCTTTATCTTCCTATCTTTAGTAGCTTTAAGAGCATTTTTAATTCATTTTTTTCTCTTTTCTGAGCTTATTGGTTATACTTCTTTTCTAAGTGGTGTCCTAGAATTTGCAATATACATTTACATAGATTAAAAAATTAATTAATCCAAGAAAGAGATGAACATTTTTATTTGTGCAAAATTGAAGATTACAACCCAGGAACAGCCTCTCAGAAAGCTCTGAGAACTGTTTCCATATTAGAAGTCAAAGCGCAGCTATGTAAATTGTTGACACAGAGGGCTGTACGTTATGTTATGAAATATTGACAGTTTACACAATCCAGATCTGCACATGCAAATCAAATAGTGAGTCATGGGTCATCATGGTCCCTTATAACATTAAGAGGAAGGCTATCTCCTAAGGAGTTATTTTGTTGATGCTAGGAGACTGATGCTCTTTATGTTTGAGCAGGTATTTCTGCCAATGGGGAGCTTAGGTCAATGCATGATTCATGTACACAATGCACAGTAGAGCCAGGATGGCAAAGGGCTGGAAGAATTTTGTAATGTTTAAATTTCCCTGACTTTCCTTAGAATATTCCCAGGTGGCTTAATGGTAAATAATCCTAATTAAACTTAAAAGCTTTTGCACAACAAAGGAAACTATAAGCAAGGTGAAAAAACAGCCTTCAGAATGGGAGAAAATAATAGCAAACAAAGCAACTGACAAAGAGTTAATCTCAAAAAATATATAAGCAATTCCTGCAGCTCAATTCCAGAAAAATAAACGACCCAATCAAAAAATGGGCCAAAGAACTAAACAGACATTTCTCCAAAGAAGACATACAGATGGCTAACAAACACATGAAAAGATGCCCAACATCACTCATTATCAGAGAAATGCAAACCAAAAACCACAATGAGGTACCATTTCACACCAGTCAGAATGGCTGCTATCCAAAAGTCTACAAGCAATAAATGCTGGAGAGGGTGTGAAGAAAAGGGAACCCTCTTACACTGTTTTTGGGAATGCAAACTACTACAGCCACTATGGAGAACAGTGTGGAGATTCCTTAAAAAACTGGAAATAGAACTGCCTTATAACCCAGCAATCCCACTACTGGGCATACACACTGAGGAAACCAGAATTCAAAGAGACACGTGTACCCCCATGTTCACAGCTGCACTGTTTATAATAGCCAGGACATGGAAGCAACCTAGTTGTCCATCAGCAGACAAATGGATAAGAAACCTGTGATATACATACACAATGGAGTATTACTCAGCCAAAAAAGAATACATTTGAATCAGTTCTAATGAGGTGGATGAAACTGGAGCCTATTATACAGAGTGAAGTAAGCCAGAAAGAAAAACACCAATACAGCAGCCGTGAAGAGATATCCCACGTCCAAGGCAAGAGAAACCCAAGAAAGATGGTAGGTGTTGCAAGAGGGCATCAGAGGGCAGACACAATGAAACCATAATCACAGAAAACTAGCTAATCTGATCACACGGACCACAGCCTTGTCTAACTCAGTGAAACCAAGCCATGCCGTGTGGGGCCACCCAAGACGGGCGGGTCATGGTGGAGAGGTCTGACAGAATGTGGTCCACTGGAGAAAGGAATGGCAAACTGCTTCAGTATTCTTGCCTTGAGAATCCCATAAACAGTATGACAAGGCAAAACGATAGGATACTGAAAGAGGGACTCCCCAGGCCGGTAGGTGCCCAATATGCTACTGTAGATCAGTGGAGAAATAACACCAGAAAGAATGAAGGTGTGGAACCAAAGCAAAAACAACAACCAGTTGTGGATGGGACTGGTGATAGAAGCAAAGTTCAATGCTGTAAAGAGCAATATTACATAGGAACCTGGAATGTTAGGTCCATGAATCAAGGCAAATTGGAAGTGGTCAAACAGGAGATGGCAAGAGTGAACGTCGACATTCTAGGAATCAGCAAACTAAAATGCACTGCACTGGGTGAATTCAACTCAGGTGACCATTATATCTACTACTGTGGGCAGGAATCCCTTAGAAGAAATGGAGTAGCCATAATGGTCAACAAAAGAGTTCGAAATACAGTACTTGGATGCAATCTCAAAAACGACAGAATGATCTCTGTTCATTTCCAAGGCAAACCATTCAATATCATGGTAATCCAAGCTCATGCCCCAACTAGTAACACTGAAGAAGCTGAAGTTGAATGGTTCTATGAAGACCTACAAGACCTTTTAGAACTAACACCCAAAAAAGATGTCCTTTTCATTATAGGGGACTGGAATGCAAAAGTAGGAAGTCAAGAAACACCTGGAGTAATTTGGCCTTGGAATACGGAATGAAGCAGGGCAAAGGCTAATAGAGTTTGTCCAAGAGAACGCATTGGTCATAGGAAACACACTCTTCCAACAACACAAGAGAAGACTGTACACATGGACATCAACAGATGGTCAACACCAAAATCAGACTGATTATATTCTTTGCAGCCAAAGATGGAGAAGCTCTATACAGTCAGCAAAAACAAGACCAGGAGCTGACTGTGGCTCAGACCATGAACTCCTTATTGCCAAATTCAGACTTAAATTGAAGAAAGTAGGGAAAACCACTAGACCATTCAGGTATGACCTAAATCAAATCCCTTATGATTATACAGTGGAAGTGAAAAACATATTTAAGGGACTAGATCTGATAGAGTACCTGATGAACTATGGACTGAGGTTCGTGACATTGGACAGGAGACAGGGATCAAGACCATCCCCATGGAAAAGAAATGCAAAAAAGCAAAATGGCTGCCTGAGACTTTACAAATAGCTGTGAAAAGAAGAGAAATGAAAGCAAAGGAGAAAAGGAAAGATACCAGCATTGGAATGCAGAGTTCTGAAGAATAGCAAGGAGAGATAAGAAAGCCTTCCTCAGCGATCAATGCAAAGAAATAGAAGAAAACAACAGAATGGGAAAGACTAGAGATCTCTTCAAGAAAATTAGAGATACCAAGGGAACATTTCATGCAATGATGGGGTGATAAAGGACAGAAATGGTATGGACCTAACAGAAGCAGAATATATTAAGAGGTGGCAAGACTACACAGAAGAACTGTACAAAAAAGAGCTTTACGACCCCGATAATCACAATGGTGTGATCACTCACCTAGAGTCAGACTTCTTGGAATATGAAGTCAAGTGGGCCTTAGAAAGCATCACTATGAACAAAGCTAGTGGAGGGGATGGAATTCCAGTTGAGCTATTTCAAATCCTGAAAGATGATGCTGTGAAAGTGCTGCACCCAATATGCCAGCAAATTTGGAAAACTCAGCAGTGACCACAGGACTGGAAAAGGTGATTTCATTCCAATCTCAAAGAAAGGCAATGCCAAAGAATGTTCAAACTACCACATGATTGCACTCATCTCACACGCTAATAAAGTAAGGCTCAAAATTCTCCAAGTCAGGCTTCAGCAGTACATGAACCATGAATTTCCAGATGTTCAAGCTGCTTTTAGAAAAGGCAGAGGAACCAGAGACCAAATTGCCAACATCTGCTAGAACATCAAAAAAGCAAGAGAGTTCCAGAAAAACATCTACTTCTGCTTTATTGACTATGCCAAAGTCTTTGACTGTGTGGATCACAGTAAACTGTGGAAAATTCTGAAAGAGATGGGAATACCAGACCACCTGATCTGCCTCTTGAGAAATTTGTATGCAGGTCAGGAAGCAGCAGTTAGAACTGGACATGGAACAACAGACTGGTTGCAAATAGGAAAAGGAGTTCGTCAAGGCTGTATATTGTCACCTTGCTTACTTTACTTATATGCAGAGTACATCATGAGAACCGCTGGGCTGGAGGAAGCACAAGCTGGAATCAAGATTGTCAGAAGAAATATCAAGAACCTCAGATATGCAGATGACACCACTCTTATGGCAGAAAGTGAAGAGGAACTAAAAAGCCTCTTGATGAAAATGAAAGAGGAGAGTGAAAAAGTTGGCTTAAAGCTCAACATTCAGAAAACTAAGATCATGGCATCTGGTCCCA
>NW_011494951.1:8097347-8098106 GCF_000754665.1 Bison bison bison | reverse complement strand
GGAAACAGTGGAAACAGTGTCAGACTTTATTTTGGGGGGCTCCAAAATTACTGCAGATGGTGATTGCAGCCATGAAATTAAAAGACACTTACTCCTTGGAAGGAAAGTTATGACCAACCTAGATAGTACATTGAAAAGCAGAGATATTACTTTGCCAACAAAGGTCTGTCTAGTCAAGGCTATGGTTTTTCCAGTGGTCATGTATGGATGTGAGAGTTGGACTGTGAAGAAAGCTGAGGGCCAAAGAATTGATGCTTTTGAACTGTGGTGTTGGAGAAGACTCTTGAGAGTCTCTTGGACTGCAGGGAGACCAACCAGTCCATTCTGAAGGAGATCAGCCCTGGGATTTCTTTGGAAGGAATGATGCTAAAGCTGAAACTCCAGTACTTTGGCTACCTCATGCGAAGAGTTGACTTCTTGGAAAAGACTCTGATGCTGGGAGGGATTGGGGGCAGGGGGAGAAGGAGACGACAGAGGATGAGATGGCTGGATGGCATCACTGACTCAGTGAACATGAGTGTGAGTGAACTCTGGGAGTTGGTGATCTATACGGAGGCCAGGCATGCTGTGATTCACGGGGTCGCAAAGAGTCGGACTCAACTGAGCGACTGAACTGACTGAATGCATATATATGCAATTTATAAAGGTGGTAACAATAACCTCACTTGCAAGAGAGCAAAAGAGACACAGATATATAGAACAGTCTTTTGGACTCTGTGGGAGAGGGCGAGGGTGGGATGATTTGCAAGAATGGCATTG
>NW_011494951.1:8087490-8096961 GCF_000754665.1 Bison bison bison | reverse complement strand
AAAGAATCCACTTGACAGTCCAGGAGACATGAGTTTGATTTTTGGGTTGGGAGGATCCTCTGGAGAAGGAAATGGCAACCCACTCCAGTAGTTTTGCCTGGAGAATCCCATGGACAGAGGAGCCTGGTGGATGACTTTCCATGGGGTCACAAAGAGTCAGACATGACATTGCAACTAAACAATAAAACAAATATATTTTTTAATTTTATTTTTATAGTGTACAACTAATCCAAGTATACTTTCCAATAACACTAAGCTACTTCATGGGTAGTATGTACTCACTATACACTGCTGTGCTGCTGCTGCTGCTGCTGCTGCATCGCTTCAGTTGTGTCCGACTCTGTGCAGCCCCATAGATGGCAGACCACCATGCTCTCCCATCTCTGGGATTCTTCAGGCAAGAACACTGGAGTGGGTTGCCATTTCCTTCTGCAATGCATGAAAGTGAAAAGTGAAAGTGAAGTCACTCAGTCATGTCCAACTCCTAGTGACCCCATGGACTGCAGCCTACCAGGCTTCTCCGTCCATGGGATTTTCCAGGCAACAAAGAGGATTGGAGTGGGGTGCCATTGCCTTCTCCACACTCTACACTAATACTCACTAATTAGTACATTAGTATGTGTTTCCTGTTGGCCCTAGTAGTAAAGAATCCACCTGCCAATTCAGGAGACATAAAAGATGTGGGTTCAGTCCCTCGGTCAGGAAGATTCCCTGGAGGAGAGCATGGCAACCCACTCCAGTATTCTTGCCCGGAGAATCCCCTGGACAGAGGAGCCTGGCAGGCTACAATTCATGGGGTTGCAAAGAGTCAGACATGACTAAGTGACTAACACACACACACAACCTAATTATCAGTGAATCTCATTCACACAACCAAAATTGTATTCTTCAGAATTGGTAAGAATTAGCAAAGTATCCTAGAAGATGAGGATATTTCCAGATAAAATAGACACTATTCTTCATGAAATTAACAGAAAAAGATTACTGGAAACTTAATGGAAGCTCTATGCATGAACTCAGCTCACTGAGAAAAAAAGAAAAGACCATGTGCCTGTGGAGTTTGTCTCTTAGAAGAAAAGTTTGCAAAACTAGTCCCTCACTTGATATTTTTCAGTGGAAAGGCAAGATGAGTGTCTTGGCTATTGTTAAATGAAGAGCTTGCAACTATTCATTCTTAATATTTGACAGCATCTCAGAATTCAATTACATGTCCTTTGGAGTCTTAGCATCCTCTGAGTGTTCTATTTTAGTGGACCAAGAAATGGTTTGTAAGTCAGGAAACATAGATTCCAAGCTCAGCTGTATCATTAGCTGACCTTGGGGCAATCCATTTCTCCTCTACATGCATTCATTTCTTCCTCTGAAAAATAAGGACTTGGATCTAGATAAGTACTATAATGTGTTTGAGCTTCTATATATTAAAAGAAATAAATGTCCTTCAGAGTGAGAGATTCAAGTAACTTCATCCTTTTTCTTGAACTACACAGAGCAGGCCACATAGATTATCTGGTTTAAACAAAAGAAGCTGGCTTAGGAGTCTGTCTGAGTCATTTTCCTTCTAAGCCTCAGCGGCTTTGTTGTAGAATAAGGGAACTGAACTAGATAACCTCAGTGTATTTTAGATGAAATGGTGGTTCCTGAGTTCAAGATAATGATACTGAATAGGTTGGGATTGGAGAGCTCCTTGGCTTTGTCAGTTTATAATCTGTTCATATATTAAGTAAATACTGTCCTGAGCCAAAGTACTTGACCCAAACATTTAAGGCACTATTTCTCTGCTTGTTTCTGCTTTCCAGTTTAGCCAGTCTTGACTATTTCTGTGTCTACACGGTAAGATAATAGAAAATTAGAGAAAAAGAGAGCTGGGGGCTTCAGTATTTCTTACCATGCATCTAAGCATGAGCAGTAATAGGGATGCAGGAGATGCAGATTCAGTCCCTGGGAGGTGAAGATCCCCTGGAAGAAGGCATGACAACCCATTCCAGAATTCTTGCCTGGAGAATCCCAGTCAGAGGAACCTGCCTAGCTATGGTTCATTGGATCATAAAGAGTTGGAGACGACTGAAGCAACTTAGCATGCATGCATGCATGTCAAAAGATCATCTCTGCTAATGCTCTCTTCTGTTTTATTTTAGCTACCATTTAGAGGGTATCTCGGAGAAGGCAATGACACCCCACTCCAGTACTCTTGCCTGGAAAATCCCATGAACAGAGGAGCCTGGTACACTGCATCCATGGTGTTGCTAAGAGTTGGACACGACTGAGTGACTTCAATTTGACTTTTCACTTTCATGCATTGGAGAAGGAAATGGCAACCCACTCCAGTGTTCTTGCCTGGAGAATCCCAGGGACGGCAGAGCCTGGTGGGCTGCCATCTATGGGGTCACAAGAGTCGGACACGACTGAAACGACTTAGAAGCAGCAGCAGCAGAGGATATCTATTAGCTGCTGTGTATTACACTAAACCCTTTCTGTATACCATCCCTTTCAAGCCACCTGACAATCCTGAGATATTATTATGATAACCCCATTTTGCAGTAGAGAAAATTAAAACTTAGAGTAGCTTACCTGCTAGCCGAGGTCACACAGGTAGTAGTACCAGGCATTGAGTTGCAGAACCAAACTTCAAAGTCAGATTTTTGAAACCTAGGCTGTACTGCCACTACATTGTCTTGCCTTTACTCCACATAATTTATTTTTTGAACATGAAACATTCTTTATGATTATTCTCATTTGTTTTGCATGTCTCTCTCATTATCTGAGCTTCCACTATCCAAATATTTGCTGGAGCAATTTGCAAAAGTATTTTATTAAAATCATCCAAATTGAACACCCACTCTAACAAAATTGTCACGCCTGAATGCATTCACATTGTTTGCAAATCTACGTTGGAGGAAGCCATGTGCTAAAGACTAGCTTGGCTGTTCTTCCCATAGGACTTAGGGAATAGCTTATATTGCTTAAATGTGCCATGCTTTACTAATATCATCTTCCTACATTATTAAGTGAAAATGATTTAAAGAAAAGTGCAAAGCACAATGAATAAAATAAGGAAAATAAATAGAAAATTAATTAACTAATTAATTATTGAAAGAGCCTAGAAAATCCTATGCTTTAGGAGAAAAGTTGGAAGTAGTTAAGTGAATTGAGAAAAAACAAAGCCATTATTCTCTTCTAAACATATTCCAATAAGATCACCACCCTTTCCACCCCTGTGACAAGTAATCACTATCACCAATAATTCCACGTTGCCAAAATGAACTGTTAACGTTTAACCATTGTTTTACTTAATCCTTCCCTTACTGTGATTGAACAGAACTGTTTGGTCTCTCTTTCTTGAAACAACCTTTTCACTTAGCATGTTCTCCTGGTTCTCTTCTTACTTCAGTGACTCCCACTGCTGATCATTCCAACTTCTGAACTCTGGAGAGACCCAGATGTTAGTTCCTGGACTTTATTTCTTCTCCACCTTTCCTCCCAAGGTAACCTCATCCAATATAAATACTGTCTATAAACAGATGACTATTAAATCTCAGTCTTCAATCTGACATCCTTGCTGTACTTCATTGCAGCTCTCTGTACCTTGTATTCCTATGGGCTCTGTAAAAGAAAAAAAAAAAAAGATTCATAGCATTTAATAATTTTTATGGTGCAGATTCTCCTAACGCATGACCAATTTTCAGCCACAACTGTGACACTGATTCTCTTGAACCAGTAGTATTTGGTTCCACATAGCCAGTGAATGTATCTAACTGTGCACTTGGAATCTCCCTTTGGAAGTCAAGAAGCCTTTTCATACGTACAATCAAATCACAGTTCTTAAGTTCTCCCTTTCCTAAACCTACTCTTCCAATAGTTTTCTTTTCTTCTTAAATAGTTCCACCATTTACCTAATTTCTCATTTAATATTCTTCATGGGGGGGATCTACCACTTTTTCTGTTAACCTACATTTTAAAAGGCTGTGGTATGGTTCTTCCAACCTGCTAGAAATCAGGTGGCACGATAATTCTGGGATATCAGTTGCTGACCCAGTTTTCTCCCCAAGTAAGTATGCAAACCTGCAGACTCAGAATTTGGTTTTAGAAAGAATAACATTCAACATTAGAGAATGTCTCTTATAAAGCAGCGCACACAGTATTAATGGAAGCATTTATAGAAGCATGACATAAGGTCGTGTACAAAACAGAAAAGATAGAGTGAAAATTGAACTTTACACTTCCTGTAATACTTATCCTTGCAAGAGTGACACAACTTTGTGACCCCCACAGGAATTTGGGGGAACCCAGGAAAGCCATGCTGATTTAGTGCTACATCTGTTTCTGCCCTGTTTGGCTACATCATTGGTAATAGATTAAATAGTTAATCTAATCATTCTCTTGTTTGCATATACGCTTGTGTGAGCATGTGTTTTCATCATAAGTCATAGCTCAACAGAGAACCTCTCCTCCATATATAAGTAGAATCAGAAACTAGAAATAAACCTGGATTGTCCATATTTTTATTATTTAAAAAAATCTAAACATATAGAGAATTGTACAAGATAATATAACAATATACTCAAAAAGGAGATTTAACATGTGATATTAATTTTGAGCCCTAATAGCTTAGTTGGTAAAGAATCCACCTGTAATGCAGGAGACCTGGGTTCGATCCCTGAGTTGGAAAGATCCCCTGGAGAAGGGAAAGGCTACCCACTCCTGTATTCTTGCCTGGAGAATTTCATGGACTGTATAGTCCATGGGTTGCAAAGAGCTGATCATGACTGAGTGACTTTCACTTTCACTTTATCACCATGCTTTAATGTAGTGGCAGCTGCTTTGAGCCCTTCCTTGAACCACTTTCTCTCTCTTTTTCTCCAGGTTTAATCATAACTCTGAACGCCATATGTATTCACAGACTTATTCTGAGACTGCTTGATAGTCATGTGCAAGGTGTGCAGAACTTGGTGCTGCTACATTCTGATTAAATACATGTCTTTCTGAACCTCCAAACCTTCAGAAGCTATTGTTGTATCATTTTTGCTGCCAACAATATTTCCAGCCTGGCTCTAGCATGCATCTTCAAGAATAGTCTTTCCATTATGTCCAAAATTGCCAGAAATCTTCTTCCATCTTTAGAAGGATTTCTTTAGAAAATCGAAAGTTTGTGCTTAGGCATTAAACATAACCAATCTACTACCCTCACACTTTCCTCCTCCTATCTCACTTGCACCCTCATAGGAAGTACAAGTATTCTGGGATGCACTTTCACACTAGTCTTTCAAAGTGCACTGTCTTTTGAGTTTCCCGTCTGCTCCAGAGTTCTCTTACATAATCAGAGCTATATTTCAAAACCTTTCCTGTAAGCGTAGCATGCTCAGTTTGTTACTGGTGGGGATTTGCCTCTGTGTGAAGTTTTACATACCCTCACTAGCACCTTCCATGGAACAAATGGGAAAAATCCCAGCTATATAATCACACATCTAAAAAATGTAAATAAATAAAAGCTTAAAATAGATACATTATGTTCCATATTAATGCATTTGACATTAGTATTATATGGTCATGGTGAATTTGTATAAATATTTAAAATGCAAATGTGCACATACAGTTTTTAAAGCACATGTTTTGTTACACACATAAAACTGTGTTCTTGTAACATTCTTTGTTTCTCTGATTTGTGCCTTATACACTGAGTTACCTATCTCAGGTATATGCATACATTATATTATTGATTGGAATGTGGCCTCCACAGAAGAGAGAACTTTGTCAACTTAATTTATGATTTCTATGCTCTGCTTTGTATTCATTCTTTTAAGATTGTAGGTACACAAAATTCATTAAATTATACATTTTTAACCCAGGAAGTAAGATGAATGATGGAAATATCATGGGAAAAAAATAGATGTAAAAAAAAATTATCTTCAGGAAGTCTGAAAGTTTTTATTCTGGTTTGGGAATAGCTGAGGCATGTAAGCACCAAGGAGTCTGGATTAAGGGAACTGCTAGTCATTATATGGGCAAGGAAATAAAATCTAGCAGATTGAATAAAGAAATGTCAAACTTTAGGGTGAAAGACTGAATGTGAGTGGCCAGAAATTCAGTTCATAGATAACTAGAATGAGCACCTTTCCAACCCTTGTAACAAGAAAATCTGCTGGGAAAACAGTTTTTCGTTTTTTTTTTCTTTTTTTAATTTAGGTGAGAAGGACACATAATTAACCTAAAATATGGAGGGATACAGGACTTCCCTGGTGTCTCAGATGGTAAAGAATCTGTCTGAAATACAGGAGACCAGGATTCCAGCCCTGGGTCGGGAAGATCCCCTAGAGAAGGAAATGGCTTCCCACTCCAGTATTCTTGCCCAGAGGAATTCATGGACAGAGGAGCCTGGTGGGCTACCGTCCATGGGGTTGCAAAGAGCTGCGCATGACTAAGCAACTAACACTTTCTTGAACTTTTCCTGATGGAGAGACACATCAGTAATTAAAAGCAGTACTTAAGCATTTACTTTTGTGGCACATTGCCAGTGAATGCTGTATGAAAGAAAGTGAAAGTTGCTCAGTCGTGTCTGACTCTTTGTGACCCCATGGACTATACAGGCCATGGAATTCTCCAGGCCAGAATACTGGAGTTGGGTAGCCTTTCCCTTCTCCAGAGAATCTTCTCCACCCAGGAATCAAACCAGGGTCTCCTGCATTGCAGGTAGATTCTTTACCAATGGAGCTACCAGGGGAATGCAGCATAGATTGACAAAAAAAAATGTCCACTAGCTAATTTTAATAAATAGCTAAAGGTTGTGTATATTACTGTGAGAGAGAGTGTGAAGTTACTATGGGCCAAGGACATAGAGATATTAATGCATTCTCCCAGGCTTTTCTAACAGGTGCTCACAAGAGACACACAGGGGAATCCCAAGAAAACTTTCTCCATGGTCCTGTCTAGGAGAGAGGAATAGGAGTTACTGCTGACACTGTGCCCAGTCCCAAATCCACTGTCTCAACTTAAAACACTTAACTTACATAAAGAAAAGCAACCAAACTTAAGCCTGAGTGCATCGATTGAAACCCCCTGAAGCTGGAGGGGAAGGAAATAGTGAAATAAAATCCCATCCTTGAGAAATGACGAAGAATAAATGCAAGACCCAGTATTACATCTAGAAGAGGAAAGAGACCCGTGTAGAATCCAAACCCACAAGGCACAGTTTCACAGTGCCTAAGGCTTAAAACATCAGAGAGTGTCCCCAGATGCCTCTACCTCAAACCAACAAGCACTGGGTAGAAATAACATTGGAATGCAGCAAGGACCACTGCAAGAGACAGATTTTCTCTGGAGAGTAGAGTCATTGAAAGACCCAGAGGCACGTGTGGGTTTAATTGCTTCATTTGTGTCTGACTCTTTGCGATCCCATAGACTGGCTTCTCTGTCCATGGGATTTCCCAGGCAAGAATACTGGAGTGGGTTGCCATGCCCTTCTCCAGTCGATCTTCCCAGCCCAGAGATGGAACCCGAGTCTCTTATGTCGCCTGCACTGGCAGGCAGGTTCTTTACCAGGTGATCCAGATGGTGAGAAAGCTTCAAACCCAGTTGAAATTCTGAGTGTGAGCATGTGCAAGCTGCTTCAATAGTGTCTGACTCTGTGCGACCTGAATAGAATAGCACAAGTCACCACATTAAAGAGCTGAGGGGAAAAAAGATATGATTATCTCCTAGCATAAATATTATTGATGTTAGTACCTACTACCCTACACAACATGCCAAGGTTTTAACAAAACAGTAAATATGACTCATAAACAGAAGCTGAATGAACACAGTCTGAGAGCAAGTATCAAAACCAGACTCACATATTCATAGATATTAGAATTAACAGACAAAATACTTTAAATAATTATGATTAACATGTTAAAGCTTCTACTGGAAAAAATTAGAGGACAAAATACAAGATCAGATAAGTAACGTTATTAGATATAGAAGCCATAAGGGAAAACAAAACAAAACAAAAAACTATACTAAGTATGGAGTATACTGTCACTGGGCTTACTAATAGACTTGGCTCAACTCAGCAAAGAATCGGTGATCTTAAAACAGATTAATAGAAATTACCCAAACTGAAATGCAAAGAGGAAAAATAAAGAGTGAAAAAAAAAAAAAAAAAAGGGACAGAGCATCAGACAGCTCAGTTCAGTTCAGTCACTCAGTCCTGTTTGACTCTTTGTGACCCCATGAACCACAGCATGCCAGGCCTCCCTGTCCATCACCAAATCCCAGAGTCCACTCAAACCCACATCCATTGGGTTGATGATGCCATTCAACCATCTCATCCTCTGTCATCCCCTTCTCCTCCTGCCCTCCATCTTTCCCAGCATCAGGGTCTTTTCAAATGAGTCAGCTCTTCATATCAGGTGGCCAAAGGATTGGAGTTTCAGCTTCAACATCAGTCCTTCCAATCAATATTCAGGACTGATTCTCTTTAGGATGGACTGGTTGGATCTCCTTGCAGTCCAAGGGACTCTCAAGAGTCTTCTCCAACACCATAGTTCAAAAGCATCAATTCTTCAGCACTCAGCTTTCTTCACAGTCCAACTCTCACATCCATACATGACCACTAGAAAAACCATAGCCTTGACTAGATGGACCTTTATTGACAAAGTAATGTCTCTGCTTTTCAATATGATGTCTATGAGAGACAATATCAAATGATCTCTGAGATATATTGAATTGGAATAAATATGAATAAATATGAAGAAGAGACGAAATGCTTGAAGAAATAATGACAGTGAATTTTCCAAAGTTAAGAAGAGATACCAGACCATAAATCCAAGATCAGAGAACATAAAGTAGAATAAATATCAGTGAAACTACACATAACTCTATCGTAATAATATCATTTACATCTAAAGACAAAAAGAAAAATCTAGGAGTCAGAAAAAGATGTAAGAGAGATTACTGAGAGAGAAGCATTTATAAGACTTGTAGCAGACTTACTATAAATTGTGTAAACAGTAAGGTAATGGAGTGCCATACATAAAATACTGAAAGAACTAAAAAGCCCTAAATTCTGTATTTAATGAAAATATTGAAAATTTAAGGAAATAATATTTGACTTCAAGTCCAACATGTAAAGAGCTTTGAAAATCCCTACTTCCATCCTTACAACAAGAAGAACTGAACAAATTGAACATTAAGGACTTTTCTTGAATCCATCATTGAACTGAGGTCAGAGAACACACTACTACCTCCGAGTCTGGTGAGACAGCTGAATCCAAAGGTTTACAGCTGAGATCTGCGTATCTGAAGCAAAGCCACTGGGACCATAAGCTGGTGAGGAATCTTAAGGAGTGATTGTGACTAATTTCTAGGGCATAAGTATGAATTAGGATGAGGAAGAAACTCTTGAGGGAACACAGATTTAGGAGGGAATACACAATTTCCCCCTAGGATTTTACCTCTAGGAATCCCAGCAGGTGCCAATAGTGAAGACTGGAGCTTGTT
>NW_011494951.1:8080383-8087390 GCF_000754665.1 Bison bison bison | reverse complement strand
TTGTTAAGTGCTCTGGCAGGAGGAGGGAACAAGTAATCCTTGTGAATTATATGCAGAGTGTTCTCTATAAGATCTACTCTCTAAGGGAAAAGACTACATAGTAGTATTCAGTAATTAATAGTAATAGTCCTCAGAGCACATTTCAGGAAAGGCTTATTAGAAAGATGTGTATAATTCATCTGGCACAGAGAAATTCCTCAATTCTGGTACCTACTCTTGTAATTATTGGCATGATATCGCTTTTTTCTCAACTCCCTGGCTAATAACCTTTGAATATACACCTAGTTCTATATATCACCCCCTAAATGTGTAATGTAATATATATGTTTGGGACAAAAATAAAATTCAACATCCTTACAGGAAGAGCTAGTGTGGTAAACACTACGGTATTAGGAGATCTGGGAAAAACTTCTGACTTCCCCGAAAAAAATGCATTTTCAAAATACCTTTGGTGCCAAAGTCAGATGAAAATATATTTATGAGCATAAAAAAATATTGGTAAGCTCACTGATATGCTTCTCTTTATAAGAGCTCAGTTTTCTAGGAAGAAAGGAGTCGTAATTGGTTTCTAGTTAAATAGATGGTGGCATGATCAGTGGCCAACTCATGCAGAGTTCCAGACAATAGCAAGGAGAATTAAGAAAGCCTTCTTAAGTGAACAGTGCAAAGAAATGGAGGAAAACTATAGAATGGGGAAAACTAGAGAACTCTTCAAGAAAATTGGAGACATCAAGGAAACATTTCATGCAAAGATGGGCACAACAAAGGACAGAAACCACAAGGATCTTAGAGAATCAGAAGAGATTAAGAATGGGTGGCAAGACCATGCAGAACTATACGAAAAAGGTCTTAATGACCCAGATAACCATGATGGTGTGGTCACTCACCTAGAGCCAGACATCCTGGAGTGTGACATCAAGTGGGCCTTAGGAAGCATTACTACAAACAAAGCTAGTGCAGGCGAAGGAATTCCATCTGAGCTACTTAAAAATCCTGAAAAGTGATGCTGTAAAAGTGCTGCACTCAATATGTCAGCAAATTTGGAAAACTCAGCAGGGGCCACAAGACTGAAGGTCAGTTTTCTTTCCGATTCCAAAGAAATTCAATGCCTCAAAATGTTCAAACTACTGTACAATTGCACTCCTTCTACATGCTATTATTAACAATATCAGGGTTATGCTCAAAATCCTTCAAGTTATACTTCAGCAATAGTGAACCAAGAACTTCCAGATGTACAAACTGGGTTTAGAAAAGGCAGAGGACCCAGACTTCAAATTGTCAACATTCATTGGGTCATGGAGAAAATAAAAGAGTTCAAGAAAAGCATCTACTTCTGCTTCATTGATTATGATAAAGCCTTTGACTGCAGACAATTATTAAACAGAATACAAGACCATCTTACCTGTCTCCTGAGAAATATGTATGTGGTCAAGAAACAACAAGTAGAACCAGATGAGGAACAACTGACTGGTTCAAAACTCAGAAAGGAGTATGACAAGGCTGTATATTGTCACCCTGCTTATTTAACTACTATGCAGAGTACATCAGGCAAAAAGCTGGGGTGGATGAATCACAAGCTGGAATCAAGACAGTTGGGAGAAATATCAGCAATCTCAGATAGGCAGATGATACCACTCTAATGGCAGAAAGTGAAAACGACCTAAAGAGCCTCTTGATGAAGATGAAAGAGTAGAGTGAAAAAGTTGGCTTAAAATACAACATTAAAACACACACACACACACACACACTAAGTTCATGGCTCTGGTCTGATCACTTCATGGTGAATAGAAGGAAAAAACGTGGAAGCAATGACAATTTTTTTAGGGGGAGTAGCTCCAAAATCACTGTGTAGAGTGACTGAAGACATGAAATCAAAAGATGCTTGCTTCTTGGAAGGAAAACTATGACAAATCTGGTGAAGTGAAGCGATAGTCACCCAGTTGTGTCTGACTCTTTGCATCCCCATGGACTGTAGCCCGCAAACTTCCTCTGTGTATAGAATTCTCCAGGCAAGAATACTGGAGTGGGTCACAAAACTAGAAAGCATATTAAAAAAATGGAGACATCACTTTGCTGACAAAGATCCAATAGTCAAAGCTATTGTTTTCCAGAAGTCACGTATAGATGTGAGAGTTGGACTATAAAGAAGGCTGAGTGCTGAAGAGTTGATGTTTTTGAAATGTGGTGCTGGACAAAACTTTTGAGAGTCCCTTGGATATCAGGGAGATCAAACCAGTCAACTGTAAAGGAAATCAACCCTGGAAGGGTTTTCATTGGAAGGAGTGTTTCTAAAGCTGAAGCTCCAATACTTTGGCCACCTGATGTGGAAAAGATCCTAATACTGGAAAGACTGATGGCAGGAGAAGGGGGTGAGGTTATTGGATGGCATCACTGACTCAATGGACATGAATTTGAGCAAACTCCAGGAGATAGTGGAAGACAGAGGAGCCTGGCATGCTGCAGTCCAAGAAGTCACAAAGACTCTGACATGGCTTTAAGTGAAGTGAAGTCACTCAGTTGTGTCCGACTCCTTGCAATCCCATGGACTATAGCTTACCAGGCTCCTCTGTCCGTGGGATTTTCTAGGCGAGAATACTGGAGTGGGCTGCCATTTCCTTCTCCAGGGGATCTTCCCGACCCAGGGATCGAATCCGGGTCTCCCACATTGTAGGAAGACGCTTTACTGTCTGAGCCACCAGGGACGTCCTCTGACATGGCTTAGTGACTTAACAACTAAATTCCTTCACAGGGTTTCCTACACTCAGGACCTCATAAACCCAACTACCTCCCAAAGGCCTACTCCAAATATCATCACATTCCAGGTTAGAGTTCCAACATGGAATTTAAGGGGGGTGCAAACATTCAGTTCAAAACACTGCGTCATACTATAGAAGGGACTGGAGACCAGAGAAGTAAAAGAATGCACTCAAGTTCACACAGCAATAAAGACTGAACTGTAAGCAAAACACTCTTAGAGCTTTGCAGAGTCTAAGCCCTTCTTGGCCCAATCGTGCCTCCCTATCAGATGCCCTGTGTTGACTCTGGGCTGATCACCGTCCCAGGGAGTGCTGGAGCCAGGGGCCCGTTGCTGTTATTTGCAGTCAGAATCAAGCCAGTTGCATATTTGGTGCTTGTTTTACCTGCTCACCTTCGTGTGATAGGAGTTTCTGTTTGACCAGGTGCAGAGAAAGGACACAGGACTGGAGGTCAGCCAACCTGGCTTCCTGTTTGTCACCAGCTCCGTGCATGACCTTGTACAAGTCATTTTAAATGGTCCGCCTCCATCTGACTGAGTAAAATGTGGGGCTGAGACAGACAACACTTTCCTTTTGGCTGCAATTGTTCCTATCAAATAAGATTGATTAACATAGAGATCGTTAAGGGACCAAAGACCACACACCCGTCAGCTGGTCGTCCTTGTTTTCCTGTCACATTTGATCTCATCAGATCAAGAATCAGGAATGTGTTATTTGAATTTGTGAGACACAAAATATCTATAACCAGAATTCAGGTACGCATTGCACAAAAAAAGTATTAATTGAGCTTATTTTTCATCAGGATATATACTTCATGCTAGGATGCAGCTGTGAATGAAACAGGGGTGATCAGACAGTGCCATGTGGTGTGAGAAATGCCACACAGAAGAGGAAGGTAAGAATAACGACAGCAAGAGGCTCCAGGGCAAGACGGCCTGGGTTCGACCCCTGACGGCACCTAACTGCCTGTGTAGCCTTACACACGTATATAAACATGGTAAATCAATCATTAAAGATGAAGCAGACTCACAGATATAGTGAGCAAACTAATTACCAGTGTGTGGTTATCAGATATATAGAGAACAAATGGGTTACTGGTTGGTTTGGAGTGGAGTGGGAGGTCCAAACGATTGGGTGGAAGATAGGCTACAAAGATGTATTCTACAACACTGGGAATACAGCCAATATTTCGTGATAACTGTAAATGGAATATAACCTTTAATAATTGTATAAAGAAATTAAAATATTTAAAAAATGGTATCTGTCTCACGGTTGTGGGGGAGAATCAGTTTTGAGAATTCTTACAAAGTTCTCTAAACTGTGCTGCGCAGTGAGGCATGCAGCGCTCATGGAGGTGAGGGAGAGGTGCTGGGTGACAAAGGAGAAGGAAGAAACGGCACCTACGTGATTCAGGCCAGGGTTGAGGGACACAGCAATGCGGGATCCCCAGGGGGGGTGACGTCAAACTGAAGCCCAAAGAATGAGCTGGAGTCAGTGGTGGAGAGTGGGGGTGAGGAGTCTCCCAGGAAGGGGGAATCTCATGTGCAAAGTCCCTCAGACAAGGGAGAATAGGAGTTGTGGGGGGACCAAGGAGTGGGTGACAGGTGAGGCTGGGAGATCAGCCCAAGTCTGATACCAAAGGCTTTCTAACCCCCGTCTCCCACTCTGGAGCTAGAGCTGTATAACCCACCACACGATTTACCTGCTCAGCCATGTGAAAAGCACTGGAGGAATCCTGCCTTAGGGGCCATGTGGGCACTGGGGGTTGGAGTTTGGTCAAGCGGGAGTTTTGTCTGAAGCTGCCAGAGACAGAAGGATCAGGGAGTGGGCTGGCTGTGTGCAGTTAGGCTCAGCCAGAGAAAGAGGCAGAGCAGCTGGAGCGGAAAACAAAGCCAAGAGGGCAGAGGGCAGCCAAGTAGACATGGGAAGAAAGCAGAGAGAGAGGGAGCTCACGGAGAAGAAGAAATCATGGGGCTCAAGACAAGTGACCAAGGAAGGCCTGAGTGCCAGCAGCCTGTGTGAAGGGTCCTGATCTCAGGGTCCGTGGGGGCACCAGGCGGCTTGACAGCCAAGGGTCTGGATGGATGCCCAGCACCCTCATGCGCTCATGAGGCCAGTCAAGGTGAGCTCAGGGAAGATCTCCGCACAGACTGGTACCTGTGCTCAAGCACTGCCCTCTCTTGACCTGGTGGGATGAAGGGCTTTTTACGGGGACTTTTCACCGTCATCACCCCAGGGTATCTAGGAGGAAAGTGTTAGGAGAAACAGCTTTCAACAGCTTCCGCTCTAAAGCCAGAAGGTCTGCGATGACCACTGCACCTCCATCTCACGTACGTTTGAGTGTAGATTGTAATGGAGCTGTTGGCTTATTTTTTATGAGGATTACATATAAGCCCTTAGTGTTGTAGTCCATG
The DNA here is from genome assembly GCF_000754665.1 of Bison bison bison. NCBI lineage: Eukaryota > Metazoa > Chordata > Mammalia > Artiodactyla > Bovidae > Bison > Bison bison. The sequence goes on along the minus strand of NW_011494951.1, from coordinate 8,082,220 downwards.
GGGTCGAAAAGAGTCGGACACACCTTAGTGACTGAACAACAACAACAACAAAAGCATCATGTGTGGTATAAACCAAGAGACATGGATGCTGAAGTCTCCAAATGTGTGTTCTGTGAACTGCACAACTTTTGTAGACTCGAGTTTCTACTGTGCCTAATTTAAATCTATCAGTGAGTTTTGAACAGGAAAAATGACTCAGCTCCTCAAGACCTGGAACCTGTCAGAACAATCTCTGAAGAAATATTTCCTTTCTGCTTATTTAAAAAGTGATCTTGTTTATCAAGAAGCTGCTCCCCCTGGGTCAAAAGCCTGAGATACAGGATTAACAGGGAGATCTGGGAATATTTCTTCTCTTTTTTTCTAGATCTCTCCAGCTAGACAGCAAGAGCGGACGCTGGCTTTTTTCAGGCACATTTATTTTGCCTCTTTGATATCAAGCTGTGCTTTTGAGAAAAGGACCATGGGATGAATTAGGTCCTTGGTAATTTGCATGAACACTTGAAAATACCAATGACACCTCTTTTCAGTTCTATAAGTGTTTCTGAATTCATTTTATTCTCCACAGCAATTGCTTGTGCTGGAAAAACAAACAGCCCTGTGAATCAGACTTGTGTTTGTTTACACCCCGTGGAGAGCTGGGGGGATAAAGAGATTAAATCAAAGGCTAACTTTGCACAGAAAGATGAGGGAATAGCAAAAGCTCTCAGGAGCTCTATCATGATTTTGTTTGATGGTTCTCCATGAGGCACGTGGTACAGTTTCCTTGTTTGGCATGCTTATTATTGCTGGAAGAACCACCCATCCATCCCCAAAACTCAGCCATATCTATCATGCTTCATGGCCAGAGTTATGGATCTTCTCTTTTAGAAAGTCTCCACTATTTTTTTTTTTATTCAATCTACAACCCTGATTCTTCTTCCTGGTGTAACACTTGTTTCCTGGCAAAGCACACTGACCTTACTCTCTCCAGTGGTCCAAAATGTGTCCCTTATTAACGTTTCAGGCATAAACGCTATACAACACTCACTGGTATTCAGCATGCACTAATTATATGGCTATTTAGTGATTTCCAGGTCTGTAACTCTGACCTACCTGATGGCAAGAATGAATGCAGAGAGAGACAGCCATCTTTCTCATGCCCTACTTGCTGCTTCCTGTATTGTCCTTTTTTTCCCCATCTCATTTCATGCATGTGTATACTCACTCACTCACTCAGTTGTGTCCAACTTTGCGACTCCTTGGACTGTAGCCTGCCAGGCCTGTCTATCCAGAAAAATTTTCCAGGCAAGAATACTGGAATGGATCACCATTTCCCACCCAGAGGATCTTCCTGACCCAGGGATCAAACATGTGTCTCCTGCATCTCCAGAATCGGCAGGAGGATTCTTTACCACAAGCACCGCCTGAGAAGCACATTTCCTCCCACGTTTTCTTATAATTTTTTGGCCTTTCAAGCATCCAAATTCTTTCACAAACACCAACTCACTGAAGCTGCATAATAGCCTTGCAAGATAGTTACTCATCATTGTCATTGTCACCAGCAACTAGAGTTTAATAAGATAAAACACTTTGCTGAAGCATGTTCTGCTGGAAAATGGTGAGACCAACTCTTTCAAAGGCATATAAATCCCACCCCACATTGTCTTCCCTAGAACAATTTTTTTCTGTCTAATTCTATTAAAACCATTTGCTATTATTTTCTCCCATTCTGAAGGCAAATGGTTTTAATAGAATTAGACAGAAAAAAAATTGTTCTAGGGAAGACAATGTGGGGTGGGATTTATATGCCTTTGAAAGAGTTGGTCTCACCATTTTCCAGCAGAACATGCTTCAGCAA
>NW_011494951.1:8070907-8080104 GCF_000754665.1 Bison bison bison | reverse complement strand
TACACTGTTGGTGGGAATGCAAACTAGTACAGCCACTATGGAGAACAGTGTGGAGATTCCTTAAAAAACTGGAAATAGAACTGCCTTATGATCCAGCAACCCCGCTGCTGGGCATACACACTGAGGAAACCAGAAGGGAAAGAGACACGTGTACCCCAATGTTCATCGCAGCACTGTTTGTAATAGCCAAGACATGGAAGCAACCTAGATGTCCATCAGCAGATGAATGGATAAGAAAGCTGTGGTACATATACACAATGGAGTATTACTCAGCCATTAAAAAGAATACATTTGAATCAGTTCTAATGAGGTGGATGAAACTGGAGCCTATTATACAGAGTGAAGTAAGCCAGAAGGAAAAACATAAATACAGTATACTAACGCACATATATGGAATTTAGAAAGATGGTAACAATAACCCGGTGTACGAGACAGCAAAAGAGACACTGATGTATAGAACAGTCTTATGGACTCTGTGGGAGAGGGAGAGGGTGGGAAGATTTGGGAGAATGGCAATGAAACATGTAAAATATCATGTAGGAAACGAGTTGCCAGTCCAGGTTCGATGCATGATGCTGGATGCTTGGGGCTGGTGCACTGGGACGGCCCAGAGGGATGGTATGGGGAGGGAGGAGGGAGGAGGGTTCGGGATGGGGAACACATGTATACCTGTGGCGGATTCATTTTGATATTTGGCAAAACTAATACAATTATGTAAAGTTTAAAAATAAAATAAAATTAGAGAAAAAAAAAAAAAGAATTCATGTAATCAAATATCAAAAAAAAAAAAATTCTATTAAAACCAGGTTAATTTAATGTTTTGCATTAAATGGGTTTGGTAAGTCACTAAAATACATATCAGATTAGTTAATTTATGGCAACATTACATTAAAAATAGAAAATAAAAAGTATTATGTAGAAATAATCTAAATTTTTATTCTCTCAGAAATGTCTTTAAATTTTATCCCATTTAAAGGAAACTGAAATTGGAAGTCTTAAAGAAGTCTTTAGGAATGAGGTTTACAATGAACATACAATGTGAAAATCCAGTCAGAGACCTGTATATAGGTCAAAGATTTTGCCAAATCCTCACTGAATGAATGCATGCTATACTAAGCTGAAATATTTAAGGTAGGCGTATATGATGTTTCATGATTCTTCAATTTAACTGACCTTCCTGATTAGTCAAGCAGTGATTGGTTTCAATGATATCACATAAAAGGTTTGCTCCTGCAGTATAAAATAACTAAAAAAAAGTTTCCAAAATTGATGTCAAAGGCAGGGGTAGAGTGATCAAATCCACAGTGGGGACAGATACACACCATTAAGTCTGTGCCATGGCTGCACTTACTGGGTCCTTCCATTTGGTGGTCTCTTTCCTGTGGATTGCCCGTTCTGACTCCAACATGCTGTCCAAGTCAGCGAAACAGTCACATCGGCTGGGTGCAGAGGGACCTTATCTTCTGGGAGCTTCTCCAGATAATGGATGCTCCTTGTGCTTTGTCTATGGGATAAATCACAATTCCAGGGTAGGACGTGCATCAGGAGGGTCCGTTGAACTGCAGCAAGAGTGGGTGGGCTGCCCACACCGTGTCTGGCCCCTCCACCTCTGCCTGGGCTCAGATGCCCAGATCATCATCCAGGGTCAGTGAAGCTTGAAAGTGAAAGCCAAGCCCACAGACACCATCTGCGGATGTGGAAAAACCTGTGAAGCAGGAGTCAGGAAAATTGGCTTTGAGGCTTGGCTGTGACTCTTTCCAGTAAGAATATTCTAGGCAAGTAGTAAAATTGCTCTGGGTGTAAATTTCCTTCAACTATAAAATGAGGATTAAAATTGCTACCTTGCCTGCCTCAGAAATTTCCTGTAAATATCGGTAACAGAGACCATTCCTGCATCTCTTCTGGAAAGAACTTTCTGCCTCCTTCCCATGTTTTTGTCTCTCTGCACTCTTCCCATTAGCAGCTCCTCAAAGTGAGGCAAAGGTGCTAATTTGTAAATAAAAGACATTTACTGGAGCATGTTTTACTAGTGGGCCTTAACCATCAAAATCTATATGTGGTCTCCATCCTTAGGTAGTAAATTGAGTTGGGTAAGATTTTCTTCCTAGTGAAGGCAGACTTTCTCTCTGGCATAATTTGGAGCCCAGGCATTTCTATGTATTGAAGAGTAGATGTAAGGTAATAGATTCTGCTTCCAAACCTTATCTTTGCATTTCATTTACATGAAACCTTGAATCAGGAAATAAAATTCCAGCCACTGGTTCTGTGCACTTTACCATCTGATTATTCATGGTTTGTATAACAGCTTTGGTCAGAAACGCAGATAAGAATAGAAGTTAAGTGGCAAGAACAACAGAAACTACTCCAAATCCCTAACTGTGAAGTTCAGAGAATATATGTTTTATGAAATAATGTACTAAACACAAAAAATAAAAAAAGTACAAGTGATGAATATAATTACTTCAGTGCTGTAAATCATCACAAAGGGTAAAGGAGATATTAATTTCCCATAGAAATGCAGAACTGTGATCTTGGCCCTGTTTTCTTGACCCCTGCAGGGATGTACCGATTAACCAGTGCAGCTAACTTCCGCCAAAAATGCAATATGTTTTAAGTGAATGATTACTAAGCTTTCCACTGAGTGAATATGAGGTATTTTTATTTTGGTTTGTTTTGCTATTCAGTTCAAGCAAGTGATCTCAGACAATGCAGTTAATTTTCTTATGCCTCAGTTTTTCTATCTGCAAAATGGACTTTATTGAAATAGTTCATTTTGTTTCAGCAGAGACTTTAGGGAATCAAATGAGATAGTATCTAGGAAGTGTGTGTGTGTCCAACTCTTTGTGATCCACAGGCTGTAGCCCACCAGGCTCCTGCATCCATGGGACTCTCCAGGCAAGAATACTGGAGTGGGTTGCCATTCCCTTCTCCAGGGGATCTTCCTCATGAGAGATTGAACCCGAGTCTCCTGCATTGCGTTGAGCCACCCAGAAAGTGTCTAGGAAAGTACTTTGCGAAATACAAAACAAAAATACACACACTGACAAATGTGTATATTTGACTATAATTTTTGAGAAAGGATGTGTTCCCCTCTTCCTTTCCTTGGGCGTCCTTTTTGAGCATCTAACACGAGCCAAGCACAGGACTAGCTTTTGTAGCTTGTGTCCTTCTCACTGGAAACTCACACCAACTCTTTTGAGATGGAAATTATTCCCATTTTCACAGATAAACAAAATAATGCTGGGAGGTCTGTCCCTCACTGACCATGAGGCCAGGTGCCCAGGCTTTCAGAGTTTCTGAGCTGCAGTAAGTAATGTTGGTGAATTATTAATCCCTAAACCACCTACTGCCTGTTGTAGCCACATTACCTTGAGTGAGGTGTAGTGAGAACAGATGTAGATAAAGAAAGAGAAATCAAAAAAAGGTTTACAAGTTTTATTTTAGTCACCATTCCCTGCAGAGAACACAGAAAAGTGTAGGGTCCCCTGGGGAAGGACCAGGGATGACCACAAGGCAGAAAGAGAGAAAAACTGTGAGCAAGAACTTTTTATTGTGATTCCCACAGGAATAAATGGGCAAGGCAGGGTGCCTAAGTTTAGGATTAGCTGCTAATGTACAGAATTTCAGCAGGCTTTGGGGCATAGAGGTTGCCCTTGGTTGCCTGGTACCTGGACCAGGATGATTAAGGCAGATGTATTATGGTCTGAAATATGATATCCTGATAAAGAAAGAGAATGAAGGTCTTAACTGAATGCTCAATAAAGAGAATTGACCATCCTCTAATCTGAACCTCCAAACATCAAGACAGCGCACACAGAAAAACTAAATTACACCACTTAACATTTGGAGGATGCACTGCCGATTTACTTTAATCTTCTCTTCTTTGAAAAAAATAATTGAGAAGCTAGTACATAGGGTAGCAATATGAAAAGAAACAAGAGATTCAGTGTTAGTCACTCAGTCACATCCCACTCTTTGTTACCCCATGGACTGAGCCCACCATGTTCCTTTGTTCATGAGATTCTCCAGGCAGGAATACTGGAGTGGGTTGCCATTTCCTACACCAAAGAGACTTAGTGTAGGGGCAAATCCCAGCTTTACTATTTACTAGCTATATAAACGTGAACAAAATATTTAATCTCTTAATGCTTCTGCTTCCTTCTATATGATACTAGAACTTGATTAGATAGGGTCTTGCAATTAGTTCTCTCTATATATTAGCTTTTGAAAAATCCAGTATCTAAATAAAGTTACAGAATTCCTTCAGAATTATTTATGAAATTTTGCTACCTTATACTGATTAAATGATAGCACTTATGTGAGACATTATAACAACTAATTATATAACCTAAGATCAAGTTTATTAGAATGAAGTGGAAATAAAATGGAGTTGCAACATATGAAAATCTTGAAATCTCTCAAAATAGTAATAAGAATTCCTCTGAGAATGATGAGTATTTGTTGTACTGTATGCATCTCAGTGATGGAGTCACTAAAAAAGAGTGAAAATATATCATCTATCCAAGACATCTTCAATATATTTTATTCATCCATTCTCTCATTACTAGTGCGGAAATGAATTACAAAGGAAAAATTGTTAGACTAGTGTAGAGCCTCGGAAGCGTCCGGTTTCACACCATTATTTTAGAACTGGATTCTTAATGGTGAGAGAGGAATCCCGTCTGTAAATACCCTGTAGAAACTGAGTCCTCGAGATCACTGGAGCTGAGTAGATTCAAATCCATTTCCCTCAGTTGGGCTTTAGGTCTTCTAGAAGGCCAAGCAACAGATGTCCCCTGAGGAGAGTCAGAAACAGCCTGGTTAAAGCAGAAGACTGTAGCGTCTCATTCCCTGCACACACTCTGTGGTCTTCCACTTGTCTGCGTGTTTCATTGATACACCCACGCCAGTATTCTTGGGGTTCCCTGGTGGCTCTGTTCATAAAGAATCTGCCATATGGGAGACCTGAGTTCAATTCCTGGGTTGGGAAGACCCCTGGAAAAGGGAAAGGCTATCCACTCCAGTATTCTGGCCTGGAGAATTCCGTGGACAGAGGAGCCTGGCAGGCTACAGTGCATCGGGTCACAAAGAGTCAGACATAACTCAGTGACTTTCACTCACTCGCTTTCCTTGATACAGAGAATTAGCGATGTGTAGATGTCACCTCTCACTTAGATCTGCATGATTAAAATGAGATGTATAACGACACTCACCTCCCAAGAATGCTGTGAAAAGTTAGCTCATGTGGCCAACACACTGACTAGCACACAGTAGGTCCCATATAAGTGCTTACTTGATCTTGGTAGGTTTTCACTAAGTGCTTAATGTGACTGGTCTTTTTTAATATACTCAAGCAGCATGTTGCTGTTTTTGCTTGGTTGTTAAGTCATGTCAGGATTGTAGCCTGCCAGGTTCCTCTCTTCACAGGGTTTTCCAGGCAAGAATGCTGCAGTGGGTTGCCATTTCCTTCTCCAGGAGATCTTCCCAGACCAAGGATTGAGCTTGCATCTCCTGCATTGGCAAGCAGATTATCACTGAGCCACCAGGAAAGCCCTATCTTAACTACCATAATCCCTTTCAAAATCTAAATAGATAGCTTTATCGTTGTTCCAAAGACCTTCATTTATTCTTTAAAATGATAGAGATAGTAAATATGAAAGCATCTTTTTAGCATCCATCAAATATGTACAGAGTGTCTATTGTGTTCTGTGTCTCATGGGATATTCTCTTTAGATGTATTTCCTCAATCATTCATCACTTTATTCATGTATCAATATCTGAGTGTTTGATACTAATTATTTTAATGTGGATAACAGAGACATTTCAGACCTGGAGGGAAACACTGTGTGGCCCTAAAAGCATCTTTGATGCCAGAGTTCCATGAATGACAGGGATGGTGATACCATTCCTTCTTGTCAAGCTCCTAGTATCCGGATAGACAAACCCTTCATTTGCCCCAAGCCAAGCTGTGCAGAGATCAGTGTTTACAATGTGTGGAAGCACATATGAAATAAATGGCGTGGGAAGAAGGTTCGCCATCTATTTTAAAATGCTACCTTCTATTTTAGACTGAACATGTACAATTTCTGTTTAGCAATTTTCAGCTAATTGTTGGATTAACATTTTTGGGAACAGATTGCAAACTTCAAAATGGAAAAGATCATTTTAGGGAGGGAAGCTAGGCAGCTGTCAGTGAGTCGGAATTAACATACATTTGCATAACAGATGTACAGTAAGGTGTCTATGACAGACAATCACTGAATATTAATGCTGTAGACCACGGCATCATTTGCGTAAATGCTGTCTGCTGGGTATTGAGGTTGGTGTGCTCTTTGCAGAAGACAAAGGGCCAGAGAATGGAACAGATGCACCAGATAGGCCAATGCATCTTAATTTATGACATCCTCATGAAAGGCCTTGTGGTGTGACTTCAGATTTTATTACAAATGATTTGGAGATAAAGGAACTAAGCAATTATCTTTTCCCCTACAGTTTAGTCTCTCTCAAAGGAAGAGGGTTCATTTGTGGACTGCCATTGTCATGCTCTCAGGAGAGCAGCATTCTTCTTTTTCTGGAAGTGGGAGTGGGGCAAGGAAGAAAAAGAAAGCTTTCCTGGATGTCAACATTGTGTCTTAAATAGATTTGGCTATTAGCATGTTGTCGGACCCCTGTCACAAAGCAATTCACCCCCACCCCCGCCACTTGAATGAAGCAGCAGGTGATTCCATGGTAGGTTTCAAATGGGATTTTTTTTTTTAAAGAATTAGCATTGAAGTATAAAACCCCATTTTGTTAAGTCAATGTTATAAACATGTGTTGAGCTTGTACAACATGCAAAGCACTGGATTCCCTTTCTCTGGTATTGTAATCAATAATTTACTGTCTTCCAGCCTGTCTCTATTGAGCCCCCCTCCCCACTAATTACACTCCACAGAATTGCTTGTCTTCTTTGCCTCTCAAGCATAACTAGTCCTTGATTGGCTAATGAAAAATGTCATGCATTTGATCAATATATATACATACATGTATATATATATATATTGCAGCACATAACATGTGCCACACCTTGTAATAGGTGCTGGGTATGAAAAGGGACAATGTTTTTCTCCTAAAGTTTCACTATGTAATGGAGATGACAATCAGCCAATCAACAAAAGTTTTATTGAGCAGCTACTATGCATTAGGCATTGTCAAGTTGCTAGATATGCAACAATAAAAAAAAAAATGGGCCATCATTGCCCTGAAGGCAATTTATTTCTGGTGGAAGCCAATAAATTGGTACCCAAGTAAATAAGATGACATTTGCTGCTGCTGCTGTTAAGTCGCTTTAGTCGTGTCCGACTCTGTGCGACCCCACAGACGGTAGCCCACCAGGCTCTGCCGTCCCTGGGATTCTCCAGGCAAGAACACTGGAGTGGGTTGCCATTGCCTTCTCCATTGTGTGAAAGTGAAAAGTGAAAGTGAAAGTGAAGTCGCTCAGTCGTGTCCGACTCATAGTGACCGCATGGACTGCAGCCTACCAGGCTCTTCCATCCATGGAATTTTCTAGGCAAGAGTACTGGAGTGACTTGCCATTGCCTTCTCCGAAGATGACATCAGGTAGGAGTAAAATAAGGTAAGGTGAGAGAGAGTGGTTGAGAGTGATTGAGAATGACTGGCATAGGGTAGGTCTTCTTTGTTTTAAATTATAAAAGACCTTTACATAAAAGTCAATCCTAAAGGAAATCAACCCTGAGTATTCATTGGAAGGACTGATGCTGAAGCTCCAGTACTTTGGCCACCTGATGCGAAGAGCCCACTCATTGGAAAAGTCCATGATGCTGGGAAAGATTGAAGACAGGAGGAGAAGGGAACAATAGAGGGTGAGATGGTTGGATGGCATCACTGACTCAATGGACATGAGTTTGAGCAAACTCTAGGAGACAGTGAAGGACAGGGAAGCCTGGTGTGCTGCAGTCCATGGGGTCACAAAGAGTCAGACACAACTGAGTGACTGAAAAATAGCAAATAAAAGTAACAATTGACCTGATACCTGAATGGTGAAAAGGAGGCAGCCATAAGGAACATCTGGAGTAATGTCATTCAAGTAGAAGAAATTACAAGCCCAACTGTTTCTGAGACTTAGTACGCAAGCAGGCACATAATTTGTTTGCAAGGAGATAAGCTGTAAATATTATGTAGCTTGCACGTGTAACACACCAGAACAGAGGAGAGCACTCCTAATCTAGCTGCATTGCAGTAAAGCTCAAGGAAGTTGGGAGAAATAATTCTTTTCTGTGTTGAACCATTCCTGAACTGAAGCCCAAAGCACAGGGAGAGCCTAAGTATTCCGAAAGGAGAACACACCACATGCAGAGAGCTTAGAGAGTGGTATAAGAAAGCAGAGCAATTCCTGAGAGTGGCATTTTGTGTGTATGTGGCTAGATCATAAATCGTGTGGAGGAAGCGAAGGTAGAATATGAAACTCTAAAGGCAGACCTGGGATTAGATTGAGAAGAGTTTGTGTGCTAAATTACCAATACAGGGGAATAAATAGACTCCTGACTTACAAATCTCATCTAAAGACACTAGATCATCTGGTAGACAGGCCGATGCAACATGCTAAAACACGTCTAACCCCCTGATTGTGGGGGAAACCTTTCACCTCTGGGGATAAAAGGTGTCACTTTAACAACTCAGATTTTTTTGATTCTCACCACAGTGGTTTACTCTAGACTTTAAACGACCTCCAGATCCTCCAGGGAGTTAAGAGAGATGCCCCCTAAGCAACAACCTTCTCTATGTCCCCTTATCAGTGTATTTGCCCACAAAGAGTTCAGAGTGCTCATCCCCACCAACATGTGCAGGGCTCACTGAGAGAATTGTTGTTGTTGCTGTTCAATCACTCAGTCGTGCCCAATTCTTTGTGATCCCATGGACTCCAGCACACCAGCCTTCTCTCCTTCATTATCTCCTGGAGTTTGCTCAAACTCTTGTCCATTGATTCAGTGATGCCATCCAACCATCATCCTCTGTTGACCCCTTCTCCTTCTGCCTTCAATCTTTCCTAGCATCAGGGTCTTTTCCAATGAATTGGCTTTTCACATCAGTTCAGTTCAGTTCAGTTCAGTTGCTCAATCGTGTCCGATTCTTTGCGACCCCATGAATTGCAGCATGCCAGGCCTCCCTGTCCATCACCAACTCCCGGAGTTCACTCA
>NW_011494951.1:8069898-8070051 GCF_000754665.1 Bison bison bison | reverse complement strand
CAGGTAATGTCTCTGCTTTTGAATATGCTATCCAGGTTCATCATAACTTTTCTTCCAAGAGTAAGCGTCTTTTAATTTCATGGCTGCAGTCACCATCTGCAGTGATTTTTGTGCCCCCCAAAATAAAGTCTGACACTGTTTCCACTGTTTCCC
>NW_011494951.1:8069265-8069798 GCF_000754665.1 Bison bison bison | reverse complement strand
TCCACTGTTTCCCCCTCTATTTCCCATGAAGTGATGGGACCAGATGCCATGATCTTCATTTTCTGAATGTTGAGTTTTAAGCCAACTTTTTCACTCTCCTCTTTCACCTTCATCAAGAGGCTTTTGAGTTCCTCTTCACTTTCTGCCATAAGGGTGGTGTCATCTGCATATCTGAGGTTATTGATATTTCTCCCGGCAATCTTGATTCCAGCCTGTGCCTCTTCCAGCCCAGCATTTCTCATGATGTACTCTGCATATAAGTTAAATAAGCAGGGTGAAATATACAGCCTTGACATACTCCTTTTCCTATTTGAAACCAGTCTGTTGTTCCATGTCCAGTTCTAACTGTTGCTTCCTGACCTGCATACAAATTTCTCAAGAGGCAGATCAGGTGGTCTGGTATTCCCATCTCTTTCAGAATTTTCCACAGTTTCTTGTGATCCACACAGTCAAAGGCTTTGGCATAGTCAATAAAGCAGAAATAAATGTTTTCTGGAACTCTCTTGCTTTTTCCATGATCCAGCAGATGTTGG
>NW_011494951.1:8043409-8069165 GCF_000754665.1 Bison bison bison | reverse complement strand
GTACAGTTCTTCTATGTATTCTTGCCATCTCTTCTTAATATCTTCTGCTTCTGTTAGGTCCATACCATTTCTGTCCTTTATCGAGCCCATCTTTGCATGGAATGTTCCCTTGGTATCTCTGATTTTCTTGACGAGATCTCTAGTCTTTCCCATTCTGTTGTTTTCTTCTATTTCTTTGCATTGATCGCTGAAGAAGGCTTTCTTATCTCTTCTTGCTATTCTTTGGAACTCTGCATTCAGATGCTTATATCTTTCCTTTTCTCCTTGGCTTTTCGCTTCTCTTCTTTTCACAGCTATTTGTAAGGCCTCCCCAGACAGCCATTTTGCTTTTTTGCATTTCTTTTCCATGGGGATGGTCTTGATCCCTGTCTCCTGTACAATGTCACGAACCTCAGTCCATAGTTCATCAGGCACTCTCTCTCTCAGATCTAGTCCCTTAAATCTATTTCTCACTTCCACTGTATAATCATAAGGGATTTGATTTAGGTCATACCTGAATGGTCTAGTGGTTTTCCCTACTTTCTTCAATTTAAGTCTGAATTTGGCAATAAGGAGTTCATGATCTGAGCCACAGTCAGCTCCTGGTCTTGTTTTCACATTGGGTGGCCAAATTATTAGAGCGTTAGTTTCAGCATCAGTTCTTCAAATGAATCTTCAGGACTGATTTCTTTTAGGATTGACTGGTTTTATCTTCTTGCAGTCCCAGGGACTCTTGAGCGTCTTCTCCAGCACTGTAGTTCAAAAGCATCAGTTCTTCAGTGTTCAGCCTTCTTTATGGTCCAACTCTCACATTGGTACATGACAACTAGCAAAACTATAGATTTGACTGTTCAGACCTTTCTCAGCAAAGTGGTGTCTCTGCTTTTTAGTACACTGTTAGGTTTATCATAGCTTTTCTTCCAAGGAGTAAGCATTGTTTAATTTCATGGCTGCAGTCACTGTCTGCAGTGATTTTGGAGAATACCAAAGTTTATCTTAGAGCAGGAGCTTCTCCTGGAATTCCTAACAATGTCACCCTTGGTGATACCAGAACTTAGCTAAATTTCCCAGAGTGGTGTTTAAGGATCCTTATGCCACGCACTATCACACTTTAGAACCAAAGCAATAGCCACCTATGCCTTGATCTCTTAGGGACGTTCTTAGGAACCATTTCTTCCATTGTGCCAGATGATTCTCCATAATCCCTAATTGTTAATAATCATTATGTACATACTCTGTTGCAAGGTCTATGCTACATTCTAAACATGGAAGATTTTGTTTCAGGTTCTACATTTAATTTTTCTACATTTAATTGGATAAGGAAAAAAATTCAGAAAGAGAGAGCTTCTTGCCCAGGGTCTCAGAACCAGCAAATGAATAAACTCAGTTTGGTAGCCAGGAGAGCTGAGTACAGAGCCTCCATTTATAACCACTCTACTATATCACCCTTCCTGAGTCCTCAGGGCTGAATTCATGGCGTTAGGATGAAGCAGAGGCATCTGCCATGCTTGTAGTTCTCTCTGCCTTTGGGTGCTTACTAAAATCCCTTCCTTCAAATAGTCAATACAAAGATCTCCTAAGAGTTCATCCTTTGCCGTGAGTTACCATAACACATCAGTATGTGAACTGTGAACTTCCAGATGTTCAACCTGGATTTACAAAAGACAGAGGAACCAGAGATTAAATTGCCAAAATTCATTGGATCATTGAAAAACCAAGAGAGTTTCAGAAAAACATCTACTTTGCTTTATTGACTAAGCCAAAGCCTTTGACTGTGTGGATCACAACATACTGTGGAAAATTCTGAAAGAGATGGGAATACCAGACCACCTTACTCGTCCCCTGAGAAATCTGTATGCAGGGCAAGAAGCAACAGTTAGAACTGGATATGGAACAACAGACTGGTTCCAAATCAGTAAAGGAGTATGTCAAGGTTATATACTGTCACCCTGCTTATTTAACTTATGGGCAGATTACATGATGAGAAATGCTGGGCTGGATGAAGCACAAGCTGGGATTAAGATTGCAGGGAGGAATATCAATAACTTCAGATATGCAGATGACACCACACTTACGGCAGAAAGTTAAGAACTAAAGAGCCTCTTGATGAAAGTGAAAGTGGAGAGTAAAAAAGTTGGCTTAAAACTCAACATTCAGAAAATTAAGATCCTGGCATCTGGTCCCATCACTTCATACCAAATAGATGGGGAAACAGTGGAAACAGTGACAGACTTTATTTTGGGGGGCTCTAAAATCACGGCAGATGGTGACTCCTGCCACGAAATTAAAAGACGCTTACTCTTTGGAAGATAAGTTATGACCAACCTAGACACCATATTAAAAAGCAGAGACATTACTTTGCCAACAAAGGTCCATCTAGTCAAAGCTATGGTTTTTCCCGTAGTCATGTATGCATGTGAGAGTTGGACCATAAAGGAAGCTGAGCACTGAAGAATTGATGCTTTTGAACTGTGGTGTTGGAGAAGACTCTTGAGAGTCCCTTGGACTGCAAGGAGATCCACCCAGTCTGTCCTAAAGGAAATAGGTCCTGAATATTCTTTGAAAGGACTGATGCTGAACCTAAAACTCCAATACTTTGTCCACCTCATGTGAAGAACTGGCTCACTGGAAAAGACTCTGATGCTGGGAAAGATTGAAGGTGGAAGGAGAAGGGAACAACAGAGGATGAGATGGTTGGATGGCATCACCGATTCGATGGACATGAGTTTGAGTAAACTCTGGGAGTTGATGATGGCCAGGGAGGCCTGGTGAGCTGCCATCCATGGGGTCGCAAAGAGCTGGACGCAACTGAGTGACCAAACTGAACCGTGATGTACCCAAGTACTCTTATATCAGTTTATCTGGACTCAGAGTAATTCCTTATGCATCATTCTTCAGCTGTATTCTGCTGGCTAGTTATGTTTATTTAAAGTGGTTACAGACTTCCAGAACAAAGAGATCACACAGTAAAAGAAATTTTATAACACTAGTTCACCCAAACTGGCTTTAAGTTTATTGTGCAGAGTCTTTTTTTTTTTTTTTTTCAGCTCCTCCATTGTAATTACCCTGCCAAAATCTGTTACAGAAGATATTCACAAAGGGAAGAAACAACTCATTAAGATCCTATCTGATGAGGAACTGTATGATGTGGTGAAAAAACAAACTCTGCTCTATTTTCACATCGCCTTGATTATCACAGAAGTGATGCAAGAGATGAGCAAATAGCTCAGCTGGAGATAATCGTCAAGGATGTTTTGGTCTCACTTCAAGGATGTTTTGGTCTCACTTCAAGGATGTTTTGGTCTCCCTTCTCTTCTTCAGTCATCTAAATTTCCCCCTCCCTAAGCCAGTGGATATTACCCCTGGTGATAACAGTAGCCAAGTCCAGATTATAACCTCCTGACTGAAACCCAGCCAATAGCAATCAGCATCATTTCCTCTTTTCCAGCTAGCATTTGAAGTTTCCATGCTCAAACTGTCCAGCGAATAAGTGGCCAGGTGTCATTTTGAGTGTTGTTTTTGTTCAGTCACTCAGTCACATCCAACTCTTTGCGACCCCATGAACTGCAGCACACCGGGCTTCTCTGTCCATCCCCATCTCCCAGAGCTTGCCCCAACTCATGTCCATTGAGTTAGTGATACCATCCAACCATGTCATCCTCTGTCATCCCCTTCTCCTCTTGCCTTGAATCTTTCTCAGCATCAGAGTCTTTTCAAATGAAAAGTTCTTCACATCAGGTAGCCAAAGTATTGGAGCTTTAGCTTCAGCATCAGTCTTTCCAGTGAATATTCAGGATTGATTTCCTTTAGGACTGACCGGTTTGATCACCTTGCAGTCCAAGGGACTCTCAAGAGTCTTCTCCAACACCACAGTTCAAAACCATCAGTTCTTCAGTGCTCAGTTTTCTTTTTGGTCCAACTCTCACATCTATACATGACTACTGGAAAAATCATAGTTTGACTAGATGGACCTTTGTCAGCAAAGTATTATCTCTGCTTTTTAATATGCTGTCTAGGTTTGTCAAAGCTTTTTTTCTAAAGAGCAAGCATCTTTTAATTTAATGGCTACAGCCACCATCTGCAGTGATTTTGGAGAGCAAGAAAATTAAGTCTCTCACTGTTTCCATTGTTTCCCCATCTATATGCCATGAAGTGATGGGACCAGATGCCATGACCTTATTTTTCTAAATGTTGAGTTTAAAGCCATCTTTTTCACTCTCTTTCACCTTCATCAAGAGGCTCTTTAGTTCTTCTTCACTTTCTGCCATAAGGGTGGTTTCATCTGCATATCTGAGGTTATTGATATCTCTCCCTGCAGTCTTGACTGCAGCTTATGCTTCATCCAACATCACATTTCTCATGATGCACTCTGCATATAAGCTAAATAAGCAGGGTGACAATATACAGCTTTGCCGTACTTTCCCAATTTGGAACCAGTCCGTTGTTCCATGTTCAGTTCTAACTGTCAATTATTGCCCTGCATACAGATTTCTCAGGAGGTAGGTAAGGTGGTCTGGTATTCCCATCTCTTTAAGAATTTTTCACAGTTTGTTGTGATCCACCCAATCAAAGGCTTTAACCTGGTCAATAGTTTGCAGAAGTAGATGCTTTTCTGGAATTCTCTTGCTTTTTCTATGATCCAACTGATGTTAGCAATTTGATCTTTGGTTCCTCTGCCTTTTCTAAATCCAACTAGTGGAGATGATGGAATTCCAGCTGAACTATGATGCTGTGGAAGTGCTGTACTCAATATGCCAGCAAATTTAGAAAACTCAGCAGTGACCACAGGACTGAAAAAGATCAGTTTTCATTCCAATCCCAAAGAAAGGCAACGCCAAGGAATGTTCACACTACTGCACAATTGCATCCATTTCACATGCTAGCAAAGTAATGCTCAAAATTCTCCAAGCTAGGATTCAATAGTTGGTGAACCAAGAACTTCCAGGTGTTCATTTTGAGTGAGAAACTTCCTATTCTGCCAATGCAGAATTCCCTCCGAGAAAATTTCCTCTGATAGGTGTTGCCACAGTCAAGAATATCAACCTATCACCTCACTGCCAGAGCACCAGGCTCTGAGTTCCTGTTATCTTTGACTTCAAGGAAGAAATACTTGACCTCATGTACTGTAAATCAGGAAGATAAGGAGAGTAATACAAATTGAGAGGCAGCCTCTGCAAGTAGCGACAATCATGCCTGAGTCCTCTGGTATTCCTATTGAAATGAGTAATCTTCTGTGATGACTGGTCTTACTTAGAAGTGAGCATAGTTTAGAAAATTAGAGCTAGCCTGTGATAGAGAGACATGAAGATGTTTGGAAGCCTTTAGAAGTTAGAGTACTTTTAGGAGAAAGACAGAGGATATAGCTGTCATGAAGTAGAGGATAGATTTCAGAGTGCCATTTAAGACTGTTCAACAAATTTGAATTGTAAAATAGGGTAATGGGAAAGCCATTCAAGTAGTTTATGGAGAGAATGACATACTCAACTTTGCTTTTTAGAAGGCACTCTAGGGATCCCCTGGTAACTCAGTGGTAAAGAATCCACCTGCCAATGCAGGAGACACGGGTTCAATCCCTGATCTACTGCTACTGCTGAAGCCCATGAACCCTAGGGCCCAGGCTCCACAACAAGAGAAGCTGCCATGATGAGAAGCCTCATAGCACAACTAGAGCAGCACCGCTGCTCGCCACAACTGGAGAAAAGCCTGCAGAACAACAAAGATCCAGCATAGCAAAAATAAACAAATATAAAAAGTAAACTAAAAGCACTCAAAAAACAATGTGGAAAATGAATTCAAAGAAACCAGGAAAGGATACAGAAAACCAAAAAATTTGGTGCGTGGTTAAGGTAGTTTGGGGCTTTCCTGGAGGCTCAAATAGTAAAGAATCTTGCCTTCAGCTCAGGAGTAACAGGTTCAATCCCTAGGTAGGGAAGATCCCCTGGTGAAAGGAATGGCTACCCACTCCAGTATTCTAGCCTGGAGAATTCCATGGACAGAGAAGCCTGATTGGCTACAGTCCATGCAGTCACAAAGATTTGGACACAACTGAGCAACTAGCACTTTCACTTTCTGAGGTAGTTAAGATGAGGAATGATGACAGTTATCTAGAGTAAGATTGAAACTGAGATTGAGAAAGTAAGTGAAAGTCATTCAGTCGCGTCTGACTCTGTGACCCCGTGGACTATATAGTCCATGGAATTCTACAGGCAAGAATACTGGAGTTGGTAGCCTTTCCCTTCTCCAGGGGATCTTCCCAACTCAGGGATCGAACCCAGGTCTCTCTTTACCAACTGAGCTATGAGGGAAGACCAAGAGATTGAAAAGAGATTCTTAAAGAAGTGTTAAAGAGTTAAAATCAAGATAGTTTAATGAAGGATTAACTGTTGATATAAGAAAGAAAGTCAAAACCATGATGTTTCCTAAATTTCAAACTTAGGGAACTCGGTGGAAAATGAGACTATTTTTTGATGGCTCAAAGATGATGAATTTCCTTTTAGGCATTGAAACATTAAGAGATGCCCACTAACAATTTGATTTATGGACAGAGAACTCAGTAGGGATTGGATTAGATCTAGATGTGAAAGATGTTGACATGGAAAGCTTGGAAAGGTAATTGAAACCCTGAGAATAAGATGAATAAGGTAAAAAGGGGGAACAAAATGAAAGTGTACAGGATAAAGCTCTATACAACAGCGGCATTTATATGGCAGACTGAACCAAGACTTCTCTCTGTCCTGATATCAAACGGAAGTAGATAAGCAGAATCTCACAGAGGAGACTAAAGAGGGACCACCAGAAAGAGAAAAAGTAAAAAAAAAAAAAGTGTGGGGTCACAGAGGGGAGCATTTCCTAGAGGAGAAGGTAATAAGTGGGATATACACCCCTGAGTATTCATTCAGAAATAGGACCAAAAGGGCCCTTTGGGTTAAGGATGCACTGGTGTTTGGTAGCTTTAGGAAGGACAGCTTAATAGAATGGTGGCATTAAATAGGAACTGCATTGGGCTGAAGAATGTGTATGAAAAGATATAAAGGCAGCCAGGGTGGATGATGCATTTGAGAAGATTAATGTGAAGGTGAGGAGTCAAGTGAGTGCTGGGGAGAGAGAGGTAGTTAACAGGAAATTTTGACGGGAGTTGTGTATGTGTGTGTGTGTGTGTGTGTGTGTGTGCACGTGCCCATGTGTGTGTACAGTGTTATATACAAATAAAAGAGGCTTGAGCAGGTTCAAGTCTGATCAAATGTGTCTCCAAAGAGGGGAAGGTTGAAGATACAGAGTAGAGGATATCAACTCAACACGTTGAGGTCCCTGAGAGGACAGGGGAATTACTTTTATGGGGACAGGGGTAAGCATCAACATTTTAAGAAGAAGGAAAAAGGAAATGCTAGGAGGATGGGTTTGTAAGTTTAGTGGTGGATACTGGAAGATCATCCAACAGCTTCAAGAGCTTCTGATTTCTTTTTAATGTAGAGAAGACAGCAATCCAGAAAACTCCAGTAAGTGTGATGGAGTGAGATGACAAAGTGTCAAAGTTTAGAAAGGATCAGGAAAGTTTGAAATATCTATTATAAAGAAAGAAGTGGGTATGGAAACCTGGAAGTGTCAGGCAGAGCTGAGATTTCTGACTCTCGTGCCTGAATATTTTCCACTGGAAAAAGTTTCCCTCCCAGTGCCCTCCAGCAAAGCCACGATGGAAGCTACACCTTCCAAGTGAAGAGGAAACGGTACTCTTATTATAAAGTAGGATGTGCTGGTTCTCATATATGATCAACTGTACAATTATTTTTCCAGCCTTCACTTCCTCTGCCCACTCCCTCTCTTTCTACTCAACTAAGCCTAGAACTCTGGTTTCTGCCAAATGTGTTAGTCATAACAGGAGCACATTCATATGAGTGAGTGATTTGGGGCTGACAAAATGTCCTTGTATCAGCACAAACCATCAGCATAAATTTGCAAGATTGGCCTGCAGTGTTTAACAGGTCCCCCATGCATTACCTCTTCTCCACTGGATCCTTCCAACCCGCACAATATAGGACTGACTGAAACATGACTCTGATCACTGGACAGTGATTTTGATGAGATGAGGAGACACTGTTTTGGCTGCTTCATATGACTGCACCCATTTATCTCATGGCACATGGGATCATGTTGCAGTTTAATGTGGAATAAGGAAGCATTTTATAAAAAGAGCATAGGTGACATTGTGAGGTCACAAGCCACCAGACATTGGTAGTATTTAAGAAGATGTTGGAAGATCACCTATGGGAAAATAAAGAAATTATTCTCAAGTTGGAAAGAAAGAAATCAAGTGAAGCTACTTCACAGGCTTTATATTTCGTGCTTATAGACTCAAGAAAGCCTATTTAAAACAAATCTGGCTCAACCGTAGGACCCAGTGACTCAATCATATGACCCATCAACTCCACTCCTACACAAATACCCTGAAAAAGCCATAATCCCAAAAGATCCATGCACAATGATCATTGCAGCACTATACAATATCCAGGACATGGAAGCAACCTAAATATCCATCAATGGATAAAGAAAATGTGGCATGTATGTAACGGAATATTACTCAATCAGAAAAAGGAGCCAGACTCTGCCATTTGCAAAGATGTGGATGGACCTAGAGATATCTAGATATGGATGTTCACACAGAGTGAAGTAAGTCAGCAAAAGTAAAACTAATATAGTATATTAACATGTATTTGTGGGATCTAGAAAAATGGTGCAGATGAAGCTATTTGCAGAGCAGAAATTGAGACATAGATGCAGAGAATAAAAGAACAGGACATGACTGAGCAATTAACACTTTCACTTTCACAGGCAAAGAGAACAAAGGTATGGAAACTGGGGAGGGGGAGGGGTTGTGGTGGGATGCATTGGTCGATTGAGATTGACATATATACACTATTGATACTATTAATATGCATAAAATTGATAACTAATGGGAACATGCTGTATAGCACAGGGAACTCAACTCAGTGCTCTGCGGCGACTTAAATGGGAAGAAAATACATAAAAGGGAATATAAATATACATATGGATGATTCACTTTGCTGTACAGCAGAAACTAACACAACATTGTACAGCAACCATATTCCAATAAAATGTTTAAAAGAAAATGAATAAATGCAAACATATTGCACATGGGACAGTTCAGAAGGAACTGACCTACACATAAATGACAAGTTCTCAGAAGCAACGAGAAGAGAGGATAGGAGGATGGCCAAGGAATGTATAGGTGTGCGTCCCAGCTCATTGCTTTGCTGGCTGAATGACCCTGATATATTTTATAAAAGAAATGGTACTTGTTTTGATGGTGGTTCTAAGGTTGTGTGGCTATTAAAATTTGCTATTTAAAATTAAATGACATTAAAAATCAATCCCTCTGTTGAGCTAGCCACATGTGAAGTGGCAGTACCCACATGTGCTGGTGGCTCTCCTGTTGGACTGCACAGATATAGAACATTTCCATCCTCACAAAAAATTCTATTTGGGGGCATCCCTGGTGGCTCAGTGGTAAAGAATACACCTGCCAATGCAAGAGACATGGGTTCAATCCCTAGTTGGGGAAAATCCCATGTGCCATGGAACAACTAAGCCCATGCACTACAACTATTGAGCCTGTGCCCTAGAACCCAGGAGCTTCAAGTACTGAGTCCACGTTCCCTAGAGCCCATGCTCTGCAACAAGAGAAGCCACTGCAGTGAGAAGCCCGTGCACCACACCTGGAGAGTAGGCTTCGCTCACTGCAACTAGAGAAAAGTCCACACACAAACAAAGACCTGGCAGAGCCAAAAAATAATTATTAATTAATAAACTTTTTAAAAGGGATAATTTTTTTAAGTTCTATTTGATAACATTCTTTTAAAGATTAGACATAGTCTTTAAAAAAGAGAAACGCCCAGTGCATATGGGTACTCATAGATGATAAGTAACTTCTTGCTCGTTATAACTAATCTTTCAGACTATTCCAAAATAGGTACAGAATATGTTGCATATATTACTTAATATAATTTTCACTCCCACAGGGGATGAGAACAGGAATACTCTTGTTCTACAGATGAGGAAATGAGACTTGAAGAGATTACACAAAGATTATGAACACTTATTTTTAGAAATTTCTTCAAATCACAAAGGAAAATTGATCAGAAATGGATTTCAAGCAATCATTCGTCCAACAGCAAACCTGCACTCTTAAGCCTGGCAATGTGCTTTTATATACACTGAGAATAATGGGAAAACTCCAACTGTGGTGGGAGAGAGAGTAGAGTGTCTTGGGGGTTTGATTCAAGAAAGAGAATAACGGGGTTAGGAAAATCCTGATATGTAAAGAAATAAGGGCTAAAGTCGATGGCCCTTAAGTTCTATAATCTTAGACTCTAGGATTCTGAAAGGCCTCATATTATGTGTTCTATTCTGTCAGAAATAATTGGAAGGTATAGTTATTTAATGCAAGAAATAGAAGTATTTTTTCCTTTTGTCTTTGTCAATCAATACCTACCTCTCTGAGGATACCTATGTTCTGGGGAACACATAGAAAGGAGTAATTTGATCTTGAAAGCAAAGAGATAGGTTGGGAAATGGGCCCAAGGAGTTGAGTATTCGATCTTTTAAATGGGCCCAAGGAGTTGAGTGTTCGATCTTTTGAATGGGACAAGTTGTGCTTTTAAGAAGCGCTATCTTTGTCTGCCTAAATTCTATGCTTCAGACCTTTATCCAGTGCCTTCTAAGTGTCAGGACAATCAAGTAATAAGCCTTGTTAAACACATTCCTGATGGAAAAACAACAGAATCAACTACACAGCAAATAGTTATGATCATATAGCAATAGTAATTGTTGGATTATGATATTAGAAATAAATTAATGCAAGATCTTAACAGTGGTTACATTAGTTAGGATGTTGTCCTCCTTGTTGCTCAGTCACTAAGCCATGTCCAACTCTTTGCAACCCCATGAACTGCAGCATAACAGGTTCCTTTGTCTTCCACTAACTCCCGGATTTTGCTCAAATGCATGTCCATTGAGTCAGTGATGCTATCCAACCATCTCATCCTCTGTTGCTTCTTTCTCCTCCTGTCCTCAATCTTTCCCAGCATCAGGATCTTATCCAGTGGGTTGGTTCTTTCCACCAGGTAGTTAAAGCATTGGAGCTTCAGCTCTAGCATCAGTCCTTCCAATGAATATTCAAGGTTGATTTCCTTTAAGGTTGACTGATTTGATCTCCTTGCAGTCCTAGAGACTCTCAAAAGTCTTCTCCAACACCACAATTCAAAAGCATCAATTCTTCAGCACTGCTGAGTCCTCTTTAAGGACCAACTCTCACATTGGTACATGACCAATGGAAAAACCATAGCTTTGACTATATGGACTTTGGTCAGCGGAATGATTGTCTCTGCTTTTTAATACACTGTCTATGTTTGTCATAGCTTTCCTTCCAAGGATCAAATGGTTTTGTTTTGTTTGTTTGTTTTTTAATTTCCTGGCTGCAGTCATCATCCACAGTGATTTTGGAGCCCAAGAAAAGAAAATCTATCACTGCTTCCACTTATTCCTCTTCTATTTGCTGTGAAGTGATGGGATTAGATGGCATGATCTTAGTCTTTTTTAACGTTGTTTCAAGACAGTTTTTCCACTCTAGTCAGGATAAACAAGATAATATGGCAATAGCAAATACACCAAGAAATTTATGTGATTTAAGTCAAAAGTAATTGATTTCTCATTCACATCACAACTAAACTGAATAATTGTACCTTTCCTTGGTGGCTCTGAGATACAATCTCTGGAATTTGTGCTTTCTAAGGACCAGAGAGTCATATAGAACATTTAAGGGTCAATCCTGGAGGTATTTTCTAGTACTTCTGTCCACCTTACACTCACCAGAATTTAATCACATGCTCTATGACTCAACTGCTCAACTGCGGGAGGTACCTACATGTGTCACTTTGATGCTGGACCAAGTATGATGCCCACTTTGCCTTGTCTCTGAATCAGAGGTCATCAAATGTGCTCAGCCTGTGTGTATCTAAAAGCTCTGTTTATTTTAAAAAACAAATAGCCCCTTTGCTTTTAAATAGCTACTCACTTTTATATTTCCGCCGAACTCTTGTTCTACTTAAACACCCTCTTCCCCACCCTTATCAATTCCTATTTCATTAAGAATATCACCCCCACCAGACAAAGCTTCCACTCTCTTTCCTAGCTGGTCATGCTACTCTGGAGGGGAGCATGTCTCTTTCTCCTGTATTAAGCCGTACCTTCTGCATGAAACATTGAGCTCCTTTGTGTCTTCCACACCTTGATATATTAAGTATTGCCTCTCTTTCCTGTATCTTTGCTTCTGTGTTTTTGTTGATGTTTTTTCTTTGGTCTATAAGCTTGTTGAAATCTTTTTCATCCTAATTACCCCTACTTGACACTCAGATTACACTCCTCTTACAAATAGTCTTGGAAGAATAATATATACTCACTTTTCATTTATTTCTAAATATTTGTCTTAATAACACTTATCAAATATTTCATTATATATCATTATATGTTGTGTTTATTGCCCGTATCCCCCATTAGACTTCAAGCTTGAGGAGGATCTGACTGTATCTTTTTTATTCACCCTGGATTCCCAGTATTGAGCACAAGGCATGATATATGGTTGTTGCTTTATAAATATTTGGTGATTTAATCCACTGCAACTGATTGCAAACTAAAATAATCAATTACTTCATCATTATTAAACCTAATGAATACATTTCTTTCTAGGATTATTTCACTTACACCATTGGGTGACCTGCATTCTTAAACAACCTAATCCCTTCATGCCCTTGACCCATCAAACTCTTGGTTGTTTTCCTACTTTGATGATGGAAACCTTCTCACTACACTTACTTTTCCACTGCGTATTCCACTATGTACCCCTCAAATTTTATCCTTGTGCTGCTGATCCCTTCAGTATTCTATTGCTAAAAAGGTGATTTTTTTCCCCCACTTGTATGATTTCTACAGCCACCTGTATGCTGAAGCTTTCCAAAACATAAATTAATCCTAGACTTTGTCCTTGAGTTAAAAATTTTGAGTCGAAGTGCCTGTTCAATATTATCATCAAAATGTCTTATTGACATCTCAAACTTGATTGGTCCAAATCGGCATTCGTTACTCCCCAGGGTTGCTCATCCTTTCTCACTCTGCATCTAAGCACTATTATCCATACAGTTATGGAACTAAAAACCAAGGAGTCTTATCTTCTCCCTTTCCTTCTAGAGTCTAGCCTATTGATCCCTATCACCTACTCGTGTACCTGCAAGTATTTCTTGTCTAGTCTCTCTCCTCTCCATCCTTGCCAGTTTTCATACTCATTTCTGCAACTTGGATTACTAAAAGCCTCCTGTCAATCTCCTTGCCACCAGATCCTTCTAGCTAAATCCATGATCTATGCTATTCAACGTTCAAAAAATGAAGATCATGGCATCCAGTCCCTTCACTTCATGGCAAATAGATGGGAAAACAATGGAAACAGTGGCAGACTTTATTTTCTTGGGCTCGAAATCACTGCAGGTGGTGACTACAGCCATGAAATTAAAAGATGCTTGCTCCTTGGAAGAAGAGCTATGACCAACCTAGACAGCATATTAAAATCCAGAGGCATTGCTTCATCAACAAAGGTCCATATAGTCAAAGCCATGGTTTTTCCAGTACTCATGTATGGATATGAGAGTTGGACCATAAAGAAAGCTGAGAACCAAAGAATTGATGCTTAAAACTGTGGTGTTGGAGAAGACTCTTGAGAGTCCCTTGGACTGCAAGGAGATCCAACCAGTCCATCCTAAAGGAAATCAATCCTGAATGTTCATTGGAAACTGAAACTCCAATACTTTGGACACCTGATGTGAAGAACTGGCTCACTGGAAAAGACTCTGATGCTGGGAAAGATTGAAGGCACGAGGAGAGGGGACGACAGAGGATTAGATGGTTGGATGGCATCACCAACTCAATGGACATGAGTTTGAGCAAGCCCCGGGAGTTGGTGATGGACAGGGAAGTCTGGTGTGCTGCAGTCCATGGAGTCACAAAGAGTTGGACACGACTGAGTGACTGAATTGAACTGAACTGAACGCTGCAGCCAAGCTGACATTTTTAGAAGCAACAACCTGACCATTTCACACTTTGGTTTAAAACCCTTCAAAGGAGGTTAATATATATAATGTTAAGGTCAGATCTAAGCACTTGAAGATGACTTGGGCTTTCGTAGTCTAATCTCTTGCTCCTTTGTATCTGTAACTTATGATTAGCAGCATTGGTGTTCTGCACACACCCTGCTTCGGTACTGTTTAAGGAAAGCCAAGAAAATTCTAGCTAACCCCTTCTTGTCCTTGTATCTTATCTCAGATCTCAGCTCTTCCAGAAGTTTTCTATCCCTGTCTACTCTGGAGGAGGCACCACTCCTCTTGGCTTAGAGGATGCCCTAAGTCTGTGACTTTGAACTTCATGAAGCAGAATTCCTTGCAAAACATGTTGGACATACCTTTCTAATGAGAAATAATTATTTTGAAGGATCAAATCATTGAGATCTGGGGGTTAATTTGGGACCCCAGCATGGACATCTGGTGTGCTGCAGCCCATGGGGTCACACAGAGTCCAGTACAACTTAGCAATTGAACAACAACAGCATAATCTATTAATAGTAATGCTGAATAAACTGTGGTTGTGTGCTTAGTTGCATTCAACTCTTTGAGACATTTTGGACTGTTAGGCCTCCCGGCTCTTCTGTCCATGGGATTTTTCAGGCAAGAATACTGAAATGTGTAACATTTTCCTCCGCCAGGGCATCTTCCCAACCCAGGGACTGAACTCACATCTCCTGTCTCTCCTGCACTGCAGGCAGATTCTTTACCCGCTGAGCCATCAGTTAGCGTGTGATAAATGTAAAACGCAGCACAGAAGGTCCCCACTGTGTTCATACAGACAAAGCACATTTCTCTTATCCTGTCCAGCTCTAACATTCACTGGGGCTCTTTTATTATACTAGGAAATGTTCAAAGAGAGCCAATTTGACTGAAGAAGGAAATGAAGAAAATTATGGAAAACTGCCTTCTCTAAGTATGGCAAACATTTGTAGAATAAATGAGCTTGAGGTTTATAATCTGTTTCCCACTCTAGCAAAGCCATTCTGTTCCGTCTGAGCTGAGAAACTACTGGAGCTTGAATTATCCATGAAGGCTCTGGCGGTTTGCCATGCAGCCTGGCCCACAAAGGATGAGCTCACACACTGAAACGCAAGGAGGTCAAACAGGAGACCCAGCACACACTGCTGAACTCTGGTGGCTGCAATGTCGTGCCTGCCCACCTTTAGGAGCCATTCCAATACCCCTTGGGGAATAGCATCAAGGAAATAGGACTTGTAGCACAGATTTGGCTTCCCACCTGGTACTAGTGGTAAAGAAGCTGCCTGCCACTGAAAGAGGCTTAAAGGAGACCTGTGTTCGATCCCCAAGTAAGGAAGATTCCCTGGAGAAGGGCATGGCAATCCACTTCAGTAATCTAGCCTGAGGATCCCATGGACAGAGGAGCCTGGTGGGTTACAGTCCAAAGGGTCACAAAGAGACAAACACAACTGAAGCAAGTGAGTGAGCCAGAGCAGAGCACACATTTAGGACTTGGCTGGGTATTCCCAGAATGTCCTGACTGTCTCTGGTAGTGCCTGCCCCAGACATAGATCAGGAAGGGAAATGCAGTGAAATAATAGTGAGGTTGTTTGTGGAGCACTGGAGTCCATGGGGTCACAAAGAGTCGGACAGGACCGAGCTTGCACGCACACACACCCCCTCCAGGTGAAAAGATTTCCAAATGCCTGTGGAGGAAAGGGATAAACATACACATCTCATCAGATGTTTAGTTCTTTAACAGATGAGAGGGATCTGTAATTGGCTCTCTTCATTGCGAATATTTTTTATCATTACCATATTTTATCTTTTGATTAGTACATATTAGTTGCTTTGGGGCTGTCTGGAATGTAAACCCCCTTTTCTTTGCTTCACGAATTCCTGACCATACAACCATATAGTCCTGGTGGAAGGCAGAACCTGCTTCCCACCTGAGAAGCCTAAAGACCAGATTGCATTTTTCTAGCCTCTCTTGCATGTCAGGCTTGGACTATGTCGGCTAATCAGATGCACACAGTGGGAAGAAGAGACACAAAGAACCAGGGGCCTCAGAGAATGCCTTCTGGGGGCAGGAGCTGCTGCTGCTGCTGCTGCTAAGTCGCTTCAGTCGTGTCCAACTCTGTGCGACCCCATAGACTGCAGCCCACGAGGTTCCCCCGTCCCTGGGATCCTCCAGGCAAGAACACTGGAGTGGGTTGCCGTTTCCTTCTCCAATGCATGAAAGTGCAAAGTGAAAGTGAAGTCTCTCAGTCGTATCCGACTTATAGCGACCCCATGGACTGCAGCCTACCAGGCTCCTCCGTCCGTGGGATTTTCCAGGCAAGAGTACTGGAGTGGGGTGCCTTTTCCTTGTCTGAGTGGCAGGGGCGGGCAGCACCAATTTCCATGTACCAGGGTAGCAGTACCCAAGATGACCACAAGAGGGACGCAAACTGGCCTATCCAGCGTTCTTGGGCAACTGAAATATTTATTATACTGGGCTCTGACCAGTTCTGGCTGGGGTTCTTGTGGCCTGGCCTTCCTGGATCTGGGCCACTTTTTTTGCCCTGATTCTCTAACTAACCTGGAAATTCCTAACAGACATTTGATAAAGGCCTCTTCTTGCATACTCAAAGGAAGTTTCTGCTATTGCTATCACAGTTCTTCAATGATAAACTCCGTCACCCACATGGCAAGATCAGGAACATTCCTAAAGCAATTAGCATAAAGGCTGCTTTTTAATGAAATCTGTTAATAAAATAGATGAAGTGAAATGGTCACAGTATTCAAAATCAGTGTAACTTGTAATGTTCTTGGTTTGTCATCTTACATAAATCAGAACAACCAGGAGCAGTTTTGTTCCCCGGGGAATATTTAACTCAGTTTGCTACTGCCATCTAGTACGGGGGTCGCCAACCCCTGAGCCACAGACTCATAAGGCCCGTGGCCTGTTAAGAATCAGCCCACGCAGCAGGAGGTGAGTAGCAGGCCAGTGATCCAAGCTTCATCTGTATTAATAGCCACTCCCCTGGTTTGCCTGAGCTCCGTTTCCTGTCAGGTCAGCAGCGACATTAGATTCTCATAAGAGCACGAACCCTGCTGTGACCTGTGCACGGTCCTTATGAGAATCATCCTGAAACCAATCCCCTACGCCGCTCTATGGAAAAATTGAATTATCTTCCACAAAAACAGTCCCTGATGTCAAAAGGTTTGGGGACTGGCTGATCTAGTGGGTAGAAGTCAAAGATGCAGCTAAAGATTTTACAATACACAGGACAACCTCTGCAACAGGGAATTATCTGGACCAAACCATCAATAACGCAAAGGCTGAGGATAGTTGTTTTAGATTATTTGAGATGGAATGGACCTTAGGGCCAATTACACAGCTTCCTCAGATTCTAAGTTCATATAACTCATAGAAAAGATAACCAAACTACTTTTCATATTTTATGAAGACTTTTTAAAGTCTTTATTCATGTAATAAATATTTGTCAGCTCTATACCTGGTATCATCCAAGGTTAAACAGACTGAAAAGCTAACAGGATGGTATCTTTCAGGATTTTTGACACAAATGAAGAAGACAACAAATAAATCCATAGAAACGGCTGCTAAAATGATAATAAAAGGAACAAATCCAAACTAAGCGATAGAAATTAGCACGAGAAAATCAGCTTGGAGAACATGGTCACAAAGGCTTCTCTGAGAAGGAGGTATTTATACCAAAGCAGGAGGAAGAGTCTTATAAGCAAAGAGCACTCATGTGGATGAAGTGTTGGGACAGCAAAGGCAAGATCACTGAAGAATTGAAAGGCAGCTAGTATTGTTATGGAAGAATGGGTGAAGGGATAGAAGTGACCCGGAAGGTAGGAGGTGCTAACAGGACAGTTGTCTTACTCCCACTTCTGACATTGATACTATGGTTAGAAATGCATAAGGCATTCACCAGGGCCGTCTTGCTGGTAGGAGTCCCCACAGTTAATTTCCCCCATGAAGACCAAATTTGTGGTTGAACCTGACCTTGTGGTTCTTATTATGATTGCAGGATGCACTTCATAAAAACCATCCTGAAGTTTCAGAAACAAGGTAGGTTACACACAGATCCTGGAGGACAAATGGCATGACCCAAGGGCCACACGGCAAGGCTGGTGAGGTGGGGAGACAGAGAGAGACAGGTGGAACTGGAACGCGTCCTTTACTAGGGCCCAAAGCTGGGACATCTAAGGGCTTCGCAAATTCACTCTTTCCTGGCTGGTTTAAAGCATAGGAGTAAGGATTAGGAGAAGGAAATGGCAACCCACTACAGTATTCTTGCCTGGAGAATCCCATGGACGGGGGAGCCTGTGGGCTGCTGTCCATGGGGTCGCATATAGTCAAACACGACTGATACGACTTAGCAGCAGCAGCAGCAGTGAGGATTAAGGCATGGGAAGGGAGAAATGGGGTCATACAAGTGGTCAGTTATTTAGGTGGCTCAGGGCTTTCTGAAAGAGGGAGCTTCATGGGTGAGGAAAGCCCGATTCTTTATCTAGTTGTTTGGCTAGTACAGCTGCCACTGTGCTTGCTTGTCTATTCAAAAGAAGGATGTCTTTTGAAATAGATGTCTTGGCAATCAAAAATGTAATATCAGGCACTTCGACTATGAGGCCATGTGCCCTAGAGCTCTGTGGCCTAGAGGAAAAAGACTCTTCCTGCAAAAGGATTCTTCCACTTACACATCCTAAGTCTTCTTGGATTCTGGGGCATTCTGAACGTGGAGGTCCTTTGCATTTGCCCAGAATGATTAAAAAATCAATTTGACAACGTAGGTTATTTGGCTATGACAAGAAGTCCAAGTTGACAGTTTTATTTATGCCTGATTGATTAAAAAGTGCAATTAACTGTATATTAGTCTGTGTAATTTACTTGCAAATAAGTGTTAGTCACTCACTCACATCTGACTCTTTGCAACCCCATGGACTGTAGCCTGCCCAGCTCCTCTGTCCATGGAATTCTCCAAGCAAGAAAGAATGGTGGAGTGGATAACCGTTCCCTGAGGGATTCCCTGGTAGCCCAGCTGGTAAAGAATCTGCCTGCAATGCAGGAGACCCAGGTTTGACTCCTGGGTCAGGCAGATACACTGGAGAAGGAATAGGCTGCCCACTCCACTATTCTTGGATTTACCTGGTGGCTCAGCTGGTAAAGAATCCACCTGCTTAGTAACTTGGTAAAGTTAGCTTAAAACAGCATCCAAAAAACTAAGATCATGGCATCTGGTCCCATCACTTCATGGCAAATAGATGGGGAAACAATGGAAACAGTGACAGACTTTATTCTCTTGGGCTCCAAAATCATTGCAGATAATGACTGCAGCCATGAAATTAAAAGACTCTCTCTCCTTGGAAGAAAAGCTACGACCAACCTAGACAGCATATTATAAAGCAGAGACAGTACTTTGCCGACAAAAGGTCTGTCTAGTCAAAGCTATGTTTTTTCCAGTATTCATGTATGGATGTGAGAGTTGGACTATAAAGAAAGCTGAGCACAGAAGAATTGACGCTTTTGAACTGTGGTGTTGGAGAAGACTCTTGAGAGTTCCTTGGACTGAAAGGAGATCATCGTAAAGGAAATCAGTCCTGAACATTCATTGGAAAGACTGATGGTGAAGTTGAAACTGCAATATTTTGGCCACCTGATGCAAAGAACTGACTCACTGGAAAAGACCCTGATGCTGGGAAAGATTGAAGGCGGGAGGAGAAGGGGATAACAGAGGATGAGATGGTTGTAGGGCATCACCGACTTGATTGGCATGAGTTTGAGCAAGCTCCAGGAGTTGGTGATGGACAGGGAAGCCTGGCATGCTGCAGTCCATGAGGTAGCAAAAGTCAGACATGACTGAACAACTAAACTGAGCTGACCCATTCTCTTCTCCAGGAGAGAAGAATTCCCAACCTAAGAATTGAACCTGGGTGTCCTGCACTGCAGGTAGATTCTTTACCACTGAGCCAGCAGGGAAAGAATGATCTTGAAAAGCTGTGAGAGAGAACTTTGAAATCTCTCAAACAAGTACAACTATTTTATATTATGCCAAATGAAACTGAAACACACAGAACAAATGTGATTTGCTCAAGGTCGTGCAATTTAGATAACCACGTTTAAGAACTCAGTTCAGTTCAGTCGCTCAGTCGTGTCCAACTCTTTGCAACCTTAGAGTTTCAGCTTTAGCATCATTCCTTCCAAAGAACACCCAGGGCTGATCTCCTTCAGAATGGACTGGTTGGATCTCCTTGCAGTCCAAGGGACTCTCAAGAGTCTTTTCCAACACCACAGTTCAAAAGCATCAATTCTTCTGTGCTCAGCTTTCTTCACAGTCCAACTCTCACACCCATACTAGATGTTTATAACTATGTTGATGCCCTCTCCACAAATCCAGACTTGCTCAGACATAACCCATGTAGAATTTAAGCTAATTAAACAATAAAATCTGGTTTTCTCCCTTTAACCAAAGATTTCTCTTGAATTCTAAAATTCACTTGAATTTGTGCCTTTTCACCCATTCCTCAGCATCCTTTGAAATTTACTTCAAGAATTATCCTTTTCTTGTGTGTCATGAATAATCATTGCCATCAGATTAGAGGCCAGCTTAATATTTTCTATATACTTGATCCAAATGACTGCCTAGGGATTTTGTGGGGTAAATGAACTATGCAGTCTGTGATCATTAATTTCCATTCTATTGCCCAAGCATGGAAGCCAGTGTTCAAACTGCTTTTCCTTTAGCTGACAAATATATAATTCTCATCTTGATGCCTCTGAACTGAATTTATAACTGCTATTAATTAATTTCATCTATTTTTTCTATACTTGATGAATGCCAGATAAATAAAATTCCCAAGGAGACTAATATAGACAGGGACTAACAGGGGGAGCAGAGAAGGCAATGGCACCCCACTCCAGTACTTTTGCATGGAAAATCCCACGGACGGAGGAGCCTGGAAGGCTGCAGTCCACGGGATCGCTGAGGGTTGGACACGACTGAGCGACTTCACGTTCACTTTTCACTTTCATGCATTGGAGAAGGAAATGGCAACCCACTCCAGTGTTCTTGCCTGGAGAATCCCAGGGATGGGGGAGCCTGGTGAGCTGCCATCTATGGGGTCACACAGAGTCGGACATGACTGAAGCGACTTAGCAGCAGCAGCAGCAACAGGGGGAGACTTCTAAATTTCCATTATCTACTGGAGACGAGTAGGTTCCGGCATGGGAAAACTATGCTGTCCTGATTGAATTCTAGAAAGAGACTATTTGCAGGGCGTTGGGGGAAAATCCTCCAAATGGATCTGAGATTAAGTTCTAACATTTCTATAGCTATGTGTGAGATCTTAAAGGGCTTCCCAGGTGGCACTATGGTAAAGAAACTGCTTGCCAATGCAGGAGACATAAAAGAAGCAAGTTCCATCCCTGGGTCAGGAAGACCCCCTAGAGAATGGCATGACAACCCACTCCAGTATTCTTGCCTGGAGAATCCTATGGACAGAGGACCCTGGTGGGCTACAGCCCATAAGGTCACAAAGAGTCAGACATGTCTGAAACGCCTTAGCATGCGTGCATGCATGAAACTTTACAGCGTTTCTTAAATGCTCTAAATTTCCGTTTCCTCATTTACAATGGAAAGGTGATGATAATTATAGTTAACAGTTAGTACGCCCTTACTGCAATGCCCCTGACACATCTTTATAGAGTTAACAGGAATCAATACAAGGTATGTGTTAACATCTCAATTGTAATGATAAGGAACAATATATTTGAATAATTTGCCCAGAATCATACAAATGCAAAATAACAAAGCAACCGTATTCCAAAGCTTTGTTCTTTTACCTGCATAAACTCTATGGAGTTAGGCTAGCTATTGTTTTCTTTTTTATCCCTGAAAAATGAGTCAACACTGGATTTCAGAGAGATAAAAATGGCAAGGCTATTCCTTGACCTTGCTGTGAATGCAGCCTCAGTCTCATTCTTTACCCCAAGGCATGTTTATGAGCATAATGCTACCTTTAGAAGAAATATTTTTCTTGGTCTGTGATTTCATATTGTATGTGCTTTTCAAGCTTAGAGATAGTTGAGCTTCATGTGAATTTTCCCAGAAATGTGTGTGTTCCAGAAGCTTTGAATAGTCCCTGAATTCTATAGGAGTCCTCTGAGCTGTGGAACTGAAGATATGGTACCTTTTATACCCACACGGTAGCTGTCCCCGCTGGCCCACTCTCAGCCCTCTCTTTGAACTCCTGTTTTGCTTTCAGGAGCAGTGCTCTAGCAGCATTGTGTACCCTGTAATCCCTGAACAAAACTAGCACATAGCCTTTTTGTGTTTATTGCATTACTTGGGCACAATAACAAACTCAGACCAACCCACGGACCATAGAAGCACATTCTGCACTCCTAATGCTGGTCTAAGCAAACAAGATGGGGCGGGAAACTTAGAATTTTCTGTCCTGTCCACTGAGGACATAAAACACCAGGAATTCAACAAAACAACATAAAATGGTCCATCGGGGTGCTAATAAGTGGACACATAAATAATAAGTAGACATGTAAAAGGGGTTATCATAATACATCCAGATTGCTCATGTCAGTGGCCCCAAGAGGCAAAACCAAAACTTGCCAAGGGGAGTCCCTAAAGTTAGTGCTAGTCATTTGTTTACTTATGCTGACTGCCTTGCTTCCAACTTTATCCCTGAGTTTGAAATTTCAGAGGTGTTCTGATTAAGTTACTAAGTAACAGAAATGCAATTCCAGCTAGTCTTCAATGTGGGCTTTGTTGTTGTTGCTGTTATTTTATTTATTTCTTTACTGTCAGTTGGAGGATGATCGCTTTACAGCACTGTGTTGGTTTCTGCCATTTGTCAACATGGATCAGCCATAGGTATCCGTATGTCCCCTCCCACCCCATCCCATCCTTCTAGGTTATCGCAGAGCACGGGGTTTGAGCTCCCTGAGTCATACAGTAAATTTCCACTGGCTATCTATTTTACATATGGTAATGAGAAAGTCAATTCCTAGGCAGGTTGATAAACGCCCCGGGGGTCCCTGAGGAGGAGAAAGGTGCCTGGGGCCTCTTAAGGAGGAGATAGGGTCTGGAATTCTCAAGGAGGAGGAAAGGACAAACGTTTTCTTCTACATTCCTTAGTAACAATAATGTATCCTGCTTGAGGACATGTTTCTTCTTCCTGAAAAACTTCTGACTAATCCTGTTATCTTAAAATGTATGTTATGAGAGTGGGTCCAGTAAGATATGTACAACTTTGAGACATTCTTTTGATTTATTGTAATAACCAATTAAAAAGTATGTAATTTCCTTGATTAGACTAGAGAGGGGGGCACTCTCCGTCCCCCTTCTGATGTCTATGTCAGAAGCTTTCCCTGTCCCTTTTCATACTTTAATAAAACTCTGCTACATAAAAGCTCTTGAGTGATCATGCCTGTTCCCTGGTCCCAAAGCTAAATCTTCTTCTTTAGAGATCATGAATCCGACACCATTCACCATAAACTATCAGTAATGTGTATGTTTCCATGCTACTCTCCAATTTGTCCCACCCTCTCCTTCCCCCACTGTGTCCACAAGTTTCTTTGTATGTCTGCATCTCCACTGCTGCCCTGAAAAGAGGTCCTTCAGTACCGTCTTTCTAGATTTCATATATATGCATTGTTGCTCAGCATTATATGTTTAGTTGCTCAGTCGTGTCTGACTCTGAGACTCCATGGACTGTAGTCCGCCAGGCTCCTCTGTCCTTGGGGATTCTCCAGGCTATGGAGTGGGTTGCCATTCCCTCCTCCAAGGCATCTTCCCAATCCAAGGATCGAATCCAGTTCTCCTGCATTGCAAGCAGATTCTATACCATCTGAGCCACCAGGGAAGCCCATACCTATGCATTAACATACAATATTTGTCTTTCTCTTTCTGACTTACTTCACTCTGTATATCAGGGCTACTGTGTTCACAGTTCTATATTAAGTTCCAATCCTGATTTTACTTTGTTGACATTTTCCCCTCTGCTTGCTTATACTTTATATGCTCTGTATGTCCTAATCTTCTCTTTAAGGTGTTCATAAACTTCTCTGGGATTTCAACCTGCCGACCTTAATTGGATGTCATCTTTAATTGGATATCATCCACTTGAACCACCTCCACTGGGTTTCTCATTACAGGGAGTGTATTATCTGCATTTCTTTTCCATGGGGATGGTCTTGATCCCTGTCTCCTGTACAATGTCGCGAACCTCATTCCATAATTCATCAGGCACTCTATCTATCAGATCTAGGCCCTTAAATCTATTTCTCACTTCCACTGTATAATCATAAGGGATTTGATTTAGGTCATACCTGAATGGTCTAGTGGTTTTCCCTACTTTCTTCAATTTAAGTCTGAATTTGGCAATAAGGAGTTCATGGTCTGAGCCACAGTCAGCTCCTGGTCTTATTTTTGCTGACTGTATAGAGCTTCTCCATTTTTGGTTGCAAAGAATTTAATCAATCTGATTTTGGTGTTGACCGTCTGGCGATGTCCATGTATAGAGTCTTCTCTTGTGTTGTTGGAAGAGGGTGTTTGTTATGACCAGTGCATTTTCTTGGCAAAACTCTATTAGTCTTTGCCTTGCTTCATTCCGTATTCCAAGGCCAAATTTGCCTGTTACTCCAGGTGTTTCTTGACTTCCTACTTTTGTATTCCAGTCCCCTATAAAGAAAAGGACATCTTTTTTGGGTGTTAATTCTAAAAGGTGTTGTAGGTTTTCATAGAACCGTTCAACTTCAGCTTCTTCAGTGTTACTGGTTGGGGCATAGACTTGGATTACTGTGATATTGAATGGTTTGCCTTGGAAATGAACAGAGATCATTCTGTCATTTTTGAGATTGCATCCAAGTACTGCATTTCAGACTCTTTTGTTGACCATGATGGCTACTCCATTTCTTCTGAGGGATTCCTGCCCACAGTAGTAGACATAATGGTCACCTGAGTTGAATTCACCCATTGCAGTCTATTTTAGTTCGCTGATTCCTAGAATGTCGACGTTCACTCTTGCCATCTCCTGTTTGACCACTTTCAATTTGCCTTGATTCATGGACCTAACATTCCAAGTTCCTATGTAATATTGCTCTTTACAGCATTGAACTTTGCTTCTATCACCAGTCCCATCCACAACTGGGTGTTGTTTTTGCTTTGGTTCCAACCCTTCATTCTTTCTGGTGTTATTTCTCCATTGATCTCCAGTAGCATACTAGGCACCTACCAATCTGGGGAGTTCCTCTGTCAGTATCCTATCATTTTGCCTTGTCATACTGTTTATGGGGTTCTCAAGGCAAGAATACTGAAGTGGTTTGCCATTCCCTTCTCCAGTGGACCACATTCTGTCAGAGCTGTGAAAAGAAAAGAAGCGAACAGCAAAGGAGAAAAGGAAAGATATAAACATCTGAATGCAGAGTTCCAAAGAATAGCAAGAAGAGATAAGAAAGCCTTCTTCAGTGAAGAAATAGAGGACAACAACAGAATGGGAAAGACTAGAGATCTCTTCAAGAAAATCAGAGATACCAAAGGAACATTTCATGCAAAGATGGGCTTGACAAAGGACAGAAATGGTATGGACCTAACAGAAGCAGAAGATATTAAGAA
>NW_011494951.1:8042828-8043065 GCF_000754665.1 Bison bison bison | reverse complement strand
CGGTCCCATCACTTCATGGGAAATAGATGGGGAAACAGTGGAAACAGTGTCAGACTTTATTTTGGGGGGCTCCAAAATCACTGCAGATGGTGACTGCAGCCATGAAATTAAAAGACACTTACTCCTTGGAAGAAAAGTTATGACCAACCTAGATAGCATATTGAAAATAGAGACATTACTTTGCCAACAAAGGTCCATCTAGTCAAGGCTATGGTTTTTCCTGTGGTCATGTATACA
>NW_011494951.1:8019672-8042269 GCF_000754665.1 Bison bison bison | reverse complement strand
ATGGTTTTTCCTGTGGTCATGTATGGATGTGAGAGTTGGACTGTGAAGAAGGCTGAGCACCAAAGAATTGATGCTTTTGAACTGTGGTGTTGGAGAAGACTCTTGAGAGTCCCTTGGACTGCAAGGAGATCTGACCTGTCCATTCTGAAGGAGATCAGCCCTGGGATTTCTTTGGAAGAAATGATGCTAAAGCTGAAACTCCAGTACTTTGGCCACCTCATGAAAAGAGTTGACTCATTGGAAAAGACTCTGATGCTGGGAGGGACTGGGGGCCAGAGGAGAAGGGGACGACAGAGGATGAGATGGCTGGATGGCATCACTGACTCGATGGACGTGAGTCTCAGTGAACTCTGGGAGTTGGTGATGGACAGGGAGGTCTGGCGTGCTGTGATTCATGGGGTCGCAAAGAGTCAGACACGACTGAGCAACTGATCTGATCTGATCTGATTATCTGC
This sequence comes from Bison bison bison, assembly GCF_000754665.1. NCBI lineage: Eukaryota > Metazoa > Chordata > Mammalia > Artiodactyla > Bovidae > Bison > Bison bison. Next base: position 8,041,814 of record NW_011494951.1, on the reverse strand, counting down.
ATTCATCAATTACCAAAGATTGACACTGGGCATTATATTTATCTCTTTCTTTGCCCCTTTCCCTTTCATCCAGTTACCAAATCACATTGAAAAGTTGGCTGAATGAAGCCATTGAATGGTTTCTAGCTGTTGGTAGGTCAAGCTGAAACATGTCCCACTGCTGGCTGCAACATCTGGCCCCTGGTTACCTCTCAAGCCTTAAATCTGCCCTCCCAACCACACCACCCACCTCACGTCCTGCCCATCACACAAACTCAGAAGCATCAGTGGATCTACCATCAGTGAGAGAGCACCTTTAAAGAGTGCAATTTTTGCTTATTTTGTTTACTAGTTTCTACATATGAAAACCAACTACTCTTTAAGAGTGTGTTTGTTTCCACTCCTCTCCCAGATATAACACCACACAGATCATTCTTTCTTTGGAAAACATGACTCTCCAACCCCTACACACAACCCAATCCTTCTTTCATTGTGAATTCTGTACTGAAGTAGTCTACATTCTTTAATTAGTAAGTGATAGAAATTCTTCTCAAAGCAAGGTATAATAATAAAAGTAGTAGTGTATAACAGAGTTATCACCTACTCTTCTTTACAAGCAGTTGCCCACCACCCACCCCTCTACCACAGAAGTGGGCTTGTGCAACTAGGGTTTCTACCTATGATGTCCTCCACCTGCTTCAGACCATAGTAGATTGATCCAAGGTGAACATCTAACCCAATGAACCAAGAACAATCTCTTCCTCCCAAAATTAAAATCAGAACCAAAAAGCCTTTCCATCTGGCTGGATCCAAATATATAATCTCTTACATGGTGAGATAACTACATCTTTCTCCATGAGCAGATAAAGACAAGTTAGTGAAATAGAAAAAAGCAGAAACTAGACATTCAATTCAGTTCAGTTCAGTCACTCAGTCATGCCCAACTCTTTGCGACCCCATGGACTGCAGCACGCCAGGCTTCCCTGTCCATTCCCAACTCCCAGAGCTTGCTCAAATTCATGTCCATTGAGTTGGTGATGTCATCCAACCTCTGCCATCCAACCATCCTCTGTTGTCCCATTCTCCTCCCACCTTCAATCTTTCCCAGCATCAGGGTCTTTTCTAATAAATCAGTTCTTTGTATCAGGTGGCCAAAGTATTGGATCATCAGTCCTTCCAAGGAATATTCAGGACTGATTTTCTTCAATATGGACAGGTTTGATCTCCTTGCAGTCCAAGAGACTCTTATGAGTCTTCTCCATCACCGCAGTTCAAAAGCATCAATTCTTCGGCGTTCTTTCAGACATACTGAAGAATCAAATAAAAACAATGGTAACAATAAGCATAAAGGATTCCTATATTCTTTGAGTCCCTCTTGGCCATCTTTCCTCAGAGCTGGAAGCATTTTCACACTTGAGTTCTACCAGATATCCATACGCCTCCCTCCCTGCTTTAGTTCAGGTCAGTTCAGTCGCGCAGTTGTGTCCAACTCTTTGTGACCCCATGAATCTGAGCATGCCAGGCCTCCCTGTCCATCACCAACTCCTGGAGTTCACCCAAACTCATGTGCATTGACTTGGTGATGACATCCAGCCATCTCATCCTCTGTCGTCCCCTTCTCCTCCTGCCCCCAATCCCTCCCAGCATCAGAGTCTTTTCCAGTGAGTCAACTCTTTGCATGAGGTGGCCAAAGTACTGGAGTTTCAGCCTCAGCATCAATCCTTCCAATGAACACCCAGGACTGGTCTCCTTTAGAATGGACTGGTTGGATCTCCTTGCAGTCCAAGGGACTCTCAAGAGTCTTCTCCAACACCACAGCTCAAAAGCATCAATGCTGCACTCAGCTTTCTTCAAAGTCCAATTCTCACATTCATACATGACCACTGGAAAAACCATAGACTTGCCTAGATGGACCTTTGTTGGCAAAGTAATATCTCTGCTTTTGAATATGCTATCTAGGTTGGTCACAACTTTCCTTCCAAGGAGTAAACATCTTGTAATTTCCTGGCTGCAATCACCATCTGCAGTGATTTTGGAGCCCCCAAAAATAAAGTCTGATACTGTTTCCACTGTTTCCCTATCTATTTCCCATGCAGTGATGGGACCAGATGCCATGATCTTAGTTTTCTGAATGTTGAGCTTTAAGCCAACTTTTTCACTCTCCTCTTTCACTTTCATCAAGAGGCTTTTTAGTTCCTCTTCACTTTCTGCCATAAGGATGGTGTCATCTGCATATCTGAAGCTATTGATATTTCTCCCAGAAATCTTGATTCCAGCTTGTGCTTCTTCCAGCCCAGCATTTCTCATCATATACTCTGCATATCTTAAGTCTGCTCAATTTGATTTTTATTACATTAAAGCAAGAGTGCATAATGGTATATTGCTTGCCTTCTATGAGACAGATTTTATATACATATAGGTGTGTGTGTGTGTGTGTATGCCATATGTAACATATAGATATATGTATATATGTATACAGTGTCTCACATATAATTATAATCATAACTCTGAAGCGTTTGTGTTATGACTTTCATTATATCAGTGAAAACTATGAGACTTAAAGGAGTTTTGTAATCCCAGATAAGAACTGTGGAAGCAACTATTAAATCAGGATCTTTTGGTTACCAAGTGCATATTTTCCTTTTTCTGTTTCCCACTCTCATTCATTTGGATCTTAATATCACTCCACTTTTCTTTCATTCACTCAAGAAACGCATCCATTTTCTTCATTCTGGCAGATAGTATTGGAAGCAGTTATCTCATAACATGCTTTTGATTATTTGATACTACTGTTGGGAAACAATTCTCTGTGGAGAGCTCACATTTCTTCATGCCTCGGGTAGACATTGTCCTAGATTAGCTTTTTAAGACTGCTTGTATAGCAGCATCCTTGGAAGATAAGGGCAGTGTCTTCCTCCAGAGCAGAGAGAAGGTTTGCTTCCTGGCCAGAAGGATAAAGATAATGTCTCCTCATGGGGCAAATGTTGGGTACATTTTCTAGCAGGCCCCTTGAATTGGGAGATTGGAATTGGCATATATACACTACCATGTATAAAATAGCCACTTAGTGGGAACCTGTTATAGTGCAGGGAGTTTGGTTTGGTGGACTGTGATAACCTAGAGGGGTGGGATATGGGGGGCATAGGAGGAAGATCCAAGTGGGAAAGGATATATGTATACATTTAACTGATTCAGTTCCTTGAATAGCAGAAATTAACACAACATTGTAAAGCAACTATAACATACAAGTCGCTCAGTCATGTCTGACTGTTTGCAGCCCATGGACTGTACCCCATGCTCCTCTGTCCATGGGATTCTCCAGACAAGAATACTGGAGTGGGTTGCCATGTTCTTCCGCAGGGGATCTTCCTGACCCAGGGATTGAACTTGTTTCTCTTGCATCTCCTGTTTCTTGTGCATTGGTAAGCAGAATCTTTACCACTAGCGTCACCTGATTTTTTTTTTTTTAGTAATCATGTATGGATGTTAGAGTTGGACTATAAAGAAAGCTCAGTGCCAAAGAATTGATGCTTTTGAACTTTGGTGTTGGAGAAGACTCTTGAGAGTCCCTTGGACTGCAAGGAAATCAAACTAGTCAATCCTAAAGGAAATAAGTCCTGATTATTCATTGGAAGGACTGATACTGATGCTGAAACTCCAATACTTCAGCCACCTGATGTGAAGAACTGGTTCATTGGAAAAGACACTGATGCTGGGAAAGATTGAAGGCAGGAGGAGAAGGGGATGAAAAAACAGAGGATGAGGTGGTTGGATGGCATCACCGACTCAGTGGACATGAGTATGAGCAAGTTCTGGGAGTTGGTGATGGGCAGGAAAGCCTGGCATGCTGCAGCCCATGGGGTCACAAAAAGTTGACCCAACTGAGCGACTAAACCAAGCGCCACCTGGGAAGCCCAAAACCATACCCAAATAAAAAAAGGAAAAGACTAGAGTTTTCTTTTTTCTTTTTTAAAAAAAGACTTGGAGTTCCTCCACTGTGATGCAGACCTATTCTGTACATAGCATCTATGTGGGCCTCTCCATATCAGCTCATGGACATTGAGGACACAGCAAACCAATGTGAACATGAATCTCATGCTGCCTACCATGCCTCATCATATTATGCTCAATCTCTCAGCCATGCCTGGCTCTTTGTGACCCTATGGACTGTAGTCCACCAGTCTCCTCTGTCCATGAGATTTTCCAGGCAAGAATAAGAACACTGGAGTTGGTTGCCGTTTCCTCCTCCAGGGTGTCTTCCTGACCCAGAGATTGAACTCAGCTCTCCTGCATTGGCAGGGAGATTCTTTACAACTGATTTACTGTGCCATGAATACTGAAAGCCTTTACCTCTAACTAGAAGTCTTTTGTCTCCCACTAGCATCTACGTATAGCAGATTTACTTGTTATCTTGCAAATGAAAAAATCTCAGATTCTTCACAGTTCTTGATGGATAAAATAATTATGAGCTAATAATTATAAACAGTACAACTTCATTCACCAATGTTTATATAAACTTATAAGCTTTAGAGTTAATATTTGATCCCAGACCTCCTTGACTTTCAACCATCAGAAAAAAGTATAAAAGACTTAAAGGAGAGGCACAGAATTTTAATTAGTAAAACAGACAACTTCAATCTGTTACTTGTAGGCTACCATATAGTATAAGGTGTGTTTGTGTTCAGTCGTGTCTGACTCTTTGTGGTCCCATGGACCATATTACCTGCCAGGCACCTCTGTCCATGGAATTTTCCAGGCAAGAGTATTGGAGTGGGTTGCCATTTCTTACTTCAGGGGATCTTCCCAACCAAGGAATCGAACCCATGTTTCTTGCATCTCCTGCACTGACAGGCAGATTCTTTACTGCTAGTGCCCCCTGGGAAGCCTACCATAGAGTAGGTGCATGACAAATATGGCTGGCATTGTGAAATATCTCAGAGACTGGCACTGGGCATGGGGAGTAGCAAGTAGAGCAGACAAATGATCTTAGAGGTTAAGAGAATTTGGAGTCAAACAGCCCTAGGTTCAAATCTGACACTCTGCATGACAATGGACAATTTATTCAACCTGTTTGAACAGTAATTTCCTTATCACTAAGGCAAGAATAATAGATCCTATCTCACAAGAGTGTTGTAAGCATTAAACAAGGTGATGTATAGAGCACTTAGCATGGAGGTGCACACAGAGAAGGTACTCATTAAATGATGGCTATTAGTGTTCCTAACAAGTCCTCAATAAAATTTGCATGACTGATTGATTGATTTCTCAGTGTCAGTATACCTATACCTCAACTATCAGATCATTTACAACTAGTATCTCCCTAGTAGTTAGCAACACAGTCAGATTTATAAATAAAGAGCACTATTCGAACCACTAAGGTTTTAAGAGCTAAAGGGACCCTTTATTTTAAGTGTAGTGGATACTAATGGTTCCTTTCTGGTAACACAAAATATCTTCAGGCTGCCATTTTGAGAGAGCATTAAGGCTGAGCACTCACTCTGTGCTTTTCCACAATGGGATGAGAAATTACAAGGCTGGAGGTTTTCCTGGTTATCCATTCGTCTCCTTCCCATCTTGCAAGTGGAACAAGTACTGCTGTTGCCAAGCAACGGTGCAGTGGTGGGAGTGGTGGTGCGTGTGTAACGTGGCACTCTGGGACTGAGGAGCTTAGTTCTAGAGCTGGGCCAAGGGCACTGAAAAGGAACACTGAAGAGTGTACTTTTTCTCGACAGCTGGGCAGTCATGTCATTAATGCAAATCCTCCAATAATTAAATGAGCTGCTTCCTCTGAGCAGCTTTCTGTGAACTGTGGAAAATCCTAAAAAGCACAGCGCATAGTAGTGCTTGAAGTCGCCATTTGCTGTCCTGGTACCTTGGCCTAAATGTGTGTGCTTGTGCGCTTGGTTGCTTCAATCATACCTGACTCTTTGCAACCCTGCAGACTGTAGGCTGACAGGCTCGCCTGTCCATGGGATTCTCCAGGCAAGAACACTGGAGTGGGTTGCCCTGCCCTCCTGCAGAGGATCTTCCTGACCCAGGTATCGAATTCTAGTCTCTTATGTCTCCTTCACTGGCAGGCAGGTTCTTTACCACTTCTTCACCTGGGAAGTTCCTTGGCCTAAACACACACCATAAGTACAGCAACCTCCTTTGGCAAATAATCAGAACTCCACATCTTGATCCCAAACATGCAATCGTGCTATGAAAGTAATAGAAGAATTGTCCTTTTATTGAAGTAATGAAGATAAGGTCTGGGAAAAGGGAGTGAGATATACAAGAAGAGAATGAGAGAGAAACAGTTTGGTAACTGTCAAGCATCTGTTTTGTGTTATTAAAGAGATGGAAAAAATTAATGTTGAGAATATCTCTGCTATATTAGTTACCGAGGCTTCCCCAATTAGTTGTACTCAAATGTCACTCATATGGAATAATGTGTTCAAACTTTTGCAGTGTGCTAATGAATATTTTATAGCAGTTAAACAAAGGCTTAGGAACCAGACTATCTTGGTTTGGATCCCAACTCTCTAACTTATTGACAGAGTGAATTTTGGAAAGTCACTTAATCTGTCTGTGCCCCACTTTTTTGTGTATAAAATGTGGATAATTATAATACCTACTGCATAGAACTATAAAGACCTAAGTGGGCTAATGCAAATGAACAATTAAAGCTGAATTGGGCATGTAGTATTAAATAAATGCCAGTCATTTTAAATAGTACTTTCACACATTTTCATTAAGTCAAGAAATCTTATTTCTCTTTCTATATGTATCATCAAAACTATATCCAGGGTTCAGTTGGTGCATGATAATTTTTTGTTGAATAAGCAAATAAGAGAGCATTCTAAAAATGTAATTACTTCACTTTAGTTCAACACATTTTAAAGGTGGCTAAAGAAAACACACAGGCTTCCCAGGTGGCTTAGTGGTAAAGAATTTGCCTGCCAATACAGGACACACAAGAGATGAGGAAGGAAATGGCACCCACTCCAGCATTCTGGCCCAGAAAATCCATGGACACAGGAGCCTGGCCTGTCCATGCAGTCACAAAGGTCGGACATGACTTACGGACTGAACAACAGCAACAGAGAGAACACAATTCAAAATCAGAACAGAAATAGTATCAAAGTTTACAGAGTAGCTTTGAATACTTTTTCCTTGCCTAGAGTCTCAACATCAAATATATATATTTTAAGGAATGTTAAACTCAAACTGGAAGCTAAAATTGACCCCTTGGCCTACATTTTATTTTTCACAAATAGATATCTCTGTCTCCTGGAGGTAACAAGACAGTCTGAATTTTTGAAATTTTGTGCCCTTTTCTTGAATTGAGGTTTAATGGAGAAATCACCTCGCCTCAATGGGAAATGAGAAATAGCTTTGATAAGCAATGGCTACCCTGTACCCTAGAGAAAGCCCAGCACTCCATTTGATTTCTGCCCTGATCTCTCACTTGCACAAACAGCTTTACCTCTTGGTGAACTGGTTTCTTCATCTTTAAAATGTAGGTCATAATTTCAGCTCTTCATATTTCATCAAATGAGATCATGCATATCAAAATGTAATATTACTTGAGAGGTTCTTGCAAAAATTTTGGTCCTGGAAAATGCCTCATTTTGAAACCCACTTTTTAAATCAAGCAAGTTACAGGTTTCCAGATTAGTTCGTGGAATAAATGCCTTTTCCTCTTTCTTCTGGTATCTCTGAGACTTCTTTCATTTATTGTATAAAGAGTGAAGTTCTTTAGGCCACATGCACAGCAGAAATAGCTTTTGTTCCAGTAATCAAAAAGCAAGCATATGACAAAAAGAAGATGAGTATCAGAGAAATGTAGGTGCAATCAACTCTTAATTATTCAGGACTTTATTAACAATCTTTTTTGAAAATAAAAGTCACAGAGCCCCCAAAACATATTTGATTTATATTAATACAGTCAAAATGATTCAGTAAATCATTGCTATTTTGAGCCAAGCAGAATGCCAGGTTCTGAGATAAGGTAAATATATACAACGTTCATATATATATATATATATATATATATATATACATAATATGTTCTCATATATATTGTAAGACATCTATGTTTCAGTGGATTGCAAACGTGTCCTGAATTCATCACTCCTTTCTGTCTGTGTTCACTCTTGGCCCTGTAAGTTGCAGTACCCTCTCACTCTGATTCAGTGTCCCTCTTACCTTCGCCCTCTTTGATCAATTTCTATTCTTCTATGGTGTGGTCCCTGTTTATTGAGTTAATACTTTTTTCATTTTTTAGCATTACTCTAGAACAAAAAGTGGGGCTTTCCTAGCAGCTCAGACAGTAAAGAATCTGCCTGTGATGCAGGAGACCCAGGTTCAGGACCTGGGGTCAGGAAGGTTCCCTGGACAAGGACATAGCAACCCACTCCAGTAGTCTTGCTTGGAGAATTTCATGGACAGAGGAGCCTGGTGGGCTGCAGTCCATGGGGTCAAAAGAGTTGGACATGACTGACTAACACTTTCATTTTCAGGACAAAAAGTAAGGCACTCATGATTAATGCCAGTATATGAACATAGATTTCAAAACAGTCAGATCAAACTCAAATAAGTACAACAAACAAGTAAAAAACCCATCCAGGGGCTTAAGTTCAAGATTAACTTTATCCTCTTGGTATGCTGTGTGTGTGTGTGCTCAGCTGTGTCTGACTCTTTGCGACATCATGGACTGTAGCCCACCAGGCTCCTCTGTCCATGGAATTCTCCAGGCAAGAATACTGGAATGAGTTGCTGTTTCCTTCTTCAAGGGATCTTCCTGACCCAGGGATCCAACCTAGGACTCCTGCATCGGCAGGCAGATTCTTTACCATTCAGCTACCTGGGAAGGCTTTGGTAGGCCATTTATCTTCAAAAGGCTTTGAGGTTTGACACCGTTAGAAGACTTGATTTTCTCTTTCTCTTTTTCTTTTCTCCCTATTTTTCTTTTTTTTATTTTCCATCATTTTGCCCCTTAAGAACTTAAGATGAATGGTGAAAAAACAAGAAATAGTGATTTATAAGATATAAACCTTTTATGAAGCATAAGCACCAGAATGCTGAAAAAATAAGATGTTTGCTAATGAATGGGATAAAACTGAGACTCTTAAATTAACTATTGAATTAAGAATTTAATTTAGGTCTTAAACGACCTTTAGCCCAGAAATGCAGCACTGTACCACTTTGTAGCTAAAAGCATGTAACATCTGTGTTTTTAACAGAGCTGAATGAATATCCTGGGCCCCATACTACCAGCAGGTTTTATACTGGATAAATTGGCTAACCTCTCTGAACTTAGTTTCCTAATTTTTAATTAAGAATATTAGTACATACTTCACAAAGGCTTATAAATGAGTCATAAATATATAAAGATTTTGGAACAGCTACTCTTAAAAAATTGTGATGACATAAGTTGCAAATATAAGGCACATGTGTGTTATTTTAAATAAGCTTCCCTAAAATTAATTTCCTTAAAAACCTAATTGTTGTGGAAAATTGAGTTCAGTTCTCCCCTGGGCTGTCACATGAAACACACTATCACACTGCCTCACTAGAAGGTAGGAAGTCTGGAGCATTTAGGCACTGGCTCAACTGACAAGACAAGGAGAAATGCCTTCACTGTTGGTCAACCAAACTCTTCTACACTAAATCTTTTGAAAGTTGAAACTTGAACAGTTTCTTAGGTGCAAAGCCCTCCCTGGTTCTTCTCCATTCTCTCTAGTCAGAGTCTACAGTAGACAAAACTCCAGGTTTCCTATAGCCTAAGTATTTAATAGTATTACTAAGGTAAATGAAATCCCTGTTTCAACTGGCACTCCAACGAGAATACGACTCTTTTCTGAAGTGGACTTTAAATTCTCATGCCTTCACAAGATCAAGGAAGAAACCAGAGAGCCAGAGTAGTGATCAAACGAGAAAAAGCACCATTTGTCAGAAAAGTAAGTAAAACAAGAAGCTCATATGTACTGGGGGCAGCTGGGACAGGAATGGTTAGAGAGAAGGTTTCAATAATAGAACACTTGGAGATTTCTGCACAAAAAAATGAAAGAATTAAGTGTCCTTAATACAAGAATTCATAGAAAAAATTGAACCCTTTTCCCCTCCTCCCAAGAAGAGAGCAGTAGAACATGACAACACAAAGAAAACCCCATGGTAAATGGATTTTTAGCTCTTCTATTGACCTAGAAACTACATTTCTATTGGCATATATTGATTACATCCTGGAGAAGGGAATGGCAACCCACTCCAGTATTTTTGCCCAGAGAATCCCCCTTGTTCTATTATTGAAAGAGGAGCCTGGCAGGCTACAGTCCACAGGACCACAAAGAGTCAGACACAACTGAGCCACTAACCCATATCGATTACATATTGATTCTTCCCTGGTGGCTCAGGTGGTAAAGAATCTGCCTGTAGTATGGGAGACCCAGGTTCAATCCCTGGATCAGGAAGAACTCCTGGAAAAGGGAATAGCCACCCATTTCAGTATTCTTGCCTGGAGAATTCCTTGGACAGAGGAGCCTGGCAGGCTAAAGTCCATAGACTCGCCAAGAGTTGGACACGACTGAGTGACTAACACTTTCACTTTCACTTTCAATGATCTAGAAACTGCATTTCTATTGGTATGTATTGATTACAGATTGATCTTTAATTACTCACATAGCAAAGTACCTACTATTTCAACAAAAGCCTTCATATCTGGGTTTCATAAGTCCCAAGGTAAAGAGCTCAAGATATCCTTATTGACAGTTATCTAAAGAGTTGCTTCTCAAATATTTAATATTCATCCTGAATAAATAAATGTATATAAATATCCCATCAGCCACAATTTCTTTTTAAAGATTTTTATTTCTACTGAATACTATTTCCCCCCAAATGGACCCAGAATAGTTGTTTACATAAGCAGCACCAAGTCTAACCTAAAATCTGAATAGAGGCAAGTCGGGAGGAAGGATTTTTTATTTAGTGGGGCTGAGACTGGGTGCTGACAATGAACTCATACTGAGCGAGGACAGAGCTGGTCATGTCATTGGCCAATCTGCTCCATCGTAGTCTTCAAGTTAGCTTTGTTTCTCTGTAACACTTTCAACAAGACCATCTGATGACTGTGGTGAATTGCTTGGGAGATAGCTGAAATAAGGCTCTTATTCAAATTAGTCCTAAACCCATGTTTTCAGGACTAGAACTGCCTTATGATCCAGCAATCCCACTGCTGGACATACACACCGAGGAAACCAGAACTGAAAGAGACACGTGTACCCCAATGTTCATCACAGCACTGTTTATAATAGCCAGGACATGGAAGCAACCTAGATGTCCATCATCAGATGAATGGATAAGAAAGTTGTGGCACATATACACAATGGAGTATTACTCAGCCATTAAAAAGAATGCATTTGAGTCAGTTCTAATGAGGTGGATGAAACTGGAGTCTGTTATACAGACTGAAGTAAGCCAGAAAGAAAAACACCAATACAGTATACTAACACATATATATGGAATCTAGAAAGATGGTAACAATAACCCTGTATCAGTTCAGTTCAGTTCAGTCGCTCAGTCATGTCTGACTCTTTGCAACCCCATAAATTGCAGCACGCCAGGCCTCCCTGTCCATCACCAACTCCTGGAGTTCACTCAGACTCATGTCCATCGAGTCAGTGATGCCATCCAGCCATCTCATCCTCTGTCGTCCCCTTCTCCTCCTGCCCTCAATCCCTCCCAGCATCAGAGTCTTTTCCAATGAGTCAACTCTTCACATGAGGTGGCCAAAGTACTGGAGTTTCAGCTTTAGCATCATTCCTTCCAAAGAAATCCCAGGGCTGATCTCCTTCAGAATGGACTGGTTGGATCTCCTTGCAGTCCAAGGGACTCTCAAGAGTCTTCTCCAACACCACAGTTCAAAAGCATCAATTCTTCGGCACTCAGCCTTCTTCACAGTCCAACTCTCACATCCATACATGACCACAGGAAAAACCATAGCCTTGACTAGACGAACCTTTGTTGGCAAAGTAATGTCTCTGCTTTTGAATATGCTATCTAGGTTGGTCATAACTTTCCTGTATACGAGACAGCAAAAGAGACACTGATGTATAGAACAGTCTTTTGGACTCTGTGGGAGAGGGAGAGGGTGGGATGATTTGGGAGAATGGCATTGAAACATGTATAATATCATATATGAAACGAGTCACCAGTACAGGTTCGATGCATGATACTGGACGCTTAGGGCTGGTGCACTGGAACGACCCAGAGGGATGGTATGGGGAGGGAGGTGGGAGGAGGGTTCAGGATGGGGAACACATGTATACCTGTGGTGGATTCATTTTGATATATGGCAAAACCAATACAATATTGTAAAGTTAAAAAATAAAATTAAATTAAATTAAAAAAAATAAAATAAAATAAACCCATGTGTTCATTGGCCCTGTAGCTGGTGTGTTAAATTAAGGATATGCCAGTTAAGACCTGCTGAATGAAGAGGCACAAGCCACCCTCATAGGGCTGGCAGGGAGCTCCTTTAGCATCCAAGTTCCTACTTTGGGAAGATGAAAACCCTGGGCCCACTTTGATAAAAGGTGGGTGTCTCTAGTGGTTAAGAAACTGCCTGCCAATGCAATGCAGGAGACATAGAGATGTGAGTTCGATCCCTGGGTTGGAAAGATCCCTTGAAGGAGAGCATGGTAACTCACTCCAGTATTCTTGCCTGGAGAATCCCATGGACAGAGGAGCCTGGTCGGCTATAGTCCATAGCATCTCAAAAGAATAGGACACAACCGAAGCAATTTAGCATGTAGCAGGCATGCAGCTTCAACATACTCATGGGAAGGAAGTAAAGTCACAAGATTTATTACTTACAGATACCAGAGTTGGGAGTGTGGGGTGCAGTGAGCCAGAGGAAGGTCATTCCTAACTCAAGAGAAAGCAATCAGGAGACAGAAAGCAGAGTAGAAAGGCCCTGTTACTTATAAAGTGATTGGACAGAGATCACTCACTTTCCATGGGCTCAGCTCTTACATGGTAACTTTAAAAGGTGACCCAGGAATCCAAAAGCAGAAACTTGGGGCAGGGATCCAAAGCTTGGGTCCTTATCTAAATGTCTTTACTCTGGGTGTGAACAAGATTGTCCTACATTTGTATATCCATGGCTGATTCATGTCAATATATGGCAAAAACCACTACAATATTGTAAACTAGTTAGCCTCCAATTAAAATAAATTAATTAATTAAAAAATAAAATGCCTAGGCAGAAATTCTTTTCTCATCACAACCCAAGGAAGACTGATAAACCTAAGACTAGGAAATATATCATCTGTTTATCTTAACGGTAAACATAGGAAGTTGGAGAGAAATATCTAAAGAAAGACAGTAAACAGAAGTCTTGAGTGGTGGAAATGCTGACAATCCAGGGAGAAGCAACAGGTAACAAGAAGCATAAATGGGGGAACTAAATTATAGGTTTATTAAACTATTAGAATGTCAGTTGCATTCTGGATAATGATGTCCAGTTCTCTATGACACTGGTACAGTTGCTGGAACTAAATTGCTGTCCCTCTTAGCTTGTATGGATGCTGGGGAACCTGTGAAAACCTAGTTTAACCAACTCAGTTTGGAAAACAGAACCACCAATTTATTCGGTGACTAACCTACTTGACTACTGAGTGAGGAGATAAATAATGGAGATCAATCCAGAGACATATATTCTGAAATGGCTTCTTCGACAGCCAAGCCAGGTGGAACTGTGTCTGTTATTTCTAGAGGGCTCGGCACACCACATTCAAACACTTCCCACAGTGCATTGTCAATGTGTCTTGCCTTATGGGAGCTTCTTCCAAGCAGAAACATTTTTACTTTTATTTATTTTTGGCAAAGGGTATTTTTTTTTTCACACACATGATAAGATCAACCAAAGCTGAATGAATGGATGGATGGATGGATGAATAAATGAATCCAGGATATACAGAGGATTGTAAATGTGCAGGATAAGAGTCATAAGTGGCTCTTGGCAGCCCAGGCACAAATGAAAGCCTGTCAAGTTAACCACTTACAGAAAGTGTTTTTCTATTATCCAGACAGGAAGCTGCTAGGAGCAAAGTAAATAGATTTTAAAGCAGCAAATAAAGTAAGAAAAAATAGGCCCCAAATCAATACAAACTGTCCATCTTCTTTTTTCAGTTTTATAATCCAGGCTGCGGCTGCCCAAAACCACCCAACTCAATTCCACCCTCCCATTGAAGACTATTACTTTCCTTGTTAAATATTCAGGGACACTGCACGTTCAGGAAAGGGTGCAAGCACTTTAGTACCACAAATCGATCCACAGCACCTCTATATGAGCAGTGCCTTTGAAAGGGATTGCAAAGCATAGCTCTGAATTTGACAAGTTTCCCAGACTTGGAGCTCAGCAGCTGGAGAAAAGGCAGCAGCCTTCTCTGCCCCCATGGCCCACAGCTCTGGATATGGAGAATCATCACTTTATTCCAGGATGAATTACTGACTTGAAAGATTTCCTGATGCATCCTCCCCTTTGCAATTCTCATTTTGTCTTGGATGGTGATTTTTATGGGGTCTCGAATTACACTCCATCTGGACACGGCAGCTGAAATTCAAGGAGGGAAATGACTTGCCCAAGATCCTTGGGAGAAATACTTACAGACCTGGGATTGAGTTTAGGAAATACTCATGGACTAAATACATTGGTTGAATTGAGAAGTCAGTGGGTTGAACCCTGCACTGGACCTGAAGGAAGGCTCCCTACAGACACTGATCAAGCAGAGTGGAGCCAAGTTGGAGAACCCATTTACTAACAGTGGTGGGTTATTCAGAGAGGCCAGGACTAGATTCATTTATTTTTTTATGCATCCATCAATTATTACTATATGCCTACTATGTGCTAGGTAATATGCAAGCTTCTGGGGAGAAATAAAAATGCAGGTGGACAGAAAAGGAATAGGGTAACAAAAAATAAGGATAACATAATTTTATAAGGCACATCATGTGTAATTATGTTATATGTGATATTATATGATACATATTTTTTTTTAGCCTGTATGATCTCCTACAACAAAATGTAGACTGGGTGACTTGAATAACAGAATCTTATTTTCCCACAGTTCTGGAGGCTGAGAGTCCAAGATTGGGGCATCAGCATGTTTGGGTTCTGGTACAGGCTCTCTTTCCAGTTTACAGATGTTGGCCTTTGCTGTATCTTCACATGGTGAAGAGAGAGCAAGCTCTCTGGTGTCTCTTCTTATAACACCACTAATCCCATCATAAGGGTACCATTTCATTACCTATCTAAATATATTATTTCTATTTCTAAATCTGTTTACCTCCAAAAGACTCCATCTCCAAATGTCATTATGCTGTGGGGTAGGGCTTAAACGTGTGAATCTGGGGCAACATAATTCAGTCTACAGCACATATAACTTGATACGATATAATGTATAACATGATGGGCTTCCTGGGGTGGGGGTGGGGGGTGCTACTGGTAAGGAACCCACCTGCCAATGCAGGAGACATAAAAGATGTGGATTCAACTCCTGGGTTGGGAAGATCCCCTGGAGGAGGAAATTGGCAACCCACTCTAGTATTTTTCTTGGAGAATCCCATGGACAGAGGAGCCTGGAAATCTACAGCCCATGGGGTCACAAAGAGCTGGACACAACTGAAGCAACTTAGCAAGCATGCATAATATGCTAAGTGGTATGATATACTATCAAAAGCCAAGAATAAGAACTGAAAGAGAAAAGAGAAAGTTCCTTGCAGTAAATAACATCTAAAGACAAGTGTGTTCTCAAGTTCAAAGGATGAACACAGAGTCAGAGATTAAAAAGCAAAGATGCAAAATGTCCTGAGTAAATATAAAAATGCTAAGCAGGCAAGGAGAAAGGCAGGGGAGTCAGACAAACCCCATGCACTGGTAGCTACGATCATGAACAAAATCATTCCAATTCTCTAAATCTTGATCACCACACTTGTAAACTGTAGAGTTTCAGTTTTCAGTTCAGTCACTCATGTCGTGTCTGACTCTTTACAACCCCATGGACTGAAGCACACTAGCCCTCCCTGTCCACCACCAACTCCTGGAGTTTACTCAAACTCATGTCCATCGAGTCGGTGATGCCATCCAACCATTTCATCCTCTGTCGTTCCCTTCTCCCCCCACCTTCAATATTTCTCAGGGGCTTTTCCATTGAGTCAGTTCTTTGCATCAGGTGGCCAAAGTATCGGCATTTCAACTTCAGTATCAGTCCTTCCAATGAATATTTAGGACTGATTTCCTTTAGGATGGACTGGTTGGATCTCCTTGTATTCCAAGAGATTCTCAAGAGTCTTCTCTAACACCACAGTTCAAAAGCTTCAATTCTTTGGCACTCAGCTTTCTTTATGGTCCAACTCTCACATCCATACATGACTACTAGAAAAACCATGGCTTTGACTAGAGTAATAGTAGCTAATTTATAAAGTAGCTGTGCATGTTCCATGAGGTTATTTACATAAAGAGCTTAGACCTGAAGCCAGAATATTGTGTTTGATAAATGAGAGCTCTGATTATTGAAATATTAAATAAAGATTCAAAGATCCTCAGAGCATGTGATATCTGCTTGGGAAGCTTTCTTCCATCTTTCTGCATTCCTTCCATACAGCCAAAAGAAGCATGGGCCCTGTTGCATGTAGCAGGTAGATAGAGTCTTCCTTCTTTCTACCTCTCACTGAGTCCTCTCTCTGTAAGTATGGATCTGTCTTACTTCCACGACTGAGATGGAGAGTCAAGAATGTCTGCTGTAGGGCCTTCGGGGATCTCTGTTTGCCTCATGAGCCTGCAGAACAGAGGCTTTCTTTTCTCCAGCTTTTTATACACATGAGATGCACTCCTGATTAAAGACCCAGGCAAATCAGTCAGCTCACTTCTGCACCCATTTTAAAGCTCTCGGTTTTGTGGAGGTGAGCAGGCCATGACTTATACAACCCACGTGAAAACATTTGGGTCTCAAAGTTGAAACTTAGGGAGAAAGAGTCAAAAGCCTGATTTGGATTGCAGATCAAAGCCACATTCTCTAATCCACCTTCACCGCCACTAAAACTGGTATTTTCCTCCCTACGTGCATGGCTCAGTTGATTCCAGACTTTCAAGGGGGAAAAGGTTGAGCAAAGTTGAGTTCTTTAGAGCATTCTTCTAAACAAGAATGATTCATTTTGGTAACTTCTTAGTTTTAGCCATAAAGCCTGATGGCAGTCAGTCCCCATTCTCACTTATTCTAGCTGACTTCTCACAGAGGCTTGCTTTATTTCTGTTAGCTTCAGCTCCCACTTCTCCCCGTAACCTCCAGAATAATACGTGCCTCAGAGTGTCATTATGAATGTCACTTGTTTTTTGTAAGCTTCTCAACCTGACAAAGGTCCGTCTAGTCAAAGCTATGGTTTTCTCCAGTAGTTGTGTACGGGTGTGAGAGTCAGACCATAGAGAAGGCTGAGCACTAAAGAACTGCTTTCAAATTATAGTGCTGGAGATAATTCTTGAGAGTCCCTCGGACTGCAAGGAGATCAAACCAGTCAATCCTAAAGGAAATGAATCCTGAATAGTCATTGGAAGGACTGACTCTGAAGCTGAAACTCCAATACTTTGGCCATGTGATGTGAAGAACCAACTCATTGGAAAAGATCCTGATGCTGAGAAAGACTGAAAGCAAAAGGAGAAGGAGCAGCAGAGGATGAGATAGTTAGATAGCATCTCCTACTCAATGGACATGAATTTGAGTGAATTCCAAAAGATAGTGAAAGACAGGGGTGCCTGGTATGCTGTAGTCCGTGGGGTCACAAAGAGTCAGACACTGCTTAGAGACCGAACAACAACCCTCTTACTCTAAGCTCCTTCAAAATAGGGACATGAAGATTTTGTCTATGTTATTCTCTTCCGTATTCCCTGTTGCTAGTTTCACACCTAACATTTAAAGAGCACTTAACAAATAAATACAAGCAAATATTAATAAATGAGAAAATTACAAGCTAAATTATTATGTAAGTGTAGTGCTCTAGAGCTTGAGCTATATTTCAATGTTTAGAAAAATTATCTTAAAACTTCACGAATTTAATCTGATATTTTAAAATGTTGCTGAATCAAGCAAGAAAGTGAGAGGCTGAGTGCTGGAGAGGGAAGTGGCTCAGTCTGGGGATGTGAAGGCGTGGATGCTGTTGCCAGCACTACCTCTAGCTCCTAGTGGAAACTTGAGAACACATGCTCTTTGGATGCGTGACTCTGAGCCCACATCTTGCATTTTAATAACATTCTTGGATTTACATAAAAGCACGTGATGCTTGATTAGAAGAGAAAGCACAGAGAACATACGAGCCTCTCATTCCACTGAATGAGAAGCTGAAACTGAAGAGATGGAACGAGATCTCTAACCTCACAAGAGCAGAACAGGGGCCAGAAAATGGGAATCCTTTCCTAAGAGGTCTGTGTGTCTTTCTGTGTTTCCCAAGAAGCTATCCACTCATGTGCCAGGATTCAATAGTTACTAAAGATTGACTAGAAATCTGAAATCTATTGTCTAGTGGGGGAGAGAGATGAATCAATTTATAACTATAAATAAAATTGAAAAAATGTGATGATGGGATGTGCTCCAGACCCAGGAGATAGGAAACCATGCAGCAGTATCCTCTAAGTTCATTGAAGGAGGAAAGACTTCAGGCCATTCATTCTAGGGAGGCCCGTGATCTGTGGTTCCATGTTTGAGAAAGGATGGTGGATAAGTATGCGGGCAGGTTGGAGGTGGTGGTGGGGGGAAGGTAATTACAAGGAAAATGAAGAGCATGTGGGAAAATGTTTATTCACTCTTCTTCCCACTTCATTTTCTATTCTCCATTCTTTCTACTTCCTACAGCCTACTTCTGGCTTCCCTGCAGCCTCTACCCTGTACACATGCTCATCCTTCTGTTACTGAACCAAGTTGGGTCCCCTCGCCACGCACAAGAAAAGCAATCTACTGACATCTGGCTTTGATGAAGGAAATTGCATTTATTGCAGGCATCAAACAAAGAGTCCAGGTAGCTTGCTGATGTGATAATTGAACTCACTGCTAGAAAGTCAGCAGGTAGAGCATGTAGAAGTAGAAAAAAGCCAAGGAAAACCTCCACAGTGATAACCACTGCTTATGAATATCACATTAAGGGTAGGAGCTTGGAACCAGAGAGATAAACCTTGGCTTGGATTGAATCTGGACTGCAACATTTTCTGACTATGTCACTTTGGCAAGTAACTTCTCACAATCTCAGTGTTCTTGTTTAGCAAAATTGGGACAGTAATGTTTATCTCCTAGGGTCACAGTGAGGAATCATTAAACACAGGAAGGATGTGACACAGTAGACAGCTCATAGTGGATGTCAGAAAGAACTAGAACCTTTGCCCACTGAATATGAAGCAGCTATAGCTAATAGTATTGGTGCTTGAAATACATCACACTAGCCTGTTACATGTATTTTCTTTCTAAATCCTTACTACAACAAAGGATGTAGGATTTATATGATTTCTTCTGACATTTATTTTTAAAAATTAGGTTCAGAAGCAAGTAATTTGTCTAAGCTCAACGTAATTAACTACTAAGTATTAACAAACAACCCCCGAATTTCAACAGCTTGTTGTTATTATTCTTCAGTCACTAAGTCATGTCTGACTCTTTGGGATCCCATTGACTGCAGCATGCCACGCTCCTCCATCCTTCACTATCTCCTGGAGTTTGCTCAAATCCACGTCCACTGAGTCAGTGACATTATCTAACCATCTCATTACCTGCCACCACTTTCTCCTTTTGCCTTCCATCTTTCCCAGCATCAGGGTGTTTTCCAATGAGTCGGCTCTTTGCATAAAGTGGTCTAAGTATTAAAACATCAGCTTTAGCATCTGTCCTGCCAGTGAGTATTCAGAGTTGATTTCCTTTGGAATTGACTGCTTTGATCTCCTTATAGTCCAATGGACTCTCAAGAGTCTCCTCCACCACCACAATTTGAAAGCATCAATTCTTCAGTGCTCAGCTTTCTTAATGGACCATCTTTCACATCCATTCATGGCTACTGAAAAAAATTATACCTTTGACTATATAGATCTTTGTTGGCAAAATGATGTCTCTGCTTTTTAATATGCTAAGTTTGTCATAGCTTTCCTTTCAAGGAGCAAGTGTCTTTTAATTTTACGGCTGCATTCATCATCCACCATGATTTTGGAGCCCAAGAAAATAAAGTCTGTTACTCCTTCCACTTTTCCCTTTCTAGTTTCTATGAAGTGATGAGACTGGATGCCATGATCCTAGTTTTCAATAGTTTAACATAGCAAAAAAGTATTCCTTATACAAGTTACAGCCAACTTTTTTTGAACTTTACCTCTGGGTGACTGTTTTCCAGGAGACTCAGGGATTTAGGCTCCTTCCATGTGTTACCATTTTTAACACTTGTTTTATATGCTCATTCTTGGGAAAAAAGAAGAGAGAAAGAGGAGGTTCAAGCCAGAATTTTGTATCTAAGACTGAAAGAAACTTACATAACTTTCACACATAGTCTATAAGTCAGAATCTAGTCATATGTCAATCCCCAAACTAATTCCAATGAAAGCATAGAAATATAGTGCTCTTGTCCAGGATTTTTTAGGCTTTCCTGATGACTAAGACAGTAAAGAATCTGTCCGCATTGCAGGAGACCCAGATTCAATCCCTGGGTCAGGAAGATGCCCTGGAGAAGGAAATGGCAACTCATTCCAGTATTCTTGCCTGGAGAATTCCATGGACAGAGGAGCCTAGTGGGGCCCAGTCCATGGGATCACAAAGAGTCAGACATGACTGAGTGACTCACACTTTCACTTTCTCTCATCCAGGATATTTTTTTTTTTAAATAATGGGATTGACAAGCAAGACTTTGCCCTGTTTAATAACTGGTAAAGACACGACTTTAAAGACGTAATAAATATGCAGGTCTGAAGGAGAAACAAAGACAGAAAAGTTTGGAGAAGTAAGAGATCTAATTTAGTTTTCAGGTGAAGGTAAAGGAAAGAGAGAGTCTGTCTACTTATTAAATCCCTGCTGTATGTCAGGCACTGTGCTGACTCAATGATAATTCAGAGAGGCAATAATCATGAGGATCTGGAAAAGTCTACTGGTTTCAGTGATTGGACATTCAAGGGATTTGTTTTGGGACAGATGGGTAAGGAGTGGGGAAGGAGGAGAAAAATTTTTATCAAGATTTTTTTATGCCAGAGGCATGAGACATCATCCTATTTCTTGAGATTATTGTTGTTTACTTGGCCTTCAGTGTCTTTGAAGAAGAAACCTATGAGACACTGAAGACTCCCCTGGGAACACCAGTAATTTATTCCTAGGATAAATGAAAACACGGCAGAACTAAAATATAAGTTATGGGATAGGAGAGGCAAAGTAAATACTTTGTAATATTTTCTTCTCTCAGGTGGTGAGTAGCCCTTGAAGAAAAAGAAAAAAAAAAGACCAAAACAGAATTAAAAAACAAACAGGCCAAAGATCTGGGGTTAATGGAATCTCTCATTGGAACTGCCTTGAAACTAAAGAGTTGAGAGAAAAAGTAGTCATCAGATCTCTCCAGAGCTTCAAAGACCCCTTCCATGAACCTACAGGACTTCAGGTTCCCTGCCATGTCCTTCTGTTCATGACCCCATGGACTGCAGCCCGCCAGGTTCCTCTGTCCATAGAATTCTCCAGGCAACAATTCTGAAGTGGGAAACCATTCCCTTCTCCAGGGGATCTTCCCCACCCAGGGATTGAACCCACATCTCAGACTCACATCCATCAAGTCGGTGATGCCATCCAGCCATCTCATCCTCTGTCGTCTCCTTCTCCTCTTGCCCCCAATCCCTTCCAGCATCAGAGTCTTTTCCAATGAGTCAACTCTTCGCATGAGGTTGCCAAAGTACTGGAGTTTCAGCTTCAGCATCATTCCTTCCAAAGAAATCCCAGGGCTGATCTCCTTCAGAATGGACTGGTTGGATCTCCTTGCAGTCCAAGGGACTCTCAAGAGTCTTCTCCAACACCACAGTTCAAAAGCATCAATTCTTCGACACTCAGCCTTCTTCACAGTCCAACTCTCACATCCATACATGACCACAGGAAAAACCATAGCCTTGACTAGACAAATCTTTGTTGGCA
>NW_011494951.1:8018527-8019252 GCF_000754665.1 Bison bison bison | reverse complement strand
ACTCCTTTTCCTATTTGGAACCAGTCTGTTGTTCCATGTCCAGTTCTAACTGTTGCTTCCTGACCTGCATACAGATTTCTCAAGAGGCGGATCAGGTGGTCTGGTATTCCCATTTCTTTCAGAATTTTCCACAGTTGATTGTGATCCACACAGTCAAAGGGTTTGGCATAGTCAATAAAGCAGAAATAGATGTTTTTCTGGAACTCTCTTGCTTTTTCCATGATCCAGCGGATGTTGGCAATTTGATCTCTGGTTCCTCTGCCTTTTCTAAAACCAGCTTGAACATCAGGAATTTCACGGGTCACATATTGCTGAAGCCTGGCTTGGAGAATTTTGAGCATTACTTTACTAGCGTGTGAGATGAGTGCAATTGTGCGGTAGTTTGAGCAGTCTTTGGCATTGCCTTTCTTTGGGATTGGAATGAAAACTGACCTTTTCCAGTCCTGTGGCCACTGCTAAGTTTTCCAAGTTTGCTGGCATATTGAGTGCAGCACTTTCACAGCATCATCTTTCAGGATTTGGAATAGCTCAACTGGAATTCTATCAACTCCACTAGTTTTGTTCGTAGTGATGCTTTCTAAGGCCCACTTGACTTCACATTCCAGGATGTCTGGCTCTAGGTCAGTGATCACACCATCATGATTATCTGGGTTGTGAAGATCTTTTTTGTACAGTTCTTCTGTGTATTCTTGCCACCTATTCTTAATATCTTCTGCTTCTGTTAG
>NW_011494951.1:8000642-8018421 GCF_000754665.1 Bison bison bison | reverse complement strand
AGCTCCTGTACAATGTCACGAACCTCATTCCATAATTCATCAGGCACTCTATCTATCAGATCTAGGCCCTTAAATCTATTTCTCACTTCCACTGTATAATCATAAGGGATTTGATTTAGGTCATACCTGAATGGTCTAGTGGTTTTCCCTACTTTCTTCAATTTCAGTCTGAATTTGGCAATAAGGAGTTCATGATCTGAGCCACAGTCAGCTCCTGGTATTGTTTTTTTCTGACTGTATAGAGCTTCTCCATCTCTGGCTGCAAAGAATATAATCAGTCTGATTTCGGTGTTGACCATCTAGCGATATCCATGTATAGAGTCTTCTCTTGTGTTGTTGGAAGAGGGTGTTTGTTATGACCAGTGCATTTTCTTGGCAAAACTGTATTAGTCTTTGCGTTGCTTCATTCTGTATTCCAAGGCCAAATTTGATACACCCATGCCAAATCCAGAGTCCAAAATACTTAACTTTGTAACTAAGGACTCTTTCCTAATGCACCTCAGGCAATATGGGAAACCAGGTGGGTATATCCCAGGAGGAACAGCAAGAGAAGATTTTAGCACAGTATTCCTAGCTCTGTTGTGAGCTTCAAGAAAAATGAAGGAGGCCTTATAGCTCCCAGATTATTCCACCATACAAGTAAGTATATTAACAGGTGCATTCTAAGAACACACATGTATATACCAGGAACTTTGCGGACAGTGCAACAAGGAAGAAAGCAGATCCTTTTCCTGCCTCTAAGGAGCTCATGGTATAAGGGGGGAGGTGGGCTGGGTAACTGCATGAATAGTTACATCACATTTGCAACAGTGGAGATAATATTGGGTGATGAGCAAGCTCAAAGCAATGACCTTTCCAGCGTAGGGTGAGCAAAATGGTGCTGTTAAAAGTCTTGAGGCAAAAGCACTATTGAAAAATGCAATCACACTGGACCTGACTCTTAAATCTGGGATCAAGTAGGGAATGAATAAGCACAACAAAACAAAATAACAATAATTTTAAAAAGACCGGCAATGTGCTAGGTAACAAGCAAGGAAGAGGCAATCCTAATAAATGAAAATAAAGGAAGACATAATGACTTCAGAAACAGGAAACAAAGCCTATGGAAGGCATTATTTAATTAAAAATGAAGCAACATATATGTGAGATAAAGGTAAGAACTTAATAAACACAGAGATGCTGATGGTGCCATAGATTGAGTGGTCGGCAATGATGACCTCAAATCTGCCAGTTGCATTGTTAGACAATTTCTTCTATGCAGAGCACTTGTCAGGCAATGAGACTTAAAGTGGCAGCTTGGACTGTCATTCCAAAGCCTCAGTTCAGTTCAGTTCAGTCACTCAGTCGTGTCCGACTCTTTACGACCCCATGAATTGCAGCATGCCAGGCCTCCCTGTCCATCACCAACTCCTGGAGTTCACTCAGACTCACGTCCATCGAGTCGGTGATGCCATCCAGCCATCTTATCCTCTGTCGTCCCCTTCTCCTCCTGCCCCCAATCCCTCCCAGCATCAGAGTCTTTTCCAGTGAGTCAACTCTTCGCATGAGGTGGCCAAAGTACTGGAGTTTCAGCTTTAGCATCATTCCTTTCAAAGAAATCCCAGGGCTGATCTCCTTCAGAATGGACTGGTTGGATCTCCTTGCAGTCCAAGGGATTCTCAAGAGTCTTCTCCAACACCACAGTTCAAAAGCATCAATTCTTTGGCGCTCAGCCTTCTTCACAGTCCAACTCTCACATCCATACGTGACCACAGGAAAAACCATAGCCTTGATTAGACGGACCTTAGAGGATAACAAACATGTATCTCTTTGTTACCACTTTGATGAAATGGAAGGGATATTACATTCAGGGCTGCACTGAGTCCAGGAATTTAAGAATTCTCAGAGTTTCTCTTCTTTTGCAAGAGGAGGGAATTGAAAGGAAGAATCTTATGGTTCACTTTTAGGTGGCCAACCTGCATGGTCTGTTTCCCCCTGTAGGTTTGCACTTAGAAGTAATTCTCCTTCTTTACAGGCTCTCACATAGAAACAACTGATTTTTAGGTAACCTATGAAACTCAAAAAACAGATGCTTTTTAATCCTAGTTGCATGCTGAATCAAGTATCATCCCATTAGATATACCATTCATCAGCTTAGGTTGGATCAGAAGGAAATTGTTGATCTCAGAACTCCACAGTCTATTTAAAAAGCAAATTGGTTTCTGTTCATTCCATTGTAGTGATCATTTTCTTCCTGATTAAAAAGAAAAATCCACCACAGAGGTTTAGAAAAAGTCGTCTTAGTGCTCAAGGGACTGAGTGAACCTGACATTTTGTCCTATTGGTTGTTGTGAGTGAAGTCTGTTGACCAGGAAAATGTTGACTTCTGTTGCTCTGAGGAAAGTTTGTGTGTGTGCTCCCAGTTTGGTAGGTAATAAAAAGATTAAATCTGAAAATGGTTCCGTTCTACAAGATATGGCATTTCATGTTGAGCTGTATTTTACAACATTTTCAGGTGGAATTTGATTACCGTGAACAATTGACTATTGATTCATGTTTCTCAGAACTCAGCAGGCCATGGAGAAAAACCTCAGCCAATTGCAAATACTCGGAACGTGTTCTCAGACAATGTGGCTCACAAATAAAAGGATTGGAGGTTTAAGCAAGATCTTAACTGTTCTCCCCTACCTTCTATCAATGAAATAACTTACTCCTCCAAGCTGAGGGTCTAGTATACTTACACTTCCTACACTTTAAATAGCCCAACCATATGAAATATGTACAGTGTGACCTTGGCATTTTCAATAATAAAGTTCAAGCCAAAAAAAAAGATATCATCCTACATTATAATAGATGTTAAATGATGTGGGGTTGGAATATCAATTGGCTAATAAGGATAGCCATCTCCCTTTTAGTTTTCAAATATTTACTAACTAGGTGTTCTCTCTCTGTGAATTGCATCTTTGCATCTCTTGAATATTTTTCTACTGGGTTGCTAGTGTTCTTATTCTACAACATTGATACTAATCCTTTATTATAAAAATCCTGTCTTCTCTCTGTGTATAATTTGGATATTAAATTTATTCTAGGAATATTTTGACAAAAACTTTAAGTTTTCATTTTTGTCAACATTCAACTCACTGAGTGATTTCCTTTTTCTGATTGTACCCAAACAGATATACAAGAATGCTAATGTAAAGGAAAATCTATTATCATAAAGTGAATTAAATCCAAATTCATCTACACAATAAAAAATTTCAAACAAAAAGTAACCACGTGAGCAAGAGAGGGGGCTTACAATATCAATATTCATTGTTAAGTTACAATGAAGGAAATATATTGTTTGATGCAGGTGGAAGACAGAACGGGATAGACTGGAGCTTCGGAAATAGATTCTTACTCATATTAAATGTAGTATGGAAAAGAGGGATTGGGGGCAGGAGGAGAAGGGGACAACAGAGGATGAGATGGCTGGATGGCATCACTGACTAGATGGACATGAGTCTGAGTGAACTCCAGGAGTTGGTGATGGACAGAGAGGCCTGGTGTGCTGAAATTCATAGGGTCGCAAAGAGTTGGACACAACTGAGTGACTGAACTGAACTGAACTGAACTGAGCTGCTATATATAACATTCCTACTTATAAACTAAAAAACCAGGGATGTAACCACAGGCTACTTCTGTCAGTGCATTGCACACAACAGGAAATGGACTTGAGCCAAACATCATTCCCAGAGGTAACCAGTGGTCTAATGGCTAGTTGATTACTCTGGATCCCTGCCATCATGGAGACAGTAGTTATTTGTATTTGCGGGGAGTAGGTATTTGAAAATCTATTCTGGATAGGGACTTGATGCCTACCATGCTCTTTCAGCACCACGACTTATAGACATACAGAATACCATTCGCAGCACCTTGGTGTCTCATATAACATCTTCTCAAACTAAGAGACTCATTAAATGGCAAATTCAATAAAATAAAGCTTATGCTTAAGTAATTATTTTATCTTACCATGTAACCCTTCACCCATAAACATCTAGCTTAATAGAATTGTAGAGCTCATGCATAGTCTCATTCCATGCTGCCAATGATACTATTTAAATCTTATTTATAGTATTAGCTGGAAGGAAACACACATATGATTGTTGTCTTACATGATGTAATATGTGACTTAAACCAATAACCATCCTATGGCATCATTTTTGCCAAAGCCAAATAGGAACCTAACAGTAGAAGTAAAAGAAACCATTCTCAGTAATATATCCTGTAACTTGCTTAGAGGACTTTTGGATCTTAATGATTATTTTCCTAAAGAAAGTAATCTTTCCCTCAAGGAGAATAGGCAAGTTTCTATTAGCTTAAAAGCCAAGAAAATACCCTGGTCTTTTCTGTTACCCACACTACCTATCTGACAGAGAAGGTGATTGTTACAAGGGACTTGACATACTAATTAAAAAGAAATTAAAAGGCTTCTACCCAATGGTCATCTGAGTTAAATTCACCCATTCCAGTCCATTTCAGTTCGCTGATTCCTAGAATGTCGACATTCACTCTTGCCATCTCTTGTTTGACCACTTCCAATTTGCCTTGATTCATGAACCTGACATTCCAGGTTCCTATGCAATATTGCTCTTTACAGTATCGGACCTTGCTTCTATCACCAGTCACATCCACAGCTGGGTATTCTTTTTGATTTGGCTCCATCCCTTCATTCTTTCTGGAGTTATTTCTCCACTGATCTCTAGTAGCATATTGGGCACCTACTGACCTGGGGAGTTTCTCTTTCAGTATCCTATCATTTTGCCTTTTCATCCTGTTCATGGGGTCCTCAAGGCAAGAATACTGAAGTGGTTTGCCATTCCCTTCTCCAGTGGACCACATTCTGTCAGATCTTTCCACCATGACCTGCCAGTCTTGGGTTGCCCCAAGGGCATGGCTTAGTTTCATTGAGTTAGACAAGGCTGTGGTCCTAGTGTGATTTAACTCAGATGACCATTATATCTACTACTGCGGGCAGGAATCCCTCAGAAGAAATGGAGTGGCCATCATGGTCAACAAAACAGTCTGAAATGCAGTACTTGGATGCAATCTCAAAAACGAGAGAATGATCTCTGTTCGTTTCCAAGGCAAGCCATTCAATATCACAGTAATCCAAATCTATGCCCCAACCAGTAATGCTGAAGAAGCTGAAGTTGAAGGGTTATATGAAGACCTACAAGACCTTTTAGAACTAACACCCAAAAAAGATGTCCTTTTCTTTATAGGGCACTGGAATGCAAAAGTAGGAAGCCAAGAAACACCTGGAGTAACAGGCAAATTTGGCCTTGGGATACAGAATGAAGCAGGGCAAAGACTAATAGAGTTTTGCCAAGAAAATGCACTGGTCATAACAAACATCCTCTTCCAACAACACAAGAGAAGACTCTATACATGGACATCCCCAGATGGTAAACACCGAAATCAGATTGATTAAATTCTTTGCAGCCAAAGATAGAGAAGCTCTATACAGTCAGAAAAAACAAGACCAGGAGCTGACTGTGGCTCAGATCATGATCTCCTTATGGCCAAATTCAGACTTAAATTGAAGGAAGTAGGGAAAACCACTAGATCATTCAGGTATGACCTAAATCAAATCCCTTATGATTAAACAGTAGAAGTGAGAAATAGATTTAAGGGCCTAGATCTGATAGATAGAGTGCCTGATGAATTATGGAATGAGGTTCGTGACATTGTACAGGAGACAGGGATCAAGACCATACCCATGGAAAAGAAATGCAAAAAAGCAAAATGGCTGTCTGGGGAGGCCTTACAAATAGCTGTGAAAAGAAGAGAAGCGAATAGCAAAGGAGAAAAGGAAAGATATAAACATCTGAATGCAGTGTTCCAAAGAATAGCAAGAAGAGATAAGAAAGCCTTCTTCAGTGATCAATGCAAAGAAATAGAAGAAAACAACAGAATGGGAAAGACTAGAGATCTCTTCAAGAAAATCAGAGATACCAAAGGAACATTTCATGCAAAGATGGGCTTGATAAAGGACAGAAATGGTATGGACCTAACAGAAGCAGAAGATATTAAGAAAAAGTGGCAAGTATACACAGAAGGACTGTACAAAAAAGATCTTCATGACCCAGATGATCATGATGGTGTGATCACTGACCTAGAGCCAGACATCCTGGAATGTGAAGTCAAGTGGGCCTTAGAAAGCATCACTACGAACAAAGCTAGTGGAGGTGATGGAATTCCAGTTGAGCTATTCCAAATCCTGAAAGATGATGCTGTGAAAGTGCTGCACTCAATATGCCAGCAAACTTGGAAAACTTAGCAGTGGCCACAGGACTGGAAAAGGTCAGTTTTCATTCCAATCCCAAAGAAAGGCAATGCCAAAGACTGCTCAAACTACCGCACAATTGCACTCATCTCACACGCTAGTAAAGTAATGCTCAAAATTCTCCAGGCCAGGCTTCAGCAATATGTGAACCGTGAAATTCCTGATGTTCAAGCTGGCTTTAGAAAAGGCAGAGGAACCAGAGATCAAATTGCCAACATCCGCTGGATCAAGAAAAAAGCAAGAGAGTTCCAGAAAAACATCTATTTCTGCTTTATTGACTATGCCAAAGCCTTTGACTGTGTGGATCACAATAAACTGTGGGAAATTCTGAAAGAGATGGGAATACCAGACCACCTGATCTGTCTCTTGAGAAATCTGTATGCAGGTCAGGAAGCAACAGTTAGAACTGGACATGGAACAACAGACTGGTTCCAAATAGGAAAAGGAGTTCATCAAGGCTGTATATTGCCACCCTGTTTATTTAACTTATATGCAGAGTATATCATGAAAAATGCTGGACTGGAGGAAGCACAAGCTGGAGTCAAGATTGCTGGGAGAAATATCAATAACCTCAGATATGCAGATGACACCACCCTATGGCAGAAAGTGAAGAGGAACTCAAAAGCCTCTTGATGAAAGTAAAAGTGGAGAGTGAAATAGTTGGCCTAAAGCTCAACATTCAGAAAACGAAGATCATGGCATCCGGTCCCACCACTTGATGGGAAATAGATGGGGAAACAGTGGAAACAGTGTCAGACTTTATTTTTCTGGGCTCCAAAATCACTGCAGATGGTGACTGCAGCCATGAAATTAAAAGACACTTACTCCTTGGAAGGAAAGTTATTATCAACCTAGATAGCGTATTCAAAAGCAGAGACATTACTTTGCCAACAAAGGTCCGTCTAGTCAAGGCTATGGTTTTTCCTGTGGTCATGTATGGATGTGAGAATTGGACTGTGAAGAAGGCTGAGCACCGAAGAATTGATGCCTTTGAACTGTGGTGTTGGAGAAGACTCTTGAGAGTCCCTTGGACTGCAAGGAGATTCAACCAGTCCATTCTGAAGGAGTTCAGTCCTGGGATTTCTTTGGAAGGAATGATGCTAAAGCTGAAACTCCAGTACTTTGGCCACCTCATGCGAAGAGTTGACTCATTGGAAAAGACTCTGATATTGGGAGGGATTGGGGGCAAGAGGAGAATGGGACGACAGAGGATGAGATGGCTGAATGGCATCACTGACTCGATGGACATGAGTCTGAGTGAACTCCGTGAGTTGGTGATGGACAGGGAGGCCTGGCGTGCTGCGATTCATGGGTCGCAAAGAGTCAGACACGACTGAGCAACTGATCTGATCTACCCAATGGGGAAAAGTAGGAATCTGATTTGGCACTCAGTGAGTTATTAGGGTTACTTTAGCCATCTTCTAGCCTATAGACTTAGTGAATAAAATTTTGACAACCCAATAAAGGTAAAATAGTTTATAATAAATATTGAGATAACTCTGCAAGGAAAAATTTTCATCCAGGGTATTAGCAGAGGATAAGGGAAACCTGGACTCAATGCTGAGAAAATGACATTGTGATTATCAATAAGTTGATTAATGTATAATTTAAGTTGTTGTATTGTTTCTTCTACTTCTTATTATACTAACTTTTTAAAAAATGTGTTGTATTTGTTGTTGATCAGTAGCTAAGCTGTATCTGCCTGTTTCCCACCCCATGGAAAGCAATATGCCAGACTTCCCTGTCCTCCACTATCTTCTGTAGTTGGCTCAAAGTCATGTTCATTGAGTCAGCGATGCCATCCAACCATTTCATCTTCTATTGCCCCCTTCTCCTACTGCCCTCAGTCTCTCCCACCAGACTCCCATCAGAGTCTTTTCCAGTGAGTCAGCTCTTCACATCAGGTGGCCAAATATTGAAGCTCCAGCTTCAGCATCAGTCCTTCCAATGAATATTCAGTGTTGATTCCATTAGAGTTGACTGCTTTGATTTCCTTGCTGTCCAATGGACTCTCAAGTCTTCTCCAGCACCAAAGTTTGAAAGCATCAATTCTTCAGTGCTTAGTTTTTTTTCGTTTTTTATGGACCAACTTTCACATCCATACATGACTACTGGAAAAAAACATAGCTTTGACTATGTGGATCTTTGTTGACAAAGTGATGTCTCTACTTTTTAATGTGCTCTCTAGGCTTGTCATAGCTTTTCTTCCAAGAAGTAAGTATCTTTTAATTTCATGGCTATGGTAACCATCCACAAAGGTTTTGAAGCCCAAGAAAATAAAATCTGCCACCATTACCACTTTTTCTCCATCTATTTTCTATGAAGTGATGGGAGTGGATGCCATGATCTTAGTTTTTTGAATGGTGAGTTTTAAGTCAGATTTTTCACTCTCTTCCACTCTTATCAAGAGATTCTTTAGTTTCTCTTTTCTTTCTTCCCTTAGAGTGCTATCATCTGCATCTCTGAGGTTGTTGATATTTCTCCCAACAATCTTGATTCCAGCTTGTGATTCATCCAGACTGGCCTTTGTCACGATGTACTCTACATATGTTAAAAAAGCAGAAAGACAGTATACAGCCTTGACTTACTCTTTTCCCAATTTGGAACCAGTCCTTTGTTCCATGTCTGGTTCTAACTGTTGTTTCTTGTCCTCTGATTTCTCAAGAAACAGGTAAGGTGGTCTGGTATTCCCATCTCTTTAAGAATTTTCCAGTTTATTGTGATCCTCATAGTCAACACTTTAGTATAGCCAATGAAGCAGAAGTAGATTTTTTTTGGAACCCCCTTTTTCTATGACCCAATGGACTTTGGCAATTTGATCTCCAGTTTCTCTGTCATTTCTTAATCTAGCTTGTACATTTGACAGTTCTGAGTTCACATACTGTTGAAACCTAGTTTGAAGGATTTTGAGTATTACCTTGCTAGCACTTGAGTGCAATTATATGGTAGTTTGAACATTCTTTGACATTGTCTTTCTTTTGGATTGGAATGAAAACTGGCCATTTCTAGTTCTGTGGCCACTGTTGAGTTTTCCAAATTTGCTGGTGTATTGAGTGCAGCACTTTAACAGCATCATATTTTAGAATTTAAATAACTCAGCTGTAAATCCATTACCCCCACTAGCTTCAAAAACTTAGGCTGATGTTTTATATACATTTGTGTTCCAGGTGGCAATATTACCTAATTGGCGTCACTGCTACCAAAGTTAGGACTAGGGTGAGACAAATGAGGTTACTGAACACAAAACCAAGAAGTTACTCACTCTCAGAGTTGTACAAATTCAGAGTGCCATCTGTGCTGAGTTATAATTCATGCTTTGTCTTTTTTAATTCACACTTTGTGTTTATTTCTATAGTAGCAGAATAATGACATTCTTTGTCTCATCATATTTTATCTTAAGGATGATCTCTCATTTTAAGGAAGATCTTAAGTATGAGAGACTCTGTTTTGTTCAACCCACCAATCTTATTGCTTATCACAGTGTCTTGCACACTATAGACATTAATTTAAAGTTTATTTAATGAACTTATATGGTCTTGTAAAAGTAAATATAGTTTGTTTTATGTTTTTATAAAGGTTATATTACACACGTTTTCACAAACCAAGACTGATACTCTTTTTCCATTCTTTGAAGGGGAGTGGGGGCACTGCTGATAATAAACTGATAAGCAAAATGCTTGAAGCTAAAATATGAATAAAATATCACAGAAGGAATGCGTAATGAAAAGTAGGCATATATTGGCAAGTATTATAGTAAGACTTAGACTTGAGGACCAAATCTCTTATTTGCTAGTTCTGAAAACTGAGACAAGTCATTTGATCTCACTGACATCAGTTTCCTCTTATTTCTAAAACAAAGTGTGTTATCTATGATATTGATTTCACAGAGCTGTTGTAAAATTTTTAAATTAAAATTTTAGTATATGTAAAAGCAATCTGTGTTTTAAAATTATATACAACTGTAAAGGATGCATATTTATTAATAGCATAGTAAATTCATTGCCTTTTTAACATAATATTAATCATAGACTGTCCAATATGATAGATAATTGTGCCCATGTCCATCTTCTCTTTATCATAAGAGTTCCTGCTGTCAGTGGAGATTGTATATTTTGTTTCTCTTCATGTCTCTCTCCTTCCCTCCTTCTTCTTCCTCTCCATCATCCTCCTCCACTTCATTTTCTTCTTTTTATCCTCTTTCCTGTCTCCCTCCCTTTCTCTCTCACTAGCATCTTTGCCTAGAACTTAGCATGTTAAACAATTAATACTGTCTATTGGTTGAAATAACTTTTATCGGTGCCCATTTATTTAGCATTTTCCTGCTAAGAATTGTACATTTTTTAAATCTAACATAATACTGCAAAATAAGTGTCTAAAGTATAGGATACAAACAATACAACTAAACAAGTGCAATTAAGCTGGTATTAAACTATTTTTTGTGTTTTTTCAATTAGGCAAGTTTGAGAGAACACACACTTAGAATCTGTGTTAGAGGAAAACAGAATTGAGCTAAAAGAGAAGAAAGATAGGGCAAGTGAGTTTATTTGGTCTAATACAACTAAAGGTTTTAGTAGTGATTTGATGCTGTCCATGGTACTGACAAATTTTTAACCTTGGGAAACAAGTAATTATTGTCCAATTTTTCCTAGTATTTCTTAACCAGATAAGAGACAATTGAGGGACAATTCATAGATAAAATGAGTAGAAGCTTTGGTGATACAAGATACTAATTCCTTTATTTTATTAATTAGAAAAATTTAAGTAAAATTTTTAGTAAAAGATCATTATTTGAACATCAGAATTCAGAAGTCCAAAGTTACTGAGAAAGGAACCACAACATACCACTGTTGGATTATCAAAGCAACTATAGGATTAGTAATATGTGAGCCAAGGAAATAAAATCTGTGTTAATGCTGATATAACCAACATGCCAGAATGACAAGACTGGATGAATTAAATCATGGCATATTTTATAATATGTGTCATTGATTTGTACTTGTTTGATGTTTTTATCATATTCTTGGTTATTACCAGTTTTCTTCAAATCTAGAATGTGTGTATGTTTGGGCAGGGGTATGTCAGAAACACTGGCTTTTTTCCCCTCTACCCCCTGCCCGATGTCTGCATGAGAGATGTTTACAATAAATTGTCTCATCCTCATGTGCCTGGTTTCCTCAAGTCAAAAGTATGGTCATTCTCCAAGACTCAGTCAAAATGTCATCCTAAAATGTACCAGCCACAATTATTCCTTCTTTCTTTGATAATGCCACTGCACTACTATAGTTCTTAGCTAGCCTGGAGAATTATAATTTGCAATTATGAAATGTTATGAGAGAAAGCATGGACTGTAGAATTAAAAATACTTAAGAGTCAATATTCACTCATTAAGCAAATATTTGCTGAAGTCTTATTAGAATTAGGCAGTTTTCTAAGCACTGGGTTAGTGGACAGAATAAAAAAAAAGTCTTTGCTCTAACACACCCTAAGTTCTAGTCAGTAGACAATAGTCATGTACATTTTTTAAAAATAAAATACTTTCAGATTATTAAAAGTATTATGAAGATAGTAAACCATAGAAAGGAATCCCCAGACATGGCTAATGCTTTGCTAAGATGATTAAGGAGCGTGTCTATAAGAAGGAACTTTATTTCTCTTTCTCTTTGGGAACATGAATAGTATGAAGCAGCCACTGATGAAAAGATTGCAGATAATTATGAGAAAAACAGGGAAGAGAAGGAGGAGAAGGGGGACGATAACAATTATGATAACCAACGTCTATTGCATCCTTATGATTTCTAGCCACTCGTTTAAAATTTTAAATTTCTATGAATTGGGTACCAGAACTGAAATTTAGAGGCAAGGTGAGTTTTCAGTCTTTGAAAACTCAATGGGAGTCAAAAAGCACAGCAGGGTTGCTTAAAAAGCTGCTTTAATCTCAAGATGCCACTGTCCAGAAAAGGAAGTTGCTGTTCCAGTAATGATTCTCATTGTAACAATGATCTTCAACCTCAATCATTTACAGGTGGTTTTAACAGAATGGCTAACAAAAGGGAACAAAAGCCAGGATGTAAAGAACCATTCAAGATATAAACAAAAATTATTATAAATTATGTAAGGCTGAATATGCATGTAAATATTTTTACAGTGTGTTTGTGTACATTTTATGTACAAAAATACCTTAAGTTCATATACAGAAAAATAGAGTTGAATGAGAAAGTGAAATGCATTAAATAAAAAATTATGATAAAGAAATTTACAATAATGGATATAGCAAATGTATTTAAGCAATAAATGCAAATTTAAAATAAGGAATAATACATATGAAAATAAAGTCAAGTCAGGAAGGATTAGAGTGTGTGTGTGTATATGGCTGTGTGTGTGTAAGTAAATAGCTATTTACATGTGCGATAGTGCATTCCAAAGAATCATCTGTCTGAAATTGTCTACAAATAAATGTGCTGAACAGATAACCTTAGCAGGTTACCTATATATTTTCCTTTTCTATCAGTGTTGAATATTGCTCTCCTAGATCTCAGAAAAGTTATTTTCCAATCCTGAAGTTTGCCAAGATTTCTCTTTAAAAATTGCTGCTCTTGTGAGTCAGTACCCTAGCATTTCATTTCTCAGAAGGGCTCTCAGCTTAGTTTTTCAATTCCACGTGGCTATTACCTCTGTTTGTCAACAGCTAAGTGGTTGATGCACAGATGTGTATTTTTGATATTTTTTTTCTTCTATACACTTAGCAGTTGTTCAAGACAAAGCTTTTCCCCCTTTGTATCTGATATATATATATATATGTGATAAGAATGCAAGGTTTTCTTGTGTATTGATTTTTTTTTAAGTTGAAGTGTTTGAAGATGAAATTTTGTTTTCTATAACTTTTCTTGTTGAGCTTCCCTGGTAGCTCAGTGGTAAAGAATCTTTCTGCCAATGCAGGAGTCCCGGCTTCAGTTCCTGGGTTGGGAAGACTCCCTGGAGAAGGAAATGGCAACCCATTCCAGTATTCTTGCCTGGGAAATCCCATGGACAGAGGAGCCTGAAGGGCTACAGTCCATGGGGTTGCAAAAGAGTCAGACATTACTTAGCGGCTGAAAAACTTTTCTTCTCAATTTTGAACCATTGGTTTAAAATCATCTAAAGCCATCATTTTGTAGTCTACTTTCATTTGAAAAGATGACTATAACATCAGTGTGTGTGTGTTTGTGTATGTTCAGTCATTCAGTTGTGTCCAACAATTTGCAGCCCCATGGACTGTAGCCCATGAGGCTCCTCTGTCCATGGAATTTTCTAAGCAAGAATACTGAAATACATTATGCTTTATTATGCTTCCCAGGGTGGTGAAATCCAGGATAAACAAAATTCCTAAATAATATTTAAAAGTCAAAATTATGTAGTAATTCCGCTGATGGCTGTGGCTTTTGGCCCACGTGATTTCATGCTCAGATTTAAGCCTGTGTGTGCATGCTTTCCACACACAATAAGAATACAAATTTTATCCTCATCCACAATCAAAATCAATTATCCACAAATAACACCTTCAGATTTGTTTCTCTATTTCTGACTCTATTATGTTAAAAATAGGCATGGAGATGATCTAAGGAAGAGAAAAGAAGGGATACTATTCAGCTACACGGAGTGATGTTTTAGAATTCTAGAAGCACTTAGAAGAATGCACAGGAATGCCCTGGTTGTCCAGCATTTAAGAAGCTGCCTTGCAATGCAGGGGGTTCAGGTTCAATTCCTGGTCAATGAATTAAGATCCTACGTATCATGATGCAAATCAACCGGTGTAGTGCAGATAATGAGCCCACGCACCACAGCTAGAGAATTCATGCACTGTAATGAAAGATCCGGCGTGCCAGAATCAAGACTCAACACGGCCAAGAAAATAAATAAATACTTAAAAAAATTGCAATAGAAAGGTTGATAATACAGAGGATTGTTGGGGGGAAAAATGCCGACATTTTTACTGAGTATATCCCATGGCTATTCCTGTATCAGTCTGGCTAGACTAAGATAAGTACCAAGCAGAAATGACCCCCAAATCTTGATATTAAAAATAATAAACATATACGTCTTTCTTACTCAGTCTACATGGTCACTGTGGGTCAGTAGCAAGAGGGCGTGGGTGATGACTCTTTTCATTAGAATCGTTCAGAAACCTGGCCTAACGAAGCCAGGTCACCATCTCAATTGTTACCAGCCAATACACCAGACAGAATGAAAGCCCAGAGTCTCACATCAGTAACTGAATATTTGTCTTTTATCACCTTTGCTCATACTCCACTGGCAGGAATATTCTCACAGCCCCACCCCGCTTCAAAAGCACCGCAGGCTCTGCCCTTCCACGTGCCCACAAAGAAGACAGGCGGAAACACCCCCAAAGCAGAACAGAGACTCACCACTTCCCTGCTTCTCTTTTGAGGACAAATTCATTTTTTGCCTATAAATAAACCTTCCTTTGATTTGTATTCAAGCTTTTGTGCAGCAAGCACCGATTCTCCAAATGAAAAAAAGTGTTACTCCTTTGTTAATATTTATATTTAGCAACAGACTATAAGACATCTTTTCTAGGACACTTGTCTTTATTTTCTATTCTAGCCAGAGTCTGATCCAATTATCAGCGATATTAGCAGAAGAAAAAAAAAAAGAAGTAGTCAAAGCTTTCATAATGATATGAAGCTAATCCCTTGATTCTCACTGCTGCCTGCTATCAATCTGAACAATGACATGCATTTAGGAAGAAAAGAGGAATTTAATCTTTGTCCTAAGAGCTGATACCGTGGTACTTCCTGAGCCCCAGAAAAACCTCCACTTCCTCTGAATGTCCTTCTCCATGGCTGGTCATGTGGTATGGTAGGATGAAGCCAGCTTTGAGTGCTCCAGGGGCTTGAATTTCATTCCTGGATGTATCACTTACTAGCTATGAAATCCTGAGCAAAATGGCTTATTTATCTGTACTTTTTCCTTCTCTCTGCAAAATTGGAATAAATAAAATGTTTCATAAATAGAAAGGCTGCTCTAAAATTTTAAATTGTTCCTTCATCCCTTCTTCCCTTAACTTTCCTCCCACTCTCATAACACTTTAACTATAATTTTTATTTTTAATTTTATGACAGCAATTTTACACATATATACATGAGATTACATTGGAACAGAGTAATGTCTGCTACTTATGATAACACTTCCAATCCTGTGTCAGATACTATATCAAATAGGACTGCATTTCACAAATGAGCCAACTGGGGACTCCAAAGTAGAATACCTGCGCTCAATACCTGTCCTTGTCTACCTCACAAAGTGGCTGGGATGACAAAATCCAAAAAAATAAGCTGTATTTTGTCTTATTTTTGCATACATTTTCTGCCATAGCACTCCTAAACAGTAAGTTACCATTTCCTTACAATTAAAAGTAAAACTGTTTGCAGGCAGGATCTATGTCTGTTTTATGTTTTCCTTTGCAATGTTGGGAAGATCCCCTGGAAAAGGGAAAGGCAACCCACTCCAGTAGTCTGGCCTGGAGAATTCCATGGGCCATAAAGTCCACAGGGTCACAAAGAGTCGGACGCCACTGAGCGACTTTCACTTTCACTTTTGCAATGTCAGGTCCAATGCCTGGCAATGATAGGAGTTCAAGAAATGGTAGTGACCATCCAGCCTCTGAGAGTCCTTTCTTATGGTTAAGAAGAGCTCTGAGTCGAAGGTACATGTAACATTTTTTTATCACCTGCACACTTACTGGTGTGCAGAGAGCTGGAGTGATCAGGAAAAAGCAGACTCTAGCCACATGCACACATGTGCTCAAATTCTTGTTCTGCATCTAAAATCTAAGAGTTCTTTTCTTTTTTGCCTTTTTTTGTTTGTTTGTTTGTTTGGCTGCACCATGCAGCATGTGGGATCTTAGTTCCCCAAGCAGGAATGGAACCTGCACCCCCTGCATTGGGAGTATGGAGTCTTAACCACTGGACCACTGAGAAGTCCCTAAAGTCTAAGAGTTCTTAAATAACTTGAATCTGATTTTAGGTGTAGAATGGTCAATAAAATGGAATGTATAAATGCTTTGCAGAGCCTCTGGTGCATAGTAGGACCTCAGTAATGGTAGAACTTCTACTTTGTAGCATTATTTGTACTTGCTCAATATATACGAAAGGGATAAGTATAAGGCATTAAAACAAGGCTTTCATAAGAAATGACAGAGCTGAAATTACACAGTGTATTAGAATTAGTAGCTGTTTCCCATCTTCCTGACCTAGGATATCTATATTTTTGCATTTACTGTTTAAGTATTGATAGTTTTATATATTTAGCTCAAGTGGTTGAGGAGGAAAGAGTTATGCAATCATCATAACTAAAATGTATTCATAGAGATTAAGGAAACTACCTCTAAAGCTGCCTGACTTCCATCAACCAAGAAAACCTCAGACAGGAAGGAGTAAAAGCCTCACTTTGGGTAGTCCACTCTATATAGTAATGACTATACACAGTAATGAATCTATTCCTGTGGAAATCCATTCTATAAAGAGAAATTCTGTATTAAACCATTTCAGATCTTTCTAAAAATCTATATCACCTACATTTGTCCTTGGGTTTTTCCCACTTTGTTGAGTCCTCTCCCTTTAAAAGGAGAGAGACAGCAGACACACAGCATGGGAAAGACACTTTAACATTTTTCAGTTCATGCTTCTGCCTGTGGGTGGGTGTTGCACTGAAACCTCCTATTCAAAATTCCAACTCTCTAGGATGATTATCAGATCAGATTAGATCAGTTGCTCAGTCATGTCCGACTATTTGCAACCCCATGAATCACAGCACGCCAAGCCTCCCTGTCCATCACCAACTCCTGGAGTTCACTTAGACTGACATCCATCGAGTCAGTGATGCCATCCAGCCATCTCATCCTCTGTCTTTCCCCTTCTCCTCCTGCCCCCAATCCCTCCCAGCATCAGAGTCTTTTCCAATGAGTCAACTCTTCGCATGAGGTGGCCAAAGTACTGGAGTTTCAGCTTTAGCATCATTCCTTCCAAAGAAATCCCAGGGCTGATCTCCCTCAGAATGGACTGGTTGGATCTCCTTGCAGTCCAAGGGATTCTCAAGAGTCTTCTCCAACACCACACTTCAAAAGCATCAATTCTTCGGCACTCAGCCTTCTTCACAGTCCAACTCTCACATCCATACATGACCACAGGAAAAACCATAGCCTTGACTAGATGAACCTTTGTTGGCAAAGTAATGTCTCTGCTTTTGAATATGCTATCTAGGTTGATCATAACTTTCCTTCCAAGGAGTAAGCATCTTTTAATTTCATGGCTGCAGTCACCATCTGTAGTGATTTTGCAGTCCAGAAAAATAAAGTCTGACACTGTTTCCACTGTTTCCCCATCTATTTCCCATGAAGTGATGGGACCGGATGCCATGATCTTCGTTTTCTGAATGTTGAGCTTTAAGCCAACTTTTTCAGTCTCCACTTTCACT
>NW_011494951.1:7960403-8000542 GCF_000754665.1 Bison bison bison | reverse complement strand
GTATTGAGTACAGCACTTTCACAGCATCATCTTTCAGGATTTGGAATAGCTCAACTGGAATTCTATCACTTCCACTAGCTTTGTTCGTAGTGATGCTTTCTAAGGCCCACTTGACTTCACATTCCAGGATGTCTGGCTCTAGGTCAGTGATCATACCATCGTGATTATCTGGGTCATGAAGATCTTTTTTGTACAGTTCTTCTGTGTATTCCTGCCATCTCTTCTTGATTATAAATGAGGATGATTATAAATGAGGCTATTTATTTCCAGTTAGTGATACTTTGGTGTCTGTTGATTTTATCGGCTGACAACAAAGAGGGTTTCCCAAATGGCACAGGGGTAAAGAATTCACCTGCCAATGCAGAAGATGCAAGAGGTGTGGGTTCAATTCTTGGGTCAGG
The DNA here is from genome assembly GCF_000754665.1 of Bison bison bison. Classification (NCBI taxonomy): domain Eukaryota; kingdom Metazoa; phylum Chordata; class Mammalia; order Artiodactyla; family Bovidae; genus Bison; species Bison bison. Next base: position 8,000,141 of record NW_011494951.1, on the reverse strand, counting down.
AAGATCCACTGGCAAATAAAAGGGCACCCCACTCTGGTATTCTTGCCTGGCAAATCTCATGGACAGAAGAGCCTGGTGGGCTCCAGTCTGTGAGAATGCAAAGAGTTGGACATGACTTAGTGACTTAAGAGCCACAGAAATATAAAGCACTAAATTAAGATGAGATGACTCAAGTACTAGGTTGGAGACTGATGACTGTGTGACCTTGCCACATAGGATATCAATGTGAGGACTGGAAGGCCTGAAGCAAATTTCCCTAGAGAACCTTCTCCATTGTGTCCAGGTGAGGGGAGTTTCTAACAAAGACCCAAGATTCAGGTGGCATGGGGGCAAGCATAAAGATTCTGGAGTGAGGGGTTCCCAGTGTCAGTTCTGATTTTGCCCATCACCATATCTGTGACTTTGAAAAAGTCACCTAATCTCTAGGCAGAGTTAAGTATAATCTTGTTAAGGAAAGTGACTTTGTCTAACTTGTTTGTTACTGACTCCCCTTAACCTCACACCTTTCCTGTTATATAATGTTGGTGATTAGCTAATGGTTAATGTCATAAATCCCGGAGAAGGCAATGGCACCCCACTCCAGTACTCTTGCCTGGAAAATCCCATGGATGGAGGAGCCTGGTGGGCTGCAGTCCATGGGGTCGCCAGGAGTCAGACACGACTGAGCGACTTCACTTTTTCACTTTCATGCATTGGAGAATGAAATGGCAACCCATTCCAGTGTTCTTGCCTGGAGAATCCCAGGGACGGCGGAGCCTGGTGGGCTGCTGTCTATGGGGTCACACAGAGTTGGACACGACTGAAGCGACTTAGCAGCAGCTGCAGCAGCAATGTCATAAATCAATGACTCAATGAATCTCACTTCTCCCCACCCCTGCAATATGAATCACTGGGCTTCCCTGGTGGCTCAGTGGTGAAGAACCCACCTGCCAATGCAGAAGACACTGGTTTGATACCTGAGTGAGGAAAATCCCCTAGAGAAGGAAATGGCAACCTGCTCTAGTATTCTGGCCTGGAAAATCCCATGGACAGAGGAGCCTGGTGACCTATAGTCCTTGGGGTTGCAAAAGAGTCAGACACGACTTAACGACTAAACAACAACAAACTGGAATAGTACTACCCATTCATACAGTAAGTTTTCAATAAATATGAGTGTTTTTTATCATCATCCCAAGCTTCATGGACTATCCCAGAAGACAGCCTCACCCATTAGTACCCAATAGGAATTGTCTCTGCTGAAACAGTTTCCCGATCAGACTCACATGGCCTTCCTGGGACTGCATGCACCCATGAGCACTCAGTGTGAGGGTAGAGACTAGTTTGGGTCCCTGACAACACAGGATCACTGAAGAGTCAGCCTAGCCTCAGAAGTTTGACTGAGGCTTCTGACATGATTGTGTTGCAAAGTAACTTCTCCCTCTGCAAAGCCCTGCTCCCTTCCCTTCCCTGCCACATGGGTAGACCTTAATAGCTGATAAAACTTCCTGCCTGCCAGTCTATCCTTCAGTATGTTTCCCAGGGAACCCAATCTACAGAATTATTTTAATTCTACGTGCCCATCACCTCTACATAAGCCCCCAGCAGAAACCAAGTTCAGAAAATGTAAGCCTCATCCAAAGTGTAGGGAATAAGTCATTTATCCTCACTTTGTGATTTCTGGTCTATTTCTTTTATGGTTTAGTTGCTAAGTCTTATCAGACTCTTGATGACTCCATGGACTGTAGCCTGCCAGACTCTTCTGTCCATGGGATTTTCCTGGCAAGAATATTGGAGTGGGTTGCCATTTCCTTCTCTAGGGGATCTTCCCCACCCAGGGATCAAACCCGGGTATCCTGTATTGCAGGCAGATTCTTTACCAATTGAGCTACCAGGGAAGCCCACTGGTCTATTTCCCATGACTCTGGATATTAAACATTCTCTCTTGCTTTCAAACTATGACAGAGCACTTAAGACACAATTCTTGACCAAAAATATATTTTATTCAATTCTTTCTCTTCAGTTTCCCAAATGTACACAGTTTCTAGGAAAGCAAAATTTAAAATAATAGAAAAGATGTTCATGAATGAAATAGTCATAAACAAAGTGAGTCACTAGTCTCACACATCTCCCTTTTAACATTGACATTTATCCTAATCTATTGTATCAATGTCTGTTGAGTTAGACTCTTAAAGATTGTCAAGTGTTATAAATGCATTTGTTCTTTTGATATGGCATTCCTAACTTGAGGGATACAATACAAAGAAATTGCAAAGGAGATTTCCAAACAATCTCATTAAATTGATGAAAGTAACGAGTGATCTTGGAAAAGGTTCCATTTCTCCTATAAAACCATTGATAGATGAGGAGGTGGCAAAGTTAAATCAATTAACAATTAAATAAAGGGCAAACTATAAAGATAATCTTGAAGTATTTCAAGAGAAAATGATTTCTTTACCAAAGACTAAAAAGGATCTTGGTACAATGAGTAAAGTACTAAATATTAAAAAAAAAAAAAAGTATTCTCTTTAAGATCGTAGTATGAAAAGCAGTTGGCAAAGTGAAGATTGTTTTATCTTGATCTCATATCCTGTGGTAAAAGTCACGCATCAGCTCCAAAACAGTGAAAGCCATTTGATCCTTTCCTTATTCATTCTAAGAATTAGATCAAGATTGCATTTGCAATTTGCATTTCTAAATATAGGATGAAGTTATTTTCATAGTTGTTAGTTTAATTTATTGTACATTATCTCAGTCAAACTTGATTTTATTTTCTCCAAAATCAATGTCCCTATTTTTCCAGATAAACTTTAAGTGGCTTTATCTCAGTAGGTGTTAAACTGAGATAATGAGAGGCACTCTTCTCCTGGGGCTGACCCCTGACCTCCTTTGCTTATTTTTTGTTCTATTGCATCTCTCACCCCTAGAGTTATCCTTTGGTATCCATAGAGTATTCATTCCCCAATACTAAAATCCATGGATGGTCAGGTTCCCCATGTAAAATGGCACATACTTGCAAATACCTCCTATATACTTTAAATCATCTCTGGATTATTTTTTCTGAATACCTTTCATCTACTAGTTGAACCAGTGATGTAGATTCCACAGATATGACAGGCCAACTCTACATCATTTTTTGATTCATTGCACAAACACCTTTCCATCCAAGCACATAGCATCTCAACAACCCAGACCTTTACCGCTGATACTCCTCTCTGCATCTGAAACTGGGCACCAGGAACTGGATCTCTTTTCTCTAAAAAAAAAAAAATAGAAGACATCATTATTTTCATGAGTGTGAATACAAAGTAATTGCAAATGCATAGCACTGAAATATATATACATATACAGGTAAGTACATATTTGCATATATGCAAATATGCATATATGCACATAAGTACATACATATATGTGCTCAGTTGCTTAATCCTATCTGACTCTTTGGGGCCCCATGGATTTAGCTCACCAGTCTCCTCTGTTCATGGAATTTTTTCAAGCAAGTATACGGTATGAGGTGCCATTTCCTTCTCCAGGGGATCTTCCTGACCCAGGGATCAAATCTGCATCTCTTGCATTGGCAGGCAGATTCTTTACGACCAGTGCCAACTGGGAAGCCCTATGTACATATATACACAAATGTATATATTAAACATTGAAAAGCTTTTACTATTTTTAGTTATTTAAGAATTCATGATGGGCCGCCATATTGGAAAGGCGCCGCCGCCGCCGCTTCTTCCTCAGCCGCGTCCTCCTTTACCGCCTCCGTCTTGTTGCGGCTGCCTCACGGCCGCGGCCATAAGAAAAAAAAAAAAAGAATTCATGGTGAAGATGCATTTGTATGGGTATGTGAAAATGTTAAGGATTATTAATTTAATGCATATAATCAAAGTGGTTTTAATTTCCTAAAATCCTGGACCTTACAGAACAAGACTAAATGACTGGAGTAACTGTGGGAACTTGAGTTACCAGAATTGGCTAAAAAAAATCTTGGGCCAGCAAGATCTCGCTTCCATGACAAAAAACCAGAACCTCCATTAAATTAAAATCATGTTTGAAGCAAAATCCTATTTGCATGACAAACAGCAGAGCATCAGTCAGAACAAACACCAGGGCTTAGGACTTGGTAGAAATTCTGCAGGAAAAAAAAAAAGAGCAGCAAGGGGAAATAGGTACCAAATTAAGGATGAAAAGTGGGAAGCCAGGGGCATAGAGCTTTTGCAAAGAATGAGTCCTGTCTACACATTTCAGCCAAAAAAAATTAGAAAGAGGTTTTGTTTCGCTTTTTATTGAGAAATTTAATATTTCCTGTCATATCAGCAAACAAAAGATGTCATGGTCATCAGTGATTACAGCCACCAAGGATGGGTGAGTTGGTGAGCCCTCAGGGAATTCAGGAAGGAAAAAATACTCTCTAGCAGCCATCAGACTGCAGTCGCTCCCCATGGTGAGCCCTGAGGAAAGGAAGCACAGGATGTGAAAACAGGCCCCAGATCGCTGAGGTGCATATCAAAGGAAGGATTTCTGTGAGACCAGACTCTGGAACCTTCCCACACAAAGGAAAGTGCTAAATCTGATAGCTTGAGATATCTGGTTTTCTTTAATTAATGATGGTCTTTTAATGTTTCAACTACCTGTCCTTTGTTGCAAAACTTCTGTATAACCTGGCTCCTCTCCTTGCCTCTTTGGAGCAGTTCTCTCAGGGTTACTTGAGATGCTGCCTCCAGGTTTAAGGCCTAGAAATCCCCATCGAATAAAACACAACTCAGCTTTTAGATGGTGAGTATTTTTAAGTCAGCATTACCTTTATAAAATGAGAACAAATTCCAACTGAAAAGAAAGATGGACGGGAAGGAGAAAAGGAGAGAGGAAGAGAGATTGGAAGGGGAGGGGAAGAAAGGAGTGAGAGAGAGAGAGAAGGGATTCTTTCTTCTACAGAAAGAGAATGAATGCAGGCATGAGGTCTGAAGTGAGATAAGCATCCAGCCCAAGAGCCAGCAGCTAAAGAGCTTGGCAGGCTGCGGGAAGCAGGTGTGCTTGGCTGTAAAACAAACATTGTCTCCCAGGCCCTGGCATCCTCCTAGACTCATGTGGACCACACAGGCATGTGGGACTGGTGATAAAGAGGGAAGGAGGGGAGAATGCAAGACTAGAATCTGAGTAATAAGCAGAACTCAGATTTCTCATGCATCCTCAGGCTCCCCCAGCATCTCTCCCACTCAGAGTTTTAGAAAGAGATTCCTAGTACTTTACACCTGGTCCTTGGCTCAGCTTTAGGGAGTAAGCTTGTTATCACAGTGAGAATGTGAGCTCTGGATTCAGAAGTAACTTCACCTAAGAATGGGCACAAGGTAGATTTCTGTGAAAATTCAAAGATCATAAATGTGAATATGCTGAGTATACATCATGCATTGAGCAAACAGTCAGCCACTCCCCTTCCCTTGGACATGAGCAAGGCCCATCTTCTCTCTTGTCTAGGTAGCATCACAGATGTCACGTATAGGTCTCACCTAACCTTGTGAAGAAGAGCTTGGACCTGCATTCCCTTCTTGTTTACGAAGTAACATTTATTACTGGGAGGCAGCATGAAAGCATGAAGGGAAGAATTACACAGAAAGTGGGAAATTACTATGTCTTCTTCCCTAGGTACTATCATGACCTTGGGAAGAGCCTATTTCTGTGCTTCAGTATCCTAAACAGTATTAGGATAGAAACAGAACCAGTAGGAGATAGAAAGATAGATAAATAAATAGATATATTAGATAGACAGATAGAGACAGGTAGATATGTATGTGTGTGTGCATGCTAAGTTGCTTCAGCCATGTCTGACTCTTTGTGACCTATGGACTGTAGTCCTCCAGGCTCCTCTATCCATGGGATTCTTCAGGAAAGAATACTGGAATATGTTGCCATGCCCTCCTCCAGGGGATTTTCCCAACCCAGGGATCGAATTCCATATCTTAAATCTCCTGCATTGGTAGGTGGGTTCTTTACCACTAGCACCACCCGGGGAATCTAGATATGGACACACTAACTTATATTCATATTCATATTTATATCTATCTATCTACATATGTATCTATTTAAAATAAGGAATCAGCTCATGCAATGTTGGATGCTGAGAAGTCCCAAGATCTGCAGTCAGCAAGCTGGGCACTGGTGACCCACGGGTGGTAATGTTTTAGTCCTAGTCTGAAGACCTGAGAACCAGAAGAACCATTGGTATAAGTCCCAGTTCAAAGCACGTAGTTTCAAGAACCAAGAAGAACTCATGTTTCAGTTAAAATTCAAAGGAAGGAAGAAAAAAAAACACAAAAAAACAGATGTCCCAATTCAAGGCAGTCAGGTAGAAGCCATGCCCTTTTATTCTAGGAGAAGTCACCGTTTTTGTTCCAGTAAGGCTTTCAACTGCTTGCATAAGGCCTGCTTACATTAGGGAGGGCAAACTGCTTTACTCAGATTACTTATTCAAATGTTAATCTCATCCAGGAGCACTCTCACATATGTATCCAGAATAACATTTGACCAAATGTCCAGGAGTCGTGTGGCTCAGTCAAGTTGACACATAAAATTAACCATCACATCAATCATACTATGTGGAAGGAAAAAGGGACATGAAGGATGAGTAGAGCCCAGAAAAGTAGAATTTAAACCCCAAGAAATCTATGGATATTTTATCATCCCCTCAAAAACAAAACATTTAGATTCTATAGAATAACTGAAGGAAGCACAGTGGGAAATGAATGAATAATGGGGAGAAAAAAAAACAAAACTAGACTTGGATTTTCCTAGAAAACTTAAATCATTAATGATGAATAGAAGCATCATCACTATTTAGTATATGTCCACCACGACCCATGCCTTTTATGTGCATCCTCTTCTATTCTTGTAACTGTTAGAAATGAGTTCCATTAGGTTTATACTGAGGAAGAGGCAGAGGCTTGGAGGGGATGAGTAACATACCCAGAGTCACTTAGCTAGTTAGTGACAATGCTGGGATTTTCCTGTGCTTCCCTGGTGGTTCAGATGGTAAAGAATCTGCCTGCAATGTGGCATACCTAGGTTTGATCTCTGGTTTGGGAAGATCCCCTGGAGAAAGGCACAGCAACCTACTCCAGTATTCTTGACTGGAGAATTCCCATGAATAGAGGAGCCTAGTGGGCTACAAGGGGGTCTCAAAGAGACAGACATGACTGAGAGACTAAGCACAGCACAGATTCTGCTCCTTTTAAATTATGGTTTTGTTCCCTGCAGCATGCACTGTGTCCTGACACCTAGGACATCACATGGCAAATGGTGGTCACTCAACAAATATTTGTTGAATGAATAGAGAGTGACACCCAGATAATCTTTTTACTTCTGCCTTTGTTTTCACTAGCTGTCTCACGGGAACCTCATCAACCATACCACCAATCCATGTTTGCCCTGTTCCTGAGTCAGTCAATCATAAACAGAGAAATAAGGTGATGCATAGCGCCAGCCCCATGAGCTCATGGTATCTGGATATTTCTTCTCTAAAAGACTGAGCTTTTCCTGATAGAAATGGCCTCTGGAAACCCATAAAACCCTCATGTTTTGTTGCTTCAAATCCATCTCCATGTAGGACACTAGAAACAATATTCACATTTGCCTTCCAGTTTTCCTTTCCAAAGAAGCATACTACACTTTTAGGTACTCTGATATGTGATACACAATAAAAAATTAACATCAGTCAGATCTATGTTTGCATTTCTGATCCTCCACTTAGGGCTTATGAATTGGAGCCCAAAATTAAACTTTTAGAGTCTTTTCCTATTGGTAAACCTTGTAAGTTTGTCCCTTGCACTTAAGCCTATTTAGGGGATTTAGTGTCCTAATCCATGCAAAGTACTTAAAACAGTGTCTGGTACAGGACAGGACCAAGAAGGATGACTTACTAGCTACTGCCATTTCCCAATTGCAACCTCCAGAATCATTCTACAGATGTTTTGTTCCTCTGGAGAGAAATTTCCAGTATTAATCTTATTCAAAAAGCTACCTGAAGTGCATATACTTTTTTGAAAAATTGGATTATAGATGCTCATGGAGTTCCTTGGTTACTCAGTGGTAAAGAATCTGGGTGCAGTTTAGGAGATGCAGTTTTAACCCATGGGTCAGGAAGATTCCCTGGAGAAAGAAATGGCAACCCACTCCAGTATACTTGTCTGAGAAATCCAATGGACAGAGGAGTCTGGTGGGCTAAAGTCCATGGGGTCAAAAACTGTTGGACACAACTTAGTAACTAAACCACCACCACAGATGCTTACAATGTTGTGTTAGTTTCTGCTATAGGATTAAGCCACAAATATATGTGTGTGTGTGTGTGTATATATATTCTGTCTTATATGCCAAGTACTGTGCCATACATTCATATACACATGCAGAAGATATGTATATATCTCATTGTTCAATCACTCAGTCATGTCCGACTCTGCAACCCCATGTACTACAGCACTCCAGGCTTCATTGTCCTACACCATCTCCTGAAGCTTGCTCAAACTCATGTCCATTGAGTCAGTGATGCCATCAAACTATCCTCTGTCATCCCCTTCTCCTTCTGCCTTCAATCTTTCCCAGCATCAGGGTCTTTTCTAATGAGTTGGCTCTTCATATCAGATGGTCAAAGTATTGGAGCTTCAGCTTCAGCATCAATCCTTCTGATGAATATTCAGAGTTTATTTCCTTTAGGATTGACTGGTTTAATCTCCTTGCAGTCCAAGGGACTCTCAAGAGTCTTCTCCAACACCACAGTTCAAAAACATCAGTTCTTAGGCATTCAACCTTTTTTATGGTCCAACTCTCACATCCATACATGACTACTGGAAAAACCATGGCTTTGACTTGATGGACCTTTGTCAGCAAAGTGATGTCTGCTTTTTAATATGCTATCGAGGTTGGTCATAGCTTTTCTTCCAAGGAGCAAGCGTCTTTTAACTTCATGGTTGCAGTCACCCTCTGCAGTGATTTTGGAGCCCGAGAAAATAAAGTCTGTCACTGTTTCCACTGTTTCCCCAACTATTTGTCATGAAGTGATGGGACCGGATGCATGATCTTTGTTTTTTGAATGTTGAGTTTTAAGCTAGGTTTTTCACTCTCCTCTTTCACCTTCATCAAGAAGCTTTTCGGTTCCTCTCCACTTTCTACCGTAAGGGTGGTGTGCATCTGCGTATATGAGGTTATTGATATGTCTCCCAGAAATCTTATATATTCATGTATATATGTGTGTATGTATATCTCCTCTCCTTCCTAGACCTCCCTCCCTCCCCCAGTCCCACACATCTAGGTCTTCACAGAGCACTGAACTGAGTTCCCTGTGCTATATAGCAGCTTCCCACTAACTGTTGCTCAGTCACTTCAGTTGTGTTCAATTCTTTGTGACCCCATGGACTGTAGCCCACCAGGCTCCTCTGTCCATGGGATTCTCCAGGCAAGACATGGAACACTGGAGTGGGTTGACATGCCCTCCTCCAGGGGACTGAACCCATGTCTCTTGCACCTCCTGCATTGGCAGGCAGGTTCTTTGCCACCAGCGTCACCTGGGAAGCTCATAGCAGTGAGCATGCATCAGTCCCAATCTCCCAATTTGCACCCTGTCACCATGTCCATCGGTCTGTTCTCTACACCTAAATCTCTATTCCTGACCTGTGAATAGGTTTTTCTCTAGCATTTTTCTAGATTTCACTTGCATTTGTCAATACATGGTATTTTTCTCCTTCTGATGTACTTTGCTCTGTATGACAGACTCCAGATTCATCCATGTCTCTACAAATGATCCAATTTTGTTCCTTTTTATTTTTGAGTAATACTATATATGTGTACACCCACTCCAGTGTCCTCGCCTGGAGAATCCCAGGGACAGGGGAGCCTGGTAGGCTGCCGTCTATGGGGTCACACAGAGTCAGACACGACTGAAGTGACTTAGCATAGCATAGCATAGCATATATGCGTACTGTACTTTCTTTATCTATTCATCTGTTGATGGACATTTAGGTTGCTTCCATGTCCTGGCTGTTGTAAATACTGCTGCAGCGGGGGTGCATATGTCTTTTTGAATTATGATTTTCTCCGGGTATATGCCCAGAAATGGAGTAGCTGGGTTAGACTCTGCATTCAAATGACAGCCCTTGCAAGGGTCTGTTTTGCTGGTTGAGTTATTTCTCTCTACCTCACACTCCTCTTCTTGGCTTGTTAACGTATTCACTCAACAAACTGCTCCTCTCCTGTGATTCCCCCACCTCCACTGCCTGCGCTGCCCCCCGGCCTTTTGGAGAAGTCTTCTCCATGTTTACACAGTCACATGTCACTTTCTCTATTAAAAGTTCCCTTTTGTTTGATATAACAGCCTAATTGTCCCAGTTCACCAGTTCCAAAGTGGCTCCAGTAAATAGAAACCAGAACGTTTGGAAATCGCCTGCAGCCCTATCTGTGCAAGTCTCACTTAGAAATCTCTGGCGGCTGCATGTTTTCTAATGACCTTCAGTTGCTCAGAGAATGCATAATTCATTTTCCACCTATCTCCACTAATCCCACTTTCCTAAAGTAAATATTAACTGAACTTATCTGCTAAAACAAGCCCAAATCAAGTCTCTTATCAAATGAACTCAGAGACAGAACAGAAAGCTGAGAATCCGCTCCAGAGGAAATTGTGTTTATTGGAAAGGCAGATCTAAAGCTCCCTTCAGCCTGAAATTCCATTCAATCCAGTTCAACAAACCTTTATTGAACACTCTATATGCAGGTGGCAACGAGGCTAGAGAGGATAGAAAATTGGATTCAGAGTTAGAAAGCTTCATATTAGAAGAAATGGATTTGAATTTCATAGTTACTCTTGACCAATTATGAACTTTGGGAAAATTACTGTCAGGCTTATTTGAGTTGGAATAATACATCACTACAATTATAATAAAGAAGCGCTCAACACCTCTTCCCCACCTCCCTGACACACACAACTTTCAGTAAGACTCCCGGCCTGGATTTTTCAGGGATAAGATAGCGTGTTTTACAGAATATTAACAACAACATCAGCATCTTGGTGCATGGATGTCATGGAAACAGAAGTTGCAGTGCCTCTAGTTCAAACCAAAGAGTAAAATTATTTTATTTCATAAAAGCTTATACGGCTCAGTACTCTTTAAAATATCTGCCAATGCAATTCTAGTCTCACCATTTCAGTCCTGATTCCCTCACAGCACCTTTGCTTGCTGCCATCATGGGTGATAATAAGATTAAGTCCAGAAATGTGCTTATAACTTAAACTCAGAGGCATTTGTTCCCAAAGGACTGATCTGATAACCTCACCTTTTGGTTTGGAGTTTTGGATGGTACAGTCTTGGGAAGCCTCCTTCTTTCTGGATTAGGCCACCTGGAGCATCATGGCACCAGGGATGATATGCTGAACATGAAGACCTGACCCATTCAGCATCAATAAGTAAGGAGTAGCAAGATTACACAGATGGCACACAGGAACGGATTCCAGCTATTTCTTGCTAAACACACAGCTGCAAAAGGCAACTTTAAAATTTTCTATGAGAAAAGAGTATTGTCTAACTAGATAATGGATCCTTCCTAATAAGCAAAAAGGGAGAAGAAAGAAATCGCATAGTTGAGAAAAGTCTAAGACATGTGCTAATGGGGACTTTTTTTAACTTTTTGTTTTTTATTGGGTTATAGGTTGTTAACAGTGTTGTGTTAGTTTCAGGTATACAGCGAACAGATTCAGTTATTTTTATATATATATATATTTTTTTTCTTTTTCAAATTTGTTTCCCATTTAGGTTGTTATATAATATTGAGCAGAGTTCCCTGTGCTATACAGCAGGTCCTTGAAGGCTATCCATTGTTTTAAATTAGAGTATAGTTGTTTTACAATATTGTGTTAGCTTCTGCTGTACAACAAAGTGAATCAGCTGTATGGATACATATGCCCCACTGGCACCCCCCTCCAGTACTCTTGCCTGGAAAATCCCATGGATGGAGGAGCCTGGTGGGCTGCAGTCCATGGGGTCGCTAAGAGTCAGACAAGACTGAGCAACTTCACTTTCACTTTTCACTATCATGCATTGGAGAAGGAAACGGCAACCCACTCCAGTGTTCTTGCCTGGAGAATCCCAGGGACGGGGGAGCCTGGTGGGCTGCCGTCTATGGGGTCGCACAGAGTCAGACACGACTGAAGCGACTTAGCAGCAGCAGCAGCATACATATGCCCACTCTCTCCTTTCCCTCCCACCTCACCCATATGGGTCACCACAGAGCACCAACCTGACTCCCAATGCCTACAGCAGGTTCACACTAGCTACCTTTTTACACGTGCTAGTGTATATATGTTAACCCCGATCTCCTAATTCATTTCATATCTCCATGTCCACTCATCTGCTCCCTAAGTCTGTGTCTCTATTCCTACCCTGCAAATAGGTTTGACTGTACCATTCACAGCTTTATGAATGACCCACTTTCATTTCTTTTAATGACTAATATTCCATCCTCTTTATCCATTCATCTGTCAAGGGACTCTTAGGCTGCTTCCATGTCCTGGCTATTGTAAAAAATGCTGCAATGAACATTGGGGTGAAACATGACAGTCTTAGTCACTCAGTCATGTCTGACCCTTTGCAACATCATGGACTGGAAACTGCCAGACTCCTCTGTCCATGGAATTCTCCTGGCAAGTATACTGGAGTGGGTTGCCATTCCCTTCTCCAGGGAATCCTCCCAACCCAGGGATCAAATCTACGACTCCTGAAAGGCAGACAGATTCTTTACTGTCTGATCCACCAGGGGAGCCTTTTTTGAAAGTTGATTATCATTTAAAAATAGCATTGTGTATGTGTCAACTTCAAATTTTTACCACTAAACTTAGCATTCTTCCGAATGCTTGTCTCTCTGCTTGTATCAGCCGTCCCAATAGAACCCTCTTCTACTTGTTTCCTAGGGAATTCAATGATGGAATGAGAAAATGTTTGTGAAAGGATCATGTAGTTGAAAAGTCCTGAAGCTGGCAGAGACTGTCACTATAGTTAGCCATTGGGACAGGTGCTTTAAGGGGTAAACAGATGAAAAATCTCAGAGCCAGAGAGAGCTGATTACGGGCAAGAAAAATCCACCGAGAGTCGTGTGAGAAGAATGATGGCAGACTGAAAATAAAAATGGTTAGGAAAAGGCCTGAGCTATCAAATGAAAGTCAAAACCAGAGGGGGCAATTATAGAGAAGAGGTTACAAATGTGTTAGAAACCTTCAAGGAAAAACAATTTTGCCCTCTGCAGGGACCATCCAATGTGCCCTCAGTAAAGCATCATTAAACCTGCATGGGCTTAATGAGGTAACTCAACATCATCCAGTTATTAAACAAACAAAACGTTTACTCTTCTTCCCAGAGAGCTCTCCAACCCACACACCTTCCCCGAGTTCAAATTAAGGAATTAAATATTCTGACTTTCTGCAGCAGCCTGTATTCATACCATTAATTTACAGAGTCAGGGACAAAAAAGGCGAGACGGGTATACGTTAATGAGTTTATTTCTGTCATCAGTATCTACCCACTGACACTTCTTTTCTAAAGGAGGATATGAACTAGAAAACTAGAAACACACCTCATTGTTCTAAATACCTTGGAGATAAGAGATATAGTAGAAAAATAATAGGGAAAAAAGATAAGAAAGAAAAAGACAAAAGTGCATGTGCGCATCTCAGAGTCTATTTTTTTCCTCCATCATTCACTTTTTTCCTACATATTTTGATAACATGGAAATATATGATCTTTAAAATATCCCCCCCAAAATTGGTTTCTCCAGTCAGCCAAACCATACATACACTGCACACTCATTCCCTAAGTTGTATCTGACTCTGCAACCTCAGGGACTCTAGCCTGCCAGTCTCCTCCATCCACGGAATTTCCCAAGCAAGAATACTGGAGTGGGTTGTCATTTCCTTCTCCAGGGGATCTTCCCAACCCAGAGATCAAATCCGCATCTCCTGCTTGGCAGGCAAATGCATACCTGGATCCTAAACTGATTACACTGATGTGTGAAGAATTACTTCTGGCATCCCTGACATGAACAAGAAAAAAATGACAAGGACACATAAAGGTTTTTATCCAAGATCATTTCCCTTAAATTGGGCCTTTTTATAAGGCCCCGGTCTCACGAAGTAGCTTCAGTGGAATTAAATGTGAAAACTTGTACGTAGAGTGAATCCAGTCCTGCCTTTCTCACTCTCAAGCTTCTATCCCAGCTTCTACTTGTCAGGACTGCCGAAGGCTAACAGGGCTGGACGTCCTCTATTACCCAGCTACTCCATGAGCACAACACAGATAACCAGAGCTGCTGCTCTGTCCAAATGCATGAAATCAAAGTCTCCTCCAAATAACCAAACGGCAGAAGCTACTGTTAAATGAATTACTGTTAAATTCTACCCATGTGAGCCATTTATTTTGGTCATTTTCCCCCCATTTATTGATTTTGTCCTTCTAAATCTTTTGTGGACCCCTCTTATCCCTCACATTTCAAGTTGGCTTTTCGTCCACTTCAGCATACCATTCCTGCACATTCTAAGTGGAGCTATGGGTACAAACCTACAAAAATGAAACTATTACTTCAGAGGGGTAGTTACTTAGTCATGTCTGACTCCTTACTACCTCACAGAAAATAGCCTCCCAGGCTTCTCTGTCCATGGAATTCTCCAGGCAAGAATACTGGAGAGAGTTGCAACACCCTCCTCCAAGGGATTTTCTCGACCCAGGGATCGAATCTAAGACTCCTGTTCCGGGGGTAGATTCTTGACCATCGAAGTCCTTCACTTGAAAGTCTTACCTCTGCCCAAAACATTTAGTCAAGACATACACACTGAGAAGATGGCTTTCTAAAATCATGACTTAGCGGGGACTGAAGCCATGCTGTGAGCTGTAGTCAGTTCACTCTGGCTCACTAAGCAGCTCACACCAGGGAGCGAGAGCTATAGCTGAGAGCATCTCTCCCCAGTGTCCTTGTCAGTGGCTACTTGGTGGTAGTTTAAGTCAGCTATGGGGGACTTCAATTCTAATTCTTAAAGAGATGGGAATACCAGACCATCGGACCTGTCTCCTGAGAAATCTGTATGCAGGTCAGGAAGCAACAGTTAGAACTGGACATGGAACAACAGACTGGTTCCAAATCAGGAAAGCAGTATGTCAAGGCTGTATATTGTCACCCTGCTTATTTAACTTATATGCAGAGTACATCATGAGAACTGCTGGGCTGGAGGAAGCACAAGCTGGAACCAAGATTGCTGGGAAAAATATCAATAATCTCAGATATGCAGGTGACACCACCCTTATGGCAGAAAGGGAAGAAGAACTAAAGAGCCTCTTGATGAAAGTGAAAGAGGAGAAAGAGCAAGTTGGCTTAAAACTCAACATTCAGAAAATTAAGACCATGGCATCTGGTCCCATCACTTCATGACAAATAGATGGGGAAACAGTGGAAACAGTGACAGACTTTACTTTTTGGGCTCCAAAAATCACTGCAGATGGTGGCTGCAGCCATGAAATTAAAAGACACTTGCTCCTTGGAAGAAGAGTTATGACCAACCTAGACAGCATATTAAGAAGCAGAGACATTACTTTGCCAACAAAGGTCCATCTAATCAAAGCTATGGTTTTTCCAGTAGTCATGTATGGATGTGTGAGTTAGATTATAAAGAAAGCTGAGTGCCGAAGACTTGATGCTTTTGAACTGTGGTTTTGGAGAAGACTCTTGAGAGTCCCTTGGACTGCAAGGAGATCCAACCAGTCCATCCTAAAGGAAATCAGTCCTGAATATTCATTGGAAGGACTAATGCTGAAGCTGGAACTCCAGTAATTTGGTCACCTGATGGGAAAAGCTGACTCATTTGAAAAGACCCTGATGCTGGGAAAGATTGAAGGTGGGAGGAGAAGGGGATGACAGAGGATGAGATGGTTGGATGGCATCACCAACTCTATGGACATGAGTTTGAACAAGCTCCAGGAGTTGGTGGACAGGGAAGCCTGGCGTGCTGCTGTCCATGGGGTTGAAAAGAGTCAGACATGACTGAGTGACTGAATGGAACTGAACTGATGGGGGACTTAACCTCGTAGTCCAGTGGTCAAGACTCTGTGCTCTCAGTGCAGGGGGCCCAGGTTCAATCCCTGATCAGGGGACCAGATCTCACATGCCGTAACCGAAAGCAAGTATGTCACAACCAAGACCAGGCAGGGGCAAATGAATACATAATGTTAAATAAATAAAACCAGCTATGGCAGAAGAGCTGGATATTTCCATGAAGGAAATCAGCAAATGCTATAAATCTGAATGTTCCATTGTGTTTCGTATTGCTTTGTCCCAGAGAGGCAGTCGACAAAGGTTTCCCAGCACAGCATCAACTTCAGGCTTGCGAAAGGTCACTGAAAGAGATTTCTGGCTTTTTTTAAGGCTTTAAGAGAAAAGATCGTTCTTTCTGAGATTTCTCAAGGAAGTACCAGCAAGAAAGGGAAATCCATCACTGGGTCTGTTTTTCTTTCTTTGCTTTAAAACAAGCTAAACCAGACTTCTGATCAATTACCTCCTGCCCACTCTTTGTGTCATCTTCAAACTCCTCAATGACTTAACTCACATAAATTTTTATATCTTCATTGTGTTAGAACCCAGGCTGTTCTAATTCTGAAACCACTCTATGAATGCATCAGCTTAAATGAGTCTCTTCTCTGCTTTTGGAGTAGGAAATGGCAACCCACTCCAGTAGTCTTGCCTGGAAAATCTCATGGACAGAGGACCCTGGCGGGCTACAGTCCATGGGGTCGCAAGTGTCAGACATGACTGAGTGACTTTCACTCACTTTGTCTGCTTTACCCTCAGGCTGTAACTTTCATTCCTTTCCAAACAAAGCTTTCCCAAAGCATTCTTCTCTCTTGCCTCCATGTTCTTATCTTCCATCACTTCTCACTCACTCTCTGCCACCTGCCTGCTGCCCCCTCAGCTCAATTGCTCTAGTTCCTGTCATCAGAGGTTCCTGTCCCCCAGATTCTTCATTTCCACATATCCCACTCTGTCCCTTTTTTTGTAGAGTATGCTTCCCCTTGCCTGCCACAGCCTTTCCAAATGGTGGTTCTCCATCTTTATTTCTTATTTTTAAAATTATTTGTTTTCATTAATGTTTAAATTTTTTCCTAAGTATGTAGGGGTCTTAGCGCCCCAACAGAATCAAACCCACACCCCATATAGTAGAAGCGTGGAGTCTTAGCCACTGGCCTGCCAGGGAAGTCCTGTCATAGCCTTTATTTCTGATGAGTCTTCTCTCTCTTCTTGCTTGTTTGGTGCTCCTACTTCAACCCCCAAATTCATGGCTTCTCTAGCAGTCTGCCGGGGGGGAGGGGGACCTGCCATTGGATCCACACAGCTATTGAAACATTTCTTATAACCATCAATACTTTATATTACCATTATGTATGTAAATATGATGTTTGCTCTAGTAGAATATAGATGCCGTAATTGTAAAACTTGCGGCTTATTGAACTCTAGATTCTTTACAGATCCTCCTCACATAATAAATTGTATGAAGCAGATGGACTTCCACTGCTGGAACTTCCCAATGCCCTGAGTTTGCCAATATAATAGAAAACAGTGGCTCTCAAGCAAAGGTGATTTGTCCTTCAGGGAACTTTGCACAAAGTCTAAGACTTTTTTTAATTATTATTATTTTTACAACTAGGAAAGGCATGCTACCAGCTACTGGTGGTTAGAGGCCATGGATAGTGCTAAATACCCCACAGTGTACAGAAAAATATCCACAAAAGAGAATTACCTAGCTCAAAATATCAATAGTACAGAGGTTGAAAAACTCTGACTTGCAGTGACCACCTTTAGTGGTAAAGAAACTGTCTGCCAATGTTGGAGACATAAGAGAGGCAGGCTCCATCCCTGGGTTGGGAAGAGTCACTGGGTTGGGAAGAGTCACTGGAGGAGGGTATGGCAACACACTCTGGTATTCTTACCTGGATAATTCTATGGACAGAAGAGCCTGGCAGGCTACAGTCCACGGGGGTGCAAAGAGTGGGACATGACTGAAGTGACTTAGCACACATGCATGCATAGTGTCTATCTAATTGCAATTTCTCACAGCAGTTCATAGGCTGTTGAGAATAAAAACTGAATCCTGACTGGTGGTATTTAAAGAAACACTTGCCCTCGAGATGTATATACACAGTTGCCTTTTACCAATTTCTAGTCACATAGAAATTTCAACCACTGAGTGACTGAAGGTCATAAGGTTTGCTGTATCCATCTGCTCATCCAACCTAGCAACAGGAGGATCCCCTTTCGGCTTCCTGTATGATCTTTGTTCTGACCCTCAGTCCTAAATGAGGCCACAGCAAAGCTACTCACTTTCAACCCTTGGATGTGTCTCTAATGTACAATGAACAAGCCAGAGCAGCAAGACCCCTGAGCGTGTGGGTTTCTTGCATCTTTAACAAGCATGTGAAATATTCAAAAGCATGTCATACTCATGTTTGATAATCACTAGTTTGAGGAAAGTTAGTGGCTAGAAGTTAAGAAAGTAAGTTAGTGGCTAGAAGTTGAGAGACCCTAAGTCAAAAGACAGTGACACTCCTGACAATCTGAGTGATTCTGAGTCTTTGCTAATTCTCACTCAGTATTCTGCTATGTAAAAATGAGGATATTAATAAAACACCTCATGGGGTTGTGAAAACGAAATGAAATAATGTGAGGAAAGTGTTTAGCAGCTGGCAATCACTTGGTAAATATGAGATGGTGTTAGTAAAACAACTTTGGATTCTTCACGGTTCAGAAAAAGAGACAGAAACTAGGAGGTTCTTTTAATACTAGGGGATTATGGATTGTCATCAAACTAACAACCTACTTTCTGTAAGTACTTCATCAGTCTTTATTGTGTTGAATTGAAATGAACTGATTTCAGGAGAGTATACCTTCATCCCATCATTTGTAACCCAGCAACAGTGCAAATAGAACAATGCAGTACCTGGGAGGAATAATTCATGGGGCTTTAAAGCAGTGAGGAAAGAAAATAGATGAATATAGTGTATAGAATGCAAGATGTATTACTGTAAGTCTCATCTTGGGTATCTTCTATTTCTGTATTAGCATCTGTCTCATGAGTCCAAAGCATCGTGCTAATCTGATGACTCTCCACAGCATCCAGGTATTATCGTTTCAACTTTTTGAAACCTGAGCAAACTGAGCTGCAGAAAAATTGAGTGAACTGCTCAAGGTCACCCAGAAGCCAGACCCAGAATAGAACTGATAGCTGCTGGTTTCCCGTTTAGCCATGACCCTTCCCAGTATACCTTATTTGAAGCAGACTGGTGAGTGGCTAATGGATTTGATATTCTTGAACCATTAATTTACTTCTTTTTCTGAGTAATACTCTTGGCAACTTGCTTATTTTCCCGAGTGAGCAATATTTCTGAAAACAGAATCAGTGAATAAAGTTGATTATCAATCTAAAAGGCCAGTAAGTCTAAAAGCAGTGAATGAATTTTCACCTAAAAATGTGGGTTTGGGGACTGTAATCAAAGGAACGTTTTACACGAATATCAAAAATCTCTAAAGATGGAAAGATTGAACGCAATACATTGAACATCAAGGTAAGCATTTTGCAAAGTCTAAAAAATGTGGATTCTGACTAAGAACAGCCCTTTAGCAATGAGTTTGAACTCCTGCCAAGTAATGCAGGGCACCTTGGCATCCTTCCCTGACCTCACAATCCTGGGCATTGGCTTATGTCTCAGGCTGCAGCCAACTCATTTCCTCCAGCCCAATCGATGGCTTTCTAATAGCTGAGCATCCTGCTCTGAATCACTTGCAAACCACTAAGATATACTTTCTGTTTTTTTTTCTGACTTGAGTGAGAGAAGAGCAAGGTCAGTTGATTTTTTCAATGATCACTCTTAAACAATTTTGCTTTCTTTTGAATTTTTGCAAACCCATGTCCAATAATATAGCCATTTTAGCAAATTCAGTTGCTCATGATTTCATAGTTTTTCTTATCTATATCTACATGTCTGTTTCATATATAGAATCTCACCAGAATTATTTAATGAGTGTGTGCTTTTATATCTGCCAAATACAATGTCTTGCACTTCACAGGCACTGAGTTATCATTGGAAAAGAAAAAAAAAGATAATATATACAGATAATAAATGGTTCTTTTATAATCGGGGCTTATTTTTAAGCCAGGTGCTGTACTGTGCTTAGCTGCTCAGTCATGTTCGACTCTTGTGACACCCATGTGACTCCATGGACGGTAACCCATCTGGCTCCTCTGTCCATGGGGATTCTCCAGGCAAGAATTCTGGAGTGGGTTGCCATGCCTTCCTCCAGGGAATCTTCCCAACCCAGGGATCAAACCCAGGTCTCCCGCATTGCAGGCAGATTCTTTACCATCTGAGCCACCGGGGATACCCTTTAGAACTCTCCTATGGTAAGAGTCAGTATATATCAATCATGTGATGGTAAGGAATAAAGTTTCACTGGTGGGGAAAATGCATGTCCAGGAGCTATAGAAGATAAGATTGAATGGATTTGTAAATTAGGCAGAGATCATAGTCTTGATGTTATAGAATAGCATGAACAAAAGAATGTAGAGAGATCCAGCCACAAGATGATTCTAGTGTTAAATTCTAGTTGAAAGTTTGTGACCCACACTCTCCTTGGTGGCCAGCATTCCCAGAAGCTGTCTCATCAGCACCATCACCACCACCATTGGCATCATCACTATCATCATTTGATGCTTGAAGGTCAAAGAGAAAAAACCCATCAAACCCAGGAAACTGAGTTTATTTGTATTATTTTAATCCTCTATGCCCTTTTGGTCAGAGAAGCCAATGGCACCACACTCCAGTACTCTTGCCTGAAAAATCTCAAGGACGGAGGAATCTGGTAGGCTGTGGTCCATGGGGTCGCTAAGAGTCGGACATGACTGAGTGACTTCACTTCACTTATGCCCTTTTGGTATTCATTTGACATCATTTTATACCCATGAGATAAGATAACTTACTTTCTTAGGATTTGAAAAATAATCAAGTATGTGGTAGAGAATTTACTTTTCGTGAGCCACATCCAGATACACTTAGTCATCATATGCCTTATTTGAATGTGACAAATTCACACGACTGAGGCTAGAATAAACTTTGCTGACCAATATCAAGGAAGCAGAAAAGTATGTGATAAAGTCAGTTTCTCTCTCTATTTCAAATCCTATATTATCTTAACTGCTATTCTATTTGAAATGGAAGATGCTTTTTCCAGATGGCAGTCCCTTTGGAAGAGTAAAAGAGTAACCAGAATATAGCAAGACTTTTTTTTCTCAGATTCCAAGTTCTATTTCAGATGGTAGTTGCCAGTTGCAAAGGAAACCATTATAGGACAATTAAAAGCATCTCTGAACCTGGATATCTGATGGAGAGGGGGATTGTTCTCTGTCCTTTTCAAGGCAGATGCTTGGACTAACCCTTTCTCTGATGAGAAAAGCCCATTCATAATCAAGCTCCTTTTCTTCTTCTCCTCACTTTTTGGGAAAATAGCATAGGAGAGACATTGTGTAATAAGCCAAGTATAAAGGAAGACTGCCTGTATGGATGAATACTGAAGTCAGATTGAACCCACAGACTCACTTTGGCTGTGATATAAGGAAATTGCATTTAAACTTGGAAATTTTTTCCCACCTACCTTTTAAAAAATAGAAGCACAATTTGTGTACAGACTTTATAAAGCACAGACTTTATGTACACGTTGATGAGTTCTGACAAATATAGATGTTTGTGCAAACAGCACTGCAGTGATGATACAGAATATTTTTATTATCCCAGAAAGTTTCCTCTTAGTACTATATTTCTGTCAGTTCTCATCCCCTAGAGATAACTACTGCTCTGACATCTGTCACTGTAAGTTAGTTTTCTTATTCTAGAACTTCATATAAATAAAATAATATCATACATAATTTGGGAATTCCCTGGAGGTCCAGTGGTTAGGTCGTGTGCTTCCACTAGTGAGGTCCAGGTTCAATCCCTGGTAGAAGAGCTAAATTTTCATAAACTGTGCCTCACTTCAAAATTTAAAAAAATATATAATCTTATTTTCTGCCTTTCTTTTTGACAAAATATACATTCTTTGAGATTCACTATTGTTACCATATTTATCTGTAGTTTGTTACTCTTTGTGGCTGAGCATTCCACTGAATGAAGTTGCTACAATTTTGTATCCACTAAACTGTTTGATTTTCCAGGTGGCTCAGCAGTAAACAATCTGCCTGCCAAGCAGGAGACTTGGGCTTAATCCCTGGGTCAGGAAAACCCCCTGGAGAATGAAATGGCAGCCCACCCCAGTACTCTTGCCTGGAGAATCCCACGGACAGAGGAGCCTGTGGGCTACTGTCCACAGGGTCACAGAGAGTCAAACATAACTTAGCGACCAAACAACAACAGCAACACTCTACTGAATGAAGATGCTTCCTTTTTGTATCCATTAAACTGTTGGTGAATATTTAAGTTTTTGTTACTGTGACTAGAGGTTTTATGAATGTACTTTTTTATATTTGTTTGTAACATGTATTTTAATTTCAATTCAAGGATTGCTAGTCACATATTTAACATGATGGCTCTTTTTAGAAGAGGTTGCAGTGGGAGACCAGATATTTTTGAGCAGAAGGCCTTTTATTCATCTGTGTTCCTTCGCTCATCTCAGCCCAGGTCATCTTACCCCTCCCCACCGAACCGACATGAGCCATCCCCAACCTTCAGTTCCTGGAAGGTATACCTCCTATTCCATTCCTCCTGGGATATCACAGCCTTCCTTCATCCCCCCCTCACTTAAATAATTAAGTCTTCCTTTATCACTTCAACACTTTGTAGCTAGTGAGGCGGTACACAGCAAGTCCTTTTTAGACTGAATGTCTCTTTTTAAATTGAAAAGCAGCCTGGCATTTTCAGCATACAGGCATACCTCAGTTCATTATGCTTTGCTTTATTGTGCTTTGCAGATAATGCAATTTTTTCACAAATAGAAACTTTGCGGTAAGAGTCTAACAGCATTTGCTCACTTCATACTTCCGTGTCACAATTTGGTAAGACTTACAATATTTCAAACTTTTTTCATTGCCATTATATTTGCTAAGGTGGATTGTGATCCGTGATCTTTGATGTTATAGTTGCTCTGGGGTTCCACAAACCAGTCCTATACAAGACAACGAACTTAATCTCCAAATATTGCGTGTGTTCTGAATTCATCAGTCATTCCTCTGTCTCACCCTCTCTTTAGGCCTCCCTATGCCCTGAGACACAACAATATTACAATTAGGCTAATTAATAGCCCTCTAGTTGCTTTTAAGTGTTTACAATAGAAAATAGTCACACGTCTTTCACTTTAAATTAAAACTAGAAATGTTTAAGTTTGGTAAAGAAGGAATGTGGAGAGCTGAGCCAAAAGCTAAGCCTCCGCAGCAAACAGCCAAGCTGTGAATGCATAGGAAAAGCCTTCAGCAACCACCACCCTGATCAGTCAGCAGCCATCAGCTTGAAGCAAAGCCTTCCATCAGCAAAGTCTTTGACTTGTTGAAGGCTCAGATGATGGATAGCATTTTTTAGCAATAAATTTATTTTATTCATGTATGTAATTTTTTTAGAGATAATGTTATTGTATAGTTAATAGACTATTATATAGTATAAGAATAACTTTTATATACACGAGAAAGAAAAAAGTTTGATATTTGCACAGTTTGATATTTGCTTTATTTTGGTGGTCTGGAGCCAAACCTATAATACCTCTGAGGTAATTGCTTCAGAAACATCTGATCATCCCAAAGTCCCCCTGGGTAAATGGCTTTTAATTCTACGGGTTACCAATTTGCCTATACTTTTGCATTCAAAGTAAAAAGGAATCCGCTTTTAACTTTGTATAATCTAGGAGGATTCTGAATGCCTCCTTGCATTTCCTGAGCTGTAGAAGGGTTGCATTAATAAGACCATATTTAAAATTCACCTCAGTGTTGCTTCAAGATCCTTGCCGGGATGTTCTGAAATGCTCACCATAATTTACACAAAGACCTTTCTAAAGATTTAAGGACTTTGCTACAGTGGTGCATGCCTGCTAAGTCGCTTCACTCTCTGCAAATCTATGGATAGTAGCTCACCAGGTTCCTCTGTCCAGGGGATTCTCCAGGCCAGAATACTGGAGTGGGTTGCCATGCCCTTTTGCTGGACATCTTTGCAACCTGGGGATTGAACGTGGGTGTCTTATGTCTCCTGCACCGGCAAGCAGGTTCTTTACCACTAGTGCCGCTGGGGAAGCCCTTGCTAACATGGAGGGTGCTTTATTTAAGGAAGATGACCTGTCAATGGGATCACTAGAGAATTTGCTTTGGGTGGGTGGTAGGGAAGTTGTCACAGTCTTGACTCTGGCACGCACAGTTACACTGGAAGCTCTCACACATTCCCTGTGCTTCCAGAGGTGCCTTAACTCTAGCTGATTTAGCCCCACCCGCTGATTCATTCTGTTGTTCTCTGAAATGAACTAGTGTACAGAGGATACCATTTAAAAACATGTTTCATCTTGGCTTTTCGTTTTGGGTCCTAATGTTATATTATATCCCAACTACTTTAGAGACTTACTAAGCAAGTAGGCAAGGCACGTTCTACCCATTTTATAGACGGTAAGAATGAAACTGAGTAAGGGGCTCGTTGTGTTGCATTACAAACGATACCACTTTAAGTGTCACCAGTTTCATACCTATATGAGTGGAGACACCAACTTTTCTCTGTTTTGAAAGAAATCACTAGAGCAATTCTAATATCTTAAGGTAGATGCCCATTGTAAGGGAAAGTCTTGACAAGGTAATCCCTCCAAATTCCCCATGACCTGTGCAGCTGGCACTGAGGCAGGGTTTAGTAAATCTGCAAATGAGAGAAGAGACCTCCTGGGAAGAAAATGATGTAGATTACGACCCCTTTCTCTTTTAAAGGGCCACTGTCTGACAATGTCCCTAATGGATGAGGATGGTCAGAAGTGAAAGTTGCTATAGGGATAAAGAGCATCCAAAGCCACCAAAGAAGAGACCATCATGGAGAGAAGGGGTTTAACCAGTAATCTGGAAACATCACAAACTAAACTAGTAATACCCAATAGAATATACTGCAAATCACAAATGTAATTTTAATCTTCTAATTTCCATAATTTTAAAAAAAAAAAGTAAAAAGAAACAGGTGCTTAAATTGAGTACATTTTATTTAATACAAAGTATTATCACCTCAAAAATTGAATATAAAATTATTGAAATATTTTGCATTATTTTGTTTGTTGAATATTTTAAAACAAAATTGTATTTTCCTTTTTATTGAAATATAGTTGATTTACAATACTGTGTTAGTTTCAGGTGTATAGCAAAGTTATTCAGTTATATAATTGCGTACGTATGTATGTATATATGTATGTGTGAGTGTGTGTGTGTGTGTGTGTGTGTGTGTGTGTGAGTCACTCAGTCGTGTTGCACTGCTTGTAACTCTGTAGACTGTAGCTTGCCAGGCTCCTCTGTCCATGGGATTCTCCAGGCAAGAATACTGGAGTGGGTTGCCATTTCTTTCTCCAGGGGATCTTCCCCACCCAGGGACTGAACTCTGGTCTCACACATTGCAGGCAGATTCTTTACTGTGTGAGCCACTAGTGAAACCTATATGCATGTACATATGTATGCACATATATATGTATATGCATAAACAGTTTTTTCAGATTGTTTTCCATTATGCATTACAAGAGATTGAATATAGTGTCCTGTGCTAAACAAGAATTCCTTGTTGCTTATTTATTTTATATATAGTAGTTTATATCTGATAATCCCATACTCCTGATTTATATCTGCCCCCTCGCTTTCCCCTTTGGGAACCATAAATTTGTCTCTGTGTCTGTGTCTGTTTCTGTTTTGCATACAGATGCATTTGTATTATTTTCTAAATTCCACATAAAAGTTCTATCACATAATATTTGTCTTTCTCTCTCTGATTTACAAGTGTGATACTCTCTAGATCTATCCATGTTGATACAAATGGCAATATTTCATTCTTTTTTACTGCTGAATAATATTCCATTGTATGTATCTACCTCTATATCTCATTTTCTTAAATCCGTCTTCTGTTGATGGGCACTTGGGTTGTTTTCATGTCTTATCTATGGTAAACAATGCTGCTATGAACATTGGGCTGCATGTAACTTTTGAGCTAGATTTTTCCTCTTTTCAGGGTATATGCCCAGAAGTGGGGTTGCTGGATCACATGATAGCTCTATTCCTCGTTTTTAAAGCAACTTCTGTGCTGTTTTTCATAATGCCTGCACCAATTTACATTCCCATCAACAGTGTAGGAGGGTTCCATTTTCCCCACTAAGAATGTGTTTTCTATAAATGCACCTGTATTTGAACTAGCTACATTCCAAATGCTCTAGTCCTCGAGTGGCCATCACATTGGACAGTTCACAAGAGAAAGGTAAGACATGCCCTCCGAGCCACTGCTCTCACAAAGCTACTGTGCTTTAGAACTGTTAGGGGAAGCACACTGATTGAAACTGCCCACCCTGGCCAGGCACCATAGTAACCATTTGCATGAGTTGTTTTATGACAGGAGATCCTGATAAGGAATACAGAATAAACCAGCACCAAACGGAAGAGTTCAGGAAAGGTTGAAAGGAGATACTGCGTGTCTGTCCACTTTCCAGAATCCCTCTCCTTAGCATCTATCTTGGCTGAGCGATGCATGCACCACCAGGAAAGACTCTGAATTAGAATGATTGGCCAAAGGCCACCCAGAAACTAATCCCATCACCATAAAACCCAAGACTGTGAGCCACGCAGCAGAGCAGTTCTCCTGGGTTCCCTTACCCTACTGCTCTCCACCTGGGTGCCCTTTCACGATAAAATCTCTTGCTTTGTCAACACATGTGTCTCCTCAGACAATTCATTTCTGAGTATTAGACAAGAGCCCAGTTTTGGGCCCTGGAAGGGATTCCCCCCTTCCTGCAACAGAACCATAGAGTACAAGCCAGAGAGCTATAACCATGGTATGCTGCTGGCTCCAGCTCAGGAACATAAAAGGTAGTCAAGATGACCCTAGACAGCAGTAAAGAACCACAGCTCCATGCAGTGGATCACAGGTGCACTGATAATTTTGCTATAGTCTCAGTCTGCTGATTGGAAAATGAGTTAATCCCATAGTTCTTGACTAGTTGGTGTAGGGGGAAGAACTCAAAAGAAAATTTGATCTTACAGCAAATTAAAGCAAAGGACTTCAGCCAAGAATCTGAAGAACAAGAGAAATGCAACGTCCTTTGTCCTGGAAGCCTGTGAAGTGGATTGTCAACTAAAAAACATAGTCACAACCTGCAAGTAGAGAGTTGTTTTATTTGGTGGAAATGTTTAGGATGGTGAGCCATGGAGACAGCATCTCAGCAGCTGAGAAAGCTGCTCCAAGGAGGCTGGAGGGGAAGTCAGGCTGTGTTACAAGTTTGCAACAAAGGGAGCAGATAGCCTGAGCATCAAAGATCAGGTATCAAGTTAAGGAATTCAGCATTCTGTGTGTGGGAAGATGCAAGCCTCCGGACTCACTGAGTCCATTCCTTGCATAGGCTCCTTAGCTATCTGGGGCCAATCCTGTTTCCTTGTTCCCCTTGCTTCTTGCATTTCTCCAGCTCCTCAGCATCACCGTGGGGGGTGGCAGCATCCACTGGATCACAGTTTGGAGAGCTGTCATTCACACTTGGAGGCCAGAAATCGCTGATGGCTGTGACCTTTCTTGTTTATTAATATGGCAGGAGATATTTTCATTTCACAGGGTCAAATCAGTCACAATTATCTAGCTGTGTGTCAGCCGTTCCTTCTCAATATGAGCACTTTGAGAACAGTAATCAGGATTTACTCTTTTATGGTAGATCCTGGTTCATAAGCAGCAGCATAACTGTGGTAAGTAGGGTGAGTATAATCTTCTTCGACTTCTTTCTAGCATCTGAAGAAGACTCAGCACAGTCTTATACGTCAAAAAAGAAAAATTAAAACTAAGCAGAAAGTCCTGAGCTTCCTCCCTTTCCAATGGAATCATCCTCCTTGTGAAATGTAGGTAACCGGAAAGCTTTTCTGTGCATCTCTCAAGTCAGTCTCCGTAGGTGTTATATTATCTTTGGCTGTTGTTTTCAGTTACTCAGTCGTGTCCGACTCTTTGCAACCCCATAGACTGTAGCACGCCAGGCTTCCTTGTCTTTTACCATCTCCCAGAGCTTGCTCAAATTCATGTCCATTGAGTTGGTGATGCCATCCAACCATCTAGTTCTCTGTCATCATTGTTATTATCTTTACCTAGCTCACTAAGTCAATGGAAAAAAAAATACAAGAAAAATGATAGGAATAAAAAAGGTTACATTTGCATAGTGTCTTAGATTATCTCAACAGCTTTCATATGCAAATCTCCCTTAAATCTACACATTTCATCAATTCAGAAAGGGTAAAACACTTGGTTCAGTCAAGTTACAAACCTCATTCAGTTGGAAATTAAACCTAAGCTGTCTGACTTCAACTCATTTTCCATCTTCTCGCTGCTGCTGTTGTCGTCATGCATTTCGGGAAACAAACTCACTCAGAAGGACAATGCAGATAGTGGAGTGCAGTTTATTACACCGGCGGCCCAAGGCAGAGTCTCCTCTTAGCCAAGGACCCCGACCAGTTTTTGTGAAAACTTTATATACCCTAAGTGTACGCGTTCAAACCCACCTCCCCAAATTCTTTGAAACTAGTCTGAACAAAGGAAAAGAAAGATACAATTAAAGTTAACCCGTGATTCGTCTGCCTTAATCCTTAAACCCGTGATTCGTGATTCGTATGCCTTAAGCCTAGGTAGTTAACAGTGGACAATTATCAGAAGGCCTGTGGTCATACCCCAAAAAGCATACTAGTATTTATGATTTTATTCGGTTACAAAGATAATTAGGGTATTCTTTTAGGCGATGGAAAGTCTAGGTACAAGTCCTGGGGCTCTTCCATCCGAGGCTCTGGTTTTTCAGTTAGTATGTTGTTTCCATAGATACTGGGCATAGAGCTCAAAGTCCACAGTCTGGCCCAAGATGTTGTGTTTCCTCCTTCACTGCATCACAGCTGCATCCAGATGCAGGGTCACCGGTGCTGACAATAAAATACTCTAACTAAAAGCATGGTATTTCCATCATGTTGTTATCAGGAGGGGGCCGTAAGCACAGACTAAGAAAATGTCATTATTATTTGAAACTGCCTTTGGCCTATCTTTACCTTGTATTAAGTACAACTATTTAAATACAAATAAAATATTAAATACAACTATTAAACCATCAGAAAGCCCAGGGTGATTTTAAATAAAGATTTTCACTTTCCAGTTGTACCATGATAGTTCATCTTCAAGAATAAAATGACTTATTTGGAAGAAGGGGAGAACTGACTTCTTAAATCTGAGGCAAATATCCGATTGGTGTGCTTTATTGTGAGTCTAGCTGAACGTTTTCTTAGCAGGATCTCCTGTTACTAAAGTAAGCACATTTTCCACAATTTGTTCTTCAAAGCAATGGGGGAAAATAGGCCAGAACGCACAGCAGGCTTAGAAAACAGCATAAATGTATTTTTGTTCAGTAACCAATTAAAAAGGGAAAATAATTTCCTTTTAAGCCAACGGAAAGTGGGAAAGGACAAATGTTTGCTCCAGCCAATTTTAGTCTAAATTATTTATTACCTGCTATAGATTGGGGTATGTTAATAACATTTTAGAAGTAGGATATTTCTGATACTGCCTCAAGAAATAATTTGCAAATATCAGTAAATTAACACATTAAGCACATCAGCCATTGTAAAGGGAGGGTCATAGGCTGTTATGGTTTTCTTAGATCCTGTATTTGGGGGGAAAATCTTAATACTTCTCAACATGCTGTCAAGAAAGTGGATTTGAAGCCCAAAATTCTGGTATCATCTTTTGCTAATCACTGAAACATTCTGAGTGTCCCTCAGCATTGTCAAGCAGGCCAGTATCTATTTCATAGGGTTGCAGTGAGAACTAAGTGAGCTAATAGAAGTGAACTGTCCAGGTGTAATCACTAATCCACCGCAGAAATACCTACATATCTAGATACCCACGGGATAATTGATCTCTAGTTAAAATATACATTCATAAATATCATTTTCCTTATTTAAATATGATTGAGAAACAGATGTTTAATGTCTAACCACCTCATATTCTAGCTACTTCAACACTGAACTTGAAATGATTCAATAGTAATACATCATTCATTTACTCTTTCACTTTCATAGTGATTAAAGAAAGACTTAGTTTATTACCTACTGTGTATAAGGAATTTACTAGACTCTGAACTTATCCTAGTTCATAAGGCAGACAATAAATCTACCCACCCCACCCCTACCCATAGTCTGCAACCTATAAGCTATTGTGTGGAGATGAGGGTGGAGGTGCTAAATGCTATTAGACAAGAAGGGCCTTAGCTTCGTAATACGAAAGTCATTTCTTTAATTCCACTATGGACAGAATACCACACAATTGCACTCATCTCACATGCTAGTTAAAGTAACGCTCAAAATTCTCCAAGCCAGGCTTCAGCAATACGTGAACCGTGAACTTCCAAATGTTCAAGCTGGTTTTAGAAAAGGCAGAGGAACCAGAGATCAAATTGCCAACATCTGCTGGATCATCGAAAAAGCAAGAGAGTTCCAGAAAAACATCTATTTCTGCTTTATTGACTATGCCAAAGCCTTTGACTGTGTGGATCACAAGAAACTGTGGGAAATTCTGAAAGAGATGGGAATACCAGACCACCTGACCTGCCTCTTGAGAAACCTGTATACATCTCAGGAATCATCAGTTAGAATTGGACATGGAATAACAGACTGGTTCCAAATAGGAAAAGGAGTACATCAAGGCTGTATATTGTCACCCTGCTTATTTAACTTCTATGCAGAATACATCATGAGAAACGCTAGGCTGGAAGAAGCACAAGCTGGAATCAAGATTACCAGGAGAAATATCAATAACCTCAGATATGCAGATGACACCACCCTTATGGCAGAAAGTGAAGAGGAACTAAAAAGCCTGTTGATGAAAGTGAAAGAGGAGAGTGAAAAAGTTGGCTTAAAGCCCAGCATCCAGAAAACGAAGATCATGGCATCTGGTCCCATCACTTCATGGGAAATAGATGGGGAAACAGTGGAAACAGTGTCAGACTTTATATTTTGGGGCTCCAAAATCACTGCAGATGGTGACTGCAGCCATGAAATTAAAAGACTCTTACTCCTTGGAAGGAAAGTTATGACCAACCTAGATAGCATATTGAAAAGCAGAGACATTACTTTGCCAACAAAGGTCTGTCTAGTAGAATTGATGCTTTTGAACTGTGGTGTTGGAGAAGACTCTTTTGAGAGTC
Organism: Bison bison bison; assembly: GCF_000754665.1. Taxonomy (NCBI): domain Eukaryota; kingdom Metazoa; phylum Chordata; class Mammalia; order Artiodactyla; family Bovidae; genus Bison; species Bison bison. The sequence goes on along the minus strand of NW_011494951.1, from coordinate 7,968,704 downwards.
CCCTGTACTGCAAAGAGATCCAACCAGTCCATTCTAAAGGAGATCAGTCCTGGGTGTTCTTTGGAGGGACTGTTGGTGAAGCTGAAACTCCAATACTTTGGCCACCTCATGTGAAGAGTTGACTCATTGGAAAAGACTCTGATGCTGGGAGGGATTGGGGGCAGGAGGAGAAGGGGACGACAGAGGATGAGATGGCTGGATTGCATCACTGACTTGATGGACATGAGTTTGAGTGAACTCTGGGAGTTGGTGATGGACAGGGAGGCCTGGCATGCTGTAGTTCATGGGGTCACAAAGAATCGGACACGACTGAGCGACTGAACTGAACAAAATTACCTATGAATTTACCTTTCAGCATGTCCACTCTTAGGAATTAAAAGCATGAAATACACATATGTACAAAGTTATTTGTTGAAAATTTGTTTGTTATTAAAAAATAATAGAAATGATTTAGATACTACTACAAAAAAAGAACTATTTGAAAAAATTGTGATACATCTACACAATGGGATAATAGATAGTTATGATAAAAGAAATAGAGGAAGATCTTTTTAACTAATGTGATTTTCAGACAATACTATTTGGTGAAAAATGAAAAGTGCCCAAGTTTACCTATAGTAAACTACGCTTCACATAGCAAAGATGAGGATGTAAGAAAATGCATAGGTAGGCACAGTTTTGCAAAAAATATACAGGAAGGATAAATCAAAAGCTAAAGTGATGGGTTACATTCAGAAGCTAGATAGGAAAGGACTGGAAAGTAGCTTGGCACAGCAACAGGTAGTAGGGTTAAGCAGAGAGGAACACCTCTTTGTGTAGCTCTAACTCTTAGAATCACAGGAATATGTTGGAAACCTCCACATCAAATAATAAGCAATTAAATAGAAAAAGGAGTACGTCAAGGCTGTATATTATCATCCTGCTTATTTGATTTATATGCAGAGTACATGGCAAGAAACGGTTGGATTGGAAGAAACACAAGCTGGAATCAAGATTGGCGGAGGAGATATCAATAACCTTAGATATGCAGATGACACCACCCTTATGGCAGAAAGTGAAAAGGAACTCAAAAGCCTCTTGATGTAAGTGAAAGAGGAGAGTGAAAAAGTTGGCTTAAAGCTCAACATTCAGAAAACGAAGATCATGGCATCCGTTCCCATCACTTCATGGGAAATAGATGGGGAAACAGTGGAAACAGCATCAGACTTTATTTTTCTGGGCTCCAAAATCACTACAGATGGTGACTGCAGCGATGCAATTAGGAGACACTTACTCCTTGGAAGGAAAGTTATGACCAACCTAGATAGCATATTCAAAAGCAGAGACATTACTTTGCCAACAAAGGTCCGTCTAGTCAAGGCTATGGTTTTTCCAGTGGTCATGTATGGATGTGAGAGTTGGACTGTGAAGAAAGCTGAGCACTGAAGAATTGATGCTTTTGAACTGTGGTGTTGGAGAAGACTCTTGAGAGTCCCCTGGACTACAAGGAGATCCATCCAGTCCATTCTGAAGGAGATCAGCCCTGGGATTTCTTTGGAGGGAATGATGCTAAAGCTGAAACTCCAGTACTTTGGCCACCTCATGCGAAGAGTTGACTCATTGGAAAAGACTCTGATGCTGGGAGGGATTGGGGGCAGGAGGAGAAGGGGATGACAGAGGATGAGATGGCTGGGTGGCATCACTGACTCGATGGACTTGAGTCTGAGTGAACTCCGGGAGTTGGTGATGGACAAGGAGGCCTGGCGTGCTGCGATTCATGGGGTCGCAAAAGGTCGGACACGACTGAGCAACTGAACTGAACTGACTGAATATCAACCAGAATGCAAGGGAATCCAAAGTAGAACACAAATAATATGAAATAAACTCAATTGCATTAAACAAATAGAAAAGGAAAAAAAAAAAAAAAACACTGAAGGGGCTTGGAAAGCAAAGAACCAGCCTAAAAAACTTTGAAAAACTAGAATTTGGATGAAATACTTAGTACAGTGAAAAATTATAAAAACTGTACACAAAAGCTGCAATTTAATTAGCAATTTTGTTTCTCCCAGCGATGCAAGTTAGCAGTTCTGAAAAATAGAGGTACAGTTAATATTTCAGAAAGAAAGTTGATTGTTGTGAGAAAAATAAAATGACAACCAGACTGTGCAAACAGGCTATCTCTGTCAATGAAATCCCAGCAGTATTGTTCAGAATGCCATTTCTCTGTTGATGGATATTCTTTCCCCATTAATCACATAGTAATTGCAAATAACACAGAAACACAAAAGTCTTTTAAAAGTCTCCAGTATACATTTATTTACACAGAACTGCTTTTTATTCCCTAAAACTAAAGTTCTAAGATGATCTTTAATATCAATTTCTAAAATTAAATAGGAACACAAAGGCTATTCTTTCATTGAATTCTTCAAGCTGGAGATCTTGGTTATTCTTAGAATGTAGGAACAAAGACTTTAGGGAATAAAATAATGTCTGCTAGTAGCTTGAAAACTCCAGCTTTCCTTTAGAAATAATGAGACTATTACCATTATAGGATAAAAATCCAATATAAAAGTGTCATTTAAAGATACCAATTATTAATGTGTAAAGAAAATCCATTTTATAAAAAACTAATATGAGTTCAGAATTTTCTGAACAAGGTATTTTGCTTTCAGGTTCCATTTGTAAATATGTGCATTCAACAAAGACCCACTAAGCACCTGCTTTGGACTGACACCACTCTCATTCTGGTTCTGAGCACATATATCAGTGAGTTTAAAATGTAAGAAATTCTTATAGATCCAGCCCCAGGAATGTAGAAAATAAACATACATTTTTTCTATATTGAAGGAGAGGTTATGGTGCATGTGAAGAGTCTTCACTCTACTCTATTCTGCACATGGAGAGAAAGGGTGCTTAAACTGGCTAACAACCCAAGCGCTTCAAAATTAGCACTTTGTCATAACCATGACCCTTCTCTATGGCAAGTACTTGCTCTGTGTTATAGACCTGGAAACTATGGTTCAGAACCTCAAGTGACTAAACAGAATTAGATAGAAGTAGAGCTAAAGACAGTTAAAGAGTGATGAGAGGTTTCTAGCTTGAGCAGTAGGTCCCTCACTCTCATGATATTCATGAAAAAATAAATAAAAGAGAATGAATGGACATAAGGATTTCCATTTTACAGCTATTCATTGTCCATCTATAGGTCAGTTTCACACTGTACTTTAGAGAGTAAATGGTTGTCCCTGAAGTTCTAGGAAGAGAATTTCTATTGGAGGCATTAAGCATAAGAAATGAGAAAAGATAAGATTGTTGCATCCATCTGATGAAGTGGCAAGGCGAAAGACAGCCTGGGGACAGTCTCTATCTTATTCCTAATTCCTACCTCTGTGGCCTTGGGCAAAGAGCTAACATCTTAGCCATCAAAGTCTCATCTGTAAAATAAAAATAATGAAACTGGTTTTGCAGTACTGTTGGATGTGAGAGAGGAAAAAGGAAAAACACGCTGAATGCAAATCATCTGGGGTACAGTTAGCATTTGGTTACGAGTACCTCCCTTCATGGGTCCTGACTCAAGGTCAAAGCAGGACCAGCAGAAACACTGACTTGGTTGTTGGGCTGCCTGACCTAGAACAAGTCCCCAGGGGAGAGGAATATGAATGGAAGAAGCTGAGGTAATAGGATCTGGATGGGCAGAGTCTACAAGACAGCATTTTTGGACAAAGCCACAGATGTTATGATTGAATTCTGGAATCGTCCTCTGCAGGTCTTCAAAGTCAAGCTGACTCTAATCCAGTGAGCTTTCACCCAGAAACAGCAGATGGTCTTTATGCTTTTTTAGGACCCTTCTAGCCCTCAGGCTCTGTGATGGAATCATCTTGAACATAACCAGCCTTTAATTTTCTTTTACCAGCGTTTTCTTTTGTAAAGTTGGAGAGTACAACTGATTGCTTACCTTCCACTGCCTCTCAGTGGGGCTTATTTATAGAATAAGCACATGACAGCCAGAAATACCTTCAGATCAGGAGGGACACCGACCATCTGTTCTTCGGATAACGTGCTTCGAGTGATTTCTCCGGGATTCTGGTACTTAACAAAATGTTGCCACAGCATCATCCAATCTGTGTATTTATAGGAAGGAGAATGTGTGTACGTTACATATTTGGACTTGTTTCTTTCAGCGGGAGAAATATAGCCTCTGCCATATGTTTGCTACACACATAATTACCTTCCCACTCCGTACATCCAATTTTAAATATTTCACTATTCATGTAGCAGCAGGTTAGAATCTTCCCCTTGAGTCCAGATACACTTACACTCATCATCCTGGAGAAGAAGCCCTTTGTGAGACAGTCATTAATCAGATAATTACTAACTTTCAAGCTGATTCTCTAAATAAACATTCCCCATCTCGAGATACCTCCTGGAGCTAGAAGAGAAGGCCATGGTTCCCATGTTGTTTCTAAGGCATGTGCCTTCTCACACCCCCTGGCTCCCCGCAATCCCTACAGCTCCTCTTATGTAAATAAAGAAGTTGTTGATAGTAATAAAAATCATAACTGTGTTGACTGAGCTTGGTCCTTATGCCATGCTGTGCTACACACGGTATATGCATTATCTGGTTTTACTTGTCACTACAGCTTTCTGGAGTGGCACTCTTAATACTCCCACCTTGTCGTTCAGTCACCAAGTCAAGCCTGACTCTTTGCAACACCATGAACTGCAGCATTCCATGCTTCCCTGTCCTTCACTATCTCCCAGAGTTTGCTCAGACTCATGTCCATTGAGTCAGTGATGCCATCCAACCATGTCATCCTCTGTCAACCCTTTCTCCTCTTACCTTCAATCTTTCCCAGTATCAGGATCTTTTCCAATGAGTTGGCTCTTTGTATCAGGTGGCCATACAGATGAGAAAGCTGAGGGTTAGAGGGAGTAAATAGCTCTTTAAAAAGTCCCTTGACTTCAAGAGAGAGTGGGTTCAGGCAGAAGCCTCCTGTCCCCAATGTGACTTCAGGTCCTGCCAGGATCTGGGGGTGAAAATACACCTCTTAGAGCAGTTATCTCAGCTCTGCCTCAGGCCCCCCGCCAACCTCCTCCCCATCTGGAACCACTCATCCTCCAAATGAAAGAAATAGAAAAAAGAACAGGGGTGGTTTCAAGCCTAGATCTGCCCGTCTAAAGGGGATTTCTTTTTGTTGAATACTTTCAACATTCATTGATTCAACCAATATTTAATAAAAGTCTTCCAAGCGCCAAATATTTCTTTAGACTATGGGGATACTGTATTCTATAGAGAAGACAGAGCCCCCTTTCTCATGGGACTGATAATTCTGAAAGAAGAGACTGACAATAAACAAAGAAAACAGCAGGAAATCATAAAGTCTGCCATAGAAGCGATACTGAACAATACTCAGAGACAGCCCTGAGGTCACTTCAATTTTAGGTTTGATGGAGTGAACTGAGACCAGAATGAGAAGGTCAAGCAAATGAAACTCCTGAGGAAGAACATTTCAGACAGAAGGGGAAAAGTCATCCTCTTAAAGATTCGGATGGAAGCATAGTAGAACCAGAACTTCTGTGTGGGAAGGAGTTCAGCACGGAAAGGAAGTTCAGAGGCAAGTAGGGACATGTCATGAATATACTTGTGGATCTGGGTAGGGAGACTGGAATTTAGTAAGGTGTTAATAAATGATGTGGAGGATTTTTATCATCTGATGTAGAGGATTTTTATCATCTGATTTACATTTTCAGAATTTGGAATGGATTTTAAGATGGGGTAGAGTTGATGAGAACAGAAGCAGGAAGAACCATTAAGATACTAACACAGTGTTACTGAGTCCAAGCTTGTACTGCTCACCACGACGGGCCGATAGATTGAGAGATGAGTTGTTGGGGCAAGAAATTATGATTTTATTTGGGAAGTCAGAAGACCAAGAAGATGGTGGACTACTGCCCCAAAGAAGCATCTTACCTGAGTTAAAATTCAAGCTTATTTTATAGAAAAGGGGAGGGAGCGTGGCTGCTTGCTGCAGACTTCTTGGTGCTGGAATCCTTTGTTCTTGCAGCTGCCCATGGAGGTCAGAACATGATGTTCCTATAAACTTTCAACAAATATTATCTTATGTTTGTCTCTATAGGAACAGAAAAGTGTTATACATTTAAAGGTCAGAGCCTTGAGAATGAGCTATCTTGTATATTTCAGGTTATAGGTAACGTTCTTTCATAGAAGGTGCAGAGACAGCCTGACCAAGCACAGGCAACAAAGTGTAAAGATAAATCTAAAGGAATAGCTTCAGTATGGAGTCAGGTTTGTTCTTCTTTGTTACAACAGAAACACTAGGTCAGTGGAAGGAGCAACAGTTTTGCCTGAGTGGGGACTGCCCAGGCAGGGGGATAGAGCACGATTCTCTTTTAAATTCTATCTAGAAAGAGAAACAAGCTCTCATCAGGCAGAGAAAGGAGGAAGGATGTTTCAGGTAGAGGAAACAGAGATTGCAAATGTACAGGATGTGTTAGGGAAACCGTGAATGTTTATCTCCAGACAATGGTTTGATCACAAATGTTGGAAACAGACCAGGAGGGCTTTGAGCAAGTGCATCCTTATCTCAGATAGAGCCCCTCACCATGCAAATGAGCAAAACCAGAATCTGCATTGCCACAAGACTCTCAGGTGAATTTCAGGAACGTCTGAGTCTGAGATATTCTGGTTTAGATAAACATGCTATTGTTCACAATACATCAGGCCTGAGAAAGCCAGAGAGGATGTAGAACTGGGGCAGAAAACCTTGGAGTGACAGCAGCTGGGGCCTGGGGTGGGCAGTGCCTTGTCAAGTGCACAGGTGGGCACCGCATCTTCTGACTCCTACTCCCAGCTGTGCTTCTGGCAGAGACGTGTTCTCAGGGCCCTTCCTTGCCTATGTCTACCTGTGAGGGTATTACTTTAAATGGACACAAACACAAATTGGAAGGAATAAATAAATGAATTTTCTGAAAGTAAAGCACAAAAACATCCCTTGATTGTCATCAGAAGAACTCGTGCACTGAAAAAAAAAGGAGAGATTTATTGTTATTTTTTAAGAGAGAAACTGTCTAAATCACTTGATGGCTGTAAGAAACGTCCATTAGTTACCTACCTGAATGGAGTTTTGGTCATTCTTTTGTGCATTTGAGGAATCTTCTATTTTATGATGTTATATTACTGCTATACAAACAGAAGTTCCTTTTTCTTATACTATGTTTTTCATGATTCTTATCATCTTTTAACACACTATATTCTTTGTTTAGTACAGTATTGTTTGCATCTGAATATTTACCGTGTAAACTTGGACCACGGTGGACTACAGTTTGTGGTGCTGGGAATAAAGTTAATAAAAAATAACCTAAAATGTTGAATTACACTCCATGTATGTGAAATGTGTCTTTGATGCTCATGCAACTTCTTTATTCCAATGCTGGATGGCATGTCACTCTGTCTTAAATCTCTGCAAGAAAAAAATCAATTAGCGTTGTAGAGCTGGTAATTCTACACTAGATTCTGCAACAAGGGGAATGACAGAGAAAGAGCAATTTAGGCTGATAGCTACATCAACTGCTGTACAGTTGATTAAAAATTTAACAGTTTTTCTGATGAATGTCCTAGCTCAGATTTAGAAAACACTGACGGATTTAATTTTCCACTGACTAAATAATCATTTTATAAACCATGTATAATTCATGTAATGGCAATGTTATGGGCTTGTTAAAAATGACTGCTACTAAACAGTTAATACTCTGTAGCCAACACAGATTTACAATGGATTATTATCAGAATTAGTCGGCACCCAATACCTAGAATGGGCTTTTGCATTCTGAATCTTTAAAATGAAGTGAATTTAACCTATTAGCCTAGGTAACACCCACTCCACCCTTTAGTCACAATCCCAAAATATATGTTTGGGAAAAAATGAAATTTATTTGGTTCTAAGGCTGCTTATCAACTGAGCGACTTCACTTTCACTTTTCACTTTCATGCATTGGAGAAGGAAATGGCAACCCACTCCAGTGTTCTTGCCTGGAGAATCCCAGGGATGGGGGAGCCTGGTGGGCTGCCGTTTATGGGGTCGCACAGAGTCGGACATGACTGAAGTGACTTAGCAGCAGCAGCAGCAAGGCTGCTTATCAGTCAAATAACATTGAACAAGATATTCAGCTTTCCTAAGTTCAGTTTTCTTACCAGGAAAGTGGTAATAGCGGTGCTTACTTAACAGGTTTTGTGGGGAGAAAGTTAAGTGATTTTTTGTTCTTTTCTTTTTTTTAGCTACTCTAAGTATGTGTATGTATATA